>NW_019154141.1:3034023-3389439 GCF_002288905.1 Enhydra lutris kenyoni | reverse complement strand
ACACCCTCACAAAATTACTCAACTCTCTGGTTAAATTATTTGTGAGGGTACGGACAATACCTACAGGATTGCTACAAGGTCTACAAGCAGAAAGAGGAAAAAAGAAAGAGGAGAAAAACAAATGGTCCTGACCAATTCTTAGAAATGACAAAGGAGATATGACTCACCCCACAATATCATGTGATAGATTTAAATGGCAACTTTTTTTTTTTTTTTTACTAAAAACTAAGACGTGGGATTTTAGAAAAAAGATCAGTATGTTTACAAAAATCTATCACACCCTCACAAAATTACTCAACTCTCTGGTTAAATTATTTGTGAGGGTACGGACAATACCTACAGGATTGCTACAAGGTCTACAAGCAGAAAGAGGAAAAAAGAAAGAGGAGAAAAACAAATGGTCCTGACCAATTCTTAGAAATGACAAAGGAGATATGACTCACCCCACAATATCATGTGATAGATTTAAATGGCAACTTTTTTTTTTTTTTTTACTAAAAACTAAGACGTGGGATTTTAGAAAAAAGATCAGTATGTTTACAAAAATCTATCAAAGCCTTCAAAGCCTAATTCCTCTTATTTCAAGGTTGATTTTTTAAAGATTTATTTATTTACATATTTATTTATTTACCTATTTATTTATAGAGAGAGACAGAGAGAGCATGAGCAGGGGGAGGGGCAGAGGGAGAGAGAGGGAGCAGACTCCATGATGAGCAGGGAGCCTGACCGGGGCCTCCATCCCAGCGCCCTGAGATCACGACCTGAGCTGAAATCAAGAGTCAATTGCTTAACTGGCTGAGCCACCCAGGTGTCCCTCAAGATTGATTTTTTTTTTTTAATGTCTACTTCTTTTGGCTTTGGGTAAGAAATAACAAATCTAATTTACCAAGAAATGTAAACGCTTAATTTTTTAATGATTGAAATGATTAAAGAAGACCTAAGTTGTATGTAGAAGCAAATTTTTAGTCACTAAAAACACACATCAGAATAAAATCTCATGAGTTTTAAAAAAACACTGTAACAAAGGATTGAAATATCATAACAATAATATGATACCAAAATAAGAAATTCATACATTCTCACACCTTTGCAAAAATTTAGTTTGGGGGCATTTCTATAATCTTGAATTTCCTTTTTTTTAAAAAAAAAAAAAGAAATCAGTGTTTGTGGGTAGGGTCCATTTCTTTAGATGAGAGTTTCACCAAGAATCAAAACTGCCTTATTAGTTGTATTCTCGCACGTCCAAGACTTCTCTATCCCATCTGTGGTCAGTTGCTTCAGTGAAATATATTTTGGACAATGAGTTATTTGGCATAATGTAGCAAAGCAACCGGCTGTTTGACACTTTTTTGTTTGGTACCATGTGGACATTTTTAGAATCAACTGTAAATAACTTTTCTCGAGTATTTAGCAAGAATCATGCTATAGTAGGCATTCCAGAAATATCCAGGGAGAACCAGCAAGGTTTTATCATACAATCATTGGTCCTCACATGCTCCTGAGCTGTTAATTATATTACAGTAGGGTTTCGGTGTCTCTTACTTCCTTTTCTACTAGCTCTAATAAGGACTCTGGTTTTAAAGAGTTTATTTATTTATTTGAGAGAGAGAGAGAAAGAGAGCACACATACACGAGGGGCAGAGAAGGAGACAGAATCTCAAACAGACTCCCCACTGAGTACGCAGCCTGACTCTGGGCTCAATCCTAGGACCCCGAGATCATGACCTGAGCTGAAACCAAGAGTTGGACACCTAATCGATTGAGTCACCCAGATGCCCCAAGGACTCTGATTTTAATCCTTCTGTTTTCTCAAGGTCTAACACAGCACTGAGTACAAAGCGGGTTCTCTCTCTATACCAGTTATACGGAATGAAGACATTAGAGGAAGGTTAGGGCTAAATTGTCCTAGTTTGGCTTTTTATATATTGAAATAATCACATGGTTGTTGGAACCAGATTTTATTAGTTCAGAAAGGAAAACATTCTGGATTTTATTTCTTCCCCATTTTTAATGGACTAAGTCAATTTAGGTCACTGTGGATGTGTGGATGAAGCCATGACCTGCAAGCCAGGGTTGCTGTTCTTATTTCTAGGACTATGGCAGCCCCTTTAAGCTGAAAGGCTCGTATGGAAGTCATCACTAGAGTTTCCTGTCCCCCTCCCCGGCCCCCAGTCCCCTCAAAGTTAGTTTTCCTCTGCTTCTTTCCATGTCAAGTCAGAACTTGACTAGTATCACTGGTTTCCTAGGAAACCCTGAAAAAGATGATCTTTACATAACTTGCTTTGCCCACTGTTGGAACGCAGCCACTTCTGGGGAAAGGCGTAGCAGCTGGCTAGCTGGCTCATAGCAACACTTCACAATAGTGTAGGAGGAAAACAGAGAAGAGCAATGCACTTAAATTATACCGCCCTGGGGAGGGCAAGGGACCGGGGCAGAAGACAATCATTTAGAATCCGGAGTATCTAATTAGTCAGCAGACCTACTCCAAAAGGGGAAGGCGGTGAATTTTTCATGAAATCACCATAACGTCTCTTTGGTTTCATCTTCTTGTCTAAAGGCCATGAAACACATTTAAATGCTATCCTTTATCAAAAACTAACGATGTACTGTATAGTGACCAACATCACAGAATAAAAATAAATAAATAAAAAATAAATGGTATCTTTTAAGGATTCCGTCTGTTTTGAACACACTACCCAAGGGGCAGTTGTTTCGTTGTTGTTGTTTTCATTTGATGACTTTTATTTCAAAACAAAACGACAAAAGAACACCAACAGCAAAGAATAAAAGTCAACTGGGTTATGTTTTTGTACAATTCCTACTATTTTTCCCAAAAGTTCATAACATTTCGCTCAACCACCACTTGCTCAGAATTTGCCAAAACCCAGATAACAATGCACGAAGCTTCGTTCCCAACTGGTCTGGTCTGCTTTTAGCACAGAAACAAGCTCCCTATTCGCAGCACACCCCTCCCCTAGCACACCCCCTCCCGTGAACCACGATTCATTAACTATGGGTTAGAAGAAGAGAAGGCAAACTCCAATTTGCAAATGGTAAAGAGGAAAACATTTGAACGGATGAAATCAAGACCGCCCTGTAATGCTGCCTCTTTCGTTCTGCATCAGGGCACCCAGCCAAGGGGGCAAATAGAAGCTTAAAATTCTTCTCAAGCTGCTCTAGCCTCGTGGCTCACCCAGTGGCCAAGCCACTTCTTCCCGGCACAATGGCGCCATCTGTTGGCCAAACTCAGAGTGGGGCTACTTTCTTTAGTGGGCTGTGGTCAGTCTGCGGGAGGGAGAGAGCCCATTTTTTTCCAGCAGAAACTCCAGATCGAATCTTAGAACCCAGGAGCCCTAGAGGGTCTTCTGGTATAAATACTTCATTTTATAGACAAGGAAATGAATCCCGGGGATGGCTGCATAATTTGCACAGCCCGCTACAGAATGAAAATGCGAACCCCTGATTCAGAAAACAGGCAGAAGTAGTGTTCAAAGTCCTAAAATTACTTTCTTTGGAGATCTCTCTCAACTTATCCTAGTATTTTTAATTCTATTAAATTCTTTTTAAATTTATTAAAATTAATAAATTTCTTTTTTTTTTTAAAGATTTTGTTTATTTATTTGACACAGAGAGAGAGAGATCACAAGCAGGCAGAGAAGCTGGTGGGGCAAAGGGGGCCAGGGGGAGCAGGCTCCCTGCTGAGCAGAGATCCCAGGACCCTGAGATCATGACCTGAGCCAAAGGTAGGGGCTTAACCCACTGACCCACCCAGGCGCCCCTCACGTGGTGTTATTTCTTTAACATTGTGCTCAGCAAGAAAATTTTAAAATGTGGTAATTAGCATGAATTTCTGGTTCATCTTTCTAGTCCCCGGGGCCAGTTTTAAATACAAATATAAGAGGATTTCACTGGTACATAGATTCGCCTAAATCATACAATTTGTGTTTTGTAGGTCATATCTGCATATCTGTTTCCTTCACAACAGCGGAAATGTTATAGAAAACTACTTGTGCTGTTCTATCGTTTCTTGATATACATTTTATCAACATTCTACCTGTGGCTTACTGATGAGTAAAGACGGAGTGGAAAGAAAGTAACTATGGATGTTACTCTCTTTCCACCATGGTCATCCTTTCCAACATCAGAGTGTGGCTGATACAGTAAGAAAGGATGTGACAGGTTCCTCGGTCATTTATGTTTCCTAGAATGTCCCTGCCTTCCTTCTGCATTGGAAAGCAACTTCCCACTTCATGGGAAAATGCATCTTCCCAGCGATGTCGGAGGTCCTGCTGGCTCACTTGGAGATAAAGCACACCTACCTCGTACTCTTGAGTCTATCCATCGTTGATCCACACTCCGTCCCAGGAACTTCCCTGGTAAAATCTGAAAATGGCCCCTCTACTTAGGGTAGTGAGACCAAAAAAAGAGGCAGGCCACTCCAAGTGGGTAGGTGGCATTTTAATAAGCAAAGGTAACTTGCCCATGAGGCTTGTCTTGGACAGCAACAAGACAAGATCCCCACACCTGCCCACCAAAACTTAAAAGTTTACAGAGGCCCTTGTCAAGTGTAGTCACTGCTACCTTGCAGTGTGGTCAGCACCCAATTATGATCTCTAGGCCATGTCCTTGGGGAAGCCTCTCAGAGTGGGAAAGCCAAGTACAACCCACATCCTAAAGACAGTGGAGGCGGAGAGGAACTTCTGAATGCCAAGATCCAGCTCACAAGTCAGTCAGTGGCCACAGCACTGGGGAAAAGGAGGGGCATGGCACATTTTTCCTGCTCACCATTTCTTCCAGTTATTAGCTTGGAATGGGAGTGGTTATTAGGTAAGAACTGGAAAGTGGGGCATGAGAGAGTGTACAGAAGGTAAATGAGAATGGGAAATGTATTTAAATGAATTTTGTGTTGACTTAGAGTTCTTTATCTCAAGATATATATATATATATTTTTTTTTTTTTTTGCTATGGTTCCTCAGAAAGTTGAACCTGCATAATTTATTAGGGACTACGACCTCAGAGCAAAAGTGATGGACAGGGATAATAAAACAAGAGAGGAGAGAAAATCAAAGTAAAGATGTTTTGTCAGCTCGGCCAGGATAACTTGTTGTTCGATCCAATGGGACCTTCTTAGAAGCTGCATGGAATAAACCTTTGAAATGATCATTCCACAGAGGGAGGAGAAGCTTTTATTCATTGGCTCCCATCCACTTTTGTTAAAGGGTCAATTTCATAGGACATTAACCCTCCTAAAGTTCAAGGGTGAACATGCATGAGCCCCAAGTGAGCTTCTGCTCCCGTGTCACAAAAAACCCAGGGGCAGGTAAGGGGAATGTCACACGGGCTTGAAGGGAGGTAGTGCCAGGATGCACCTGCAGGAAGCTATTTGGAACCCGTGCAAAACTCATCACTGAAATGGTGGCCAAAACCAGAGAACAATGAGACGGAATGGATATGTTATAAAACATAAGAGGCGTGCAATATAGGTACTTTCCCAGGTTCTATGGGGGAAATTTAACTTGCCCTCCCCCTTTTAAACTCTGGATGTATGCAATCTTGCCTCCTCATCAAATGCCTCCCTCCCCCTTTAAGACCCTATCTTTAGGAGGTCTGCTTCATACCACCTCTCCCCTCTCTGAGTTTGGAGTCCCTTCTTACCCTGTCCCTCCCAATGAACCTTCTAGGTGGGACTTCAGTGGCTACAGGCCAGTTCTCTATCCTACCCAAGCCCACATCTGGTCATAGTCACATATTCTCTGGTCTCTATGGAATGGAAGTATCGTTACTTCTGAAACCAAGAAGCAATTCACCTCTGTTCCACCAGCCAAAGCAGCTTCCCAGACTTTCTTCATGCCCTTCACATCTCCTTGGGTGGAAGTTAGACCCCAGTTTACCATGTCTTCAAATGCCAGGATGTATATTAGACTTTCCAAGTAGTCTTGTTGAAGCCCATTCTCCCTAGCCTGAGGGCAAATGATCCATCCCACACTGTCCTGATGTTAACTCTTTCCAGAGAATTCCCACAAATCCCCACACTTTCTATCCAGAAATGGGGTTAGTGGTACAAGAGGAATGGAGTAGACTCTTACACCTACATTGGCGGTTCCTCTAGTGCGATCTGTGTCACACTCACATGAACCCATTTTCTCTTGGCAATGCAGTTAGAGGTAACTACAGAGTTATGAACTCCTCAAAATACTATAAGCGATTCCCCCTTGTATGTTGGTTAGTCTTACTGTTGGTAGCTTATCATCCTTTCCTCTCAGACTGATAACTAGTTTTCTCATACTCCCTGGAGACAGTCCAACCCTTACTGGTCTCAGAAACTAGCTGGATAACACCAGAAAAATCTCCATACAGATACGTAAATGTATGTAAAGAATATTCTTTCAATGTAATTCTTCAGTAGGAAACATTTCCTTTAATTTTAGTAATATAGAATACAATATAGAGTTGTGGGTTTTGTTTTTATCCTTACTATGGTCTCTAACAAAACTATGTAAAATTGTGTATACTATATTGTATTTATTATCTGAAAAAAGAATTAGAAATAAATCAATAGTTTTCTGGTTTTACTTTGACTAGAAAATTTTGAGGGTTGGGGCGCCTGGGTGGTACAGTTGGTTAATAGTCTGACTCTTGGTTTTGGCTCAGGTTGTGAAGTGATCTCAGGGTCATGAGGTTGAGCCCTGCCTCAGGTTCCGCACTCAAGGCAGAGTCTGCTTGAGATTCTCTCTCTCCCTCTTTCTCTCCCCCTCCTGCTCTCTCTCTCTCTCTCAAATGTATAAATAAATCTTCAGTGAAAAAAAATTTTTCAGGGTTACATTTATTTTAAAGTACTTGTTAAGACTTTAATTAGAGTTATTTCTCTGAATTAGGAGAAAGGAAATTCTAAGAAACTAACAAATTCAAAGTACAAAAGCATATTGATCTCAGGTTGGGTAAGTTAGAAAGAAATGGCAAGTAGAAAAGGAGGAGAAAGTCAGGACTGATATTCTAGCCTGGGACTATGGCTGTTTGGTCATTCTGTGAGTTATTTTCACTGCTGCATACATGACTTCCTGAAGCTAATGGTTTTAAGCACAAATAAGGATAATGCTAACTGGTAGTATTTTTCTTGTGAAAAAGAAATAGCTCAGGTACAGTTTAGAACACACAGTTCTGAGTAACAGCACAGCTGGTCAAGTTCATCCACAGGCTCTTATGTGCATATGAAATGGAGTTGATTAGAAAGCATGGTTTTGTCTCAAACTTAACTCCTTCCATTTCATTTTCAGAGCACCAAGATGACAACTAAAAGTCATTAGTGGCCAGTTTTGCCTGAAATATTACTGGGTCATTCTAAGCTGTTCTGTTATTTCACAAGAAAACTATGAAAATTACTTATTTATTGTAATCATGACCAGGAAGTTTCGAAGGGATTTTTTTTTCGCCCGTGATCGCATTCACCTTTGTTTCTAAAATGGCTACAAACTAGTTGTGCTGTTTTCCCAGAAATAATGTTTTCATTACTATTTTTTTAAGATTTTATTTATTTATTTGACAGAGAGAGAGAGATCACAAGCAGGCAGAGAGGCAGACAGAGGGGGAACAGGAAGCGGGACCCTGCTGAGCAGAGATCCTGATGCGGGGCTCGATCCCAGGACCCTGAGATCATGACCTGAGCCTAAGGCAGAGGCATTAACCACTGAGCCACCCAGGTGCCCTCTTTTCATTACTATTAATAAGTAGCTCGTTTTATTAGTCTCAAACAAAAGATAGTTAAAGAGACAGTGATCAGAGGATATTCAGGATTTTGTTTTGCCTTGTTTTATTTATTCCTCCAATGCTAATGATCTGGGAGAAAACATCGTTTCCTAATTTTTAGCCCTCAACAGTATGGTATTATTTAAGCAATCACTGTAGCAGAGTCCCCTGTGTTTTGGAAAAGGCCCATTAGCTAGTGACACTGAACAGAAGTCGTTAAAATTAATAAGCAATGCAGAGGAGTCCTGCTTCTGAAGATGATTAACATCCCTTCCCTATTTGTACTTTTTTAAAAATGATGAATTTAAGTTTTAAAACGTGGGCCACTTGTGTTTCTCTGGATATCCCCTTCCCTGAGTTATCTTAGGCTGCACTGTGTCAGTCAGAAACTTTTTCTGATACCGGAGGGTGCGCCATGAACTTTTGGCTTCCCCATAGACAATTTAAATTGCTTTGAACCGTTCTCCCTCGAGGTTCCTGCTAATGTGTCTCCTGCTAAGGGGAGAACGATAAAGCTTCAGGAGTGGAGCGTAGCGGTCCACCCCTGCACCTGTCCCATCCCCAGAACACACCTTGAAGGATGCTGGCCCGATATTGGACAGCTGGAGGTGCGATTTCCACCAGACTCTCATTCAGTATGCAACAGAGAATTCCATATTGCAGAAAGTTAGCTGCTTGTAAAACTACTTGCTTTCTTCCCTTTTTATGGAGAGAAGAATATAGCTTCATTGGGTACTTGGAAAATGTATTCTGTCAGTGCAGGGCTTGGGGAATTTGAGGGCCAATTAAACTTTTTTAAGATTAAATTTTTATCTATTATGATTATTTTCCTGAAAAAAACCCCATCATATTCAACACCCTATTTTAATTATAGTAAATGTCTTGGGTGCCTCACTTATTAGATCCATAACTCACATATTTAAATTAAAGAAATGTTATTAGATACCCATTGAAAATTTTAGAATGCAAGGTTCCATTATTCAGTAAGTAAATTTCTTAGTGAAGAGGTGTTTCCCTTCTCCCCCCTACTGGTGAAGCAACATTATACATTCACTTAATTGTTATTAGTCGATAATACATTGCTGCAAATAGTAATTCTCTAATCTCCTTTGGATTTACTTCATGTGTCTGTCTGAGATGGTTAGAATGCCCTGACAGTTGCTTCAACCAGCATCAGGACGATGAGTAAACTCGGGCTCTCAGTAAAGATAGACTTCATCTGTCTGTGTCAATACATCTGACTTAACCTTTGTAATGAGGACCCTTCTGACGCTTCCTAAAAGCTGGTGCAGCATTATGGTATCTTATGCCCTTGTTTTTTTTTGTTTGTTTGTTTGTTTTGTTTTTTTTAAAGATTCTATTTATTTATTTGACAGAGAGAAATCACAAGTAGGCAGAGAGGCAGGCAGAGAGAGAGGAGGAAGCAGGCTCCCTGCTGAGCAGAGAGCCCGATGCGGGGCTTGAACCCAGGACCTGGGATCATGACCTGAGCTGAAGGCAGCGGCTCAACCCACTGAGCCACCCAGGCGCCCCTCTTATGCCCTTGTTTTAAGGCTATTTGTTGTCCTTGCCCCAGGCTGGTGACTATTCTTAGATGTCAATCTTATTATCCAGAACCATGAAACTGAAGCTCTCGGGTTCATTGACATCTAACATATGAATTCTTTCTTCCAAGTCCTAGACACTTTGAGTCATCTACACTAAAAGTAAGGTAGATGGGGTGCCTGGGTAGCTCCGTTAAGTATCCAACTCTCCCCCCCCCCCGAGTTTTATTTATTTGACAGAGAGAGAGATCACAAGTAAGCAGAGAGGCAGGCAGAGAGAGAGGGGAAGCAGGCTCCCCGCTGAGCAGAGAGCCCGATGGGGGGCTCAATCCCAGGACCCTGAGACCGTAACCTGAGCTGAAAGCAGAGGCTTTAACCCACTGAGCTACCCAGGTGCCCCTAAGCATCCAACTCTTGATTCGGCTCAGATCATGATCTCAGGGTTGTGAGATCAAGCCCCGTGCTGGGCGCGGAGTCTGCTTAAGAAGTTCCCTTTCTCTCTTTGCCCTTCCCCCATTTGCACACTCGATCTCTCCCTCTCTCTCCCCCAACCCCCGTCTAAAATAAATAAATAAATCTTTAAAAAAAAAATAAAAGCTAAAAGCTAAGGTAGCAACATTCAGCATCTCTGTCAAATGGTGCCCTTGGGTTTCTAAAGCAGACTTAACTGAATCTGTCCCAAACTTGCATAGTTCCAAAGAGCCATTCACCTACCCCTTATGTTAAAAATCCTCTCTCTACTGCGCGGAATGCCCGGGTATCAAATTTATTAGTTAGTGTGTGTTCATAAGAGTGCTGGTCCCAGTTGCACCACATTCAAGTAGAATTATTTTTAAGAGTGACTTTTTTTTTCTTTTTTTTTTTTTTTTGTCTTTGCTGATTATAAACTCTTTGACTTCAGAGCTCTTACCTGGTCAGTTCAAACACCATCCTCATCTCAGAGGAAGCCATGGGAAGACCCCCAGCTCAGCCCACCGCCCCAGAGAGGCTGGAAAATCTTAGACGGTCAGGAGTGCACAGAGGGGGAGGTTTCATTTAAAGTCTTGCTTGCAGAAGCATCTATGGATTAGGCCGTAATTGTATCCTTCAAAACCAGGCAATATTAGGAATATAGGACCACATGGGAGAAAACACATGCATACACACACACACACACACACACACACAAACCCGTGTACACACACAGTTACTCAAAGCTATGCAAGCAGAATCGCCTAGTAGAATATTTGCTAATTTTGAATTTAAAAGAACTAAAGGCCTGAGTTTACATTTTAGCTCACAATTGGACCAGATGTTTTTACGTGAGGTGATCCACATTTCCTTGCTTCAGTGTCTCCTTCTAAAAATAGAGATATTGGGGCGCCTGGGTGGCTCAGTGGGTAAAAGCCTCTGCCTTCGGCTCATGTCATGATCTCAAGGTCCTGGGATCGAGCCCTGCATCGGGCTCTCTGCTCAGCAGGGAGCTTGCTTCTCCCACCCCCCAGCCTGCCTCTCTGCCTACTTGTGAGTCTCTGTCTGTCAAATAAATAAATAAAATCTTAAAAAAAATAGAGATATTACCTGCCTATGGGATGGATCGCTTGCTCAGAGCCGCCATGCATCATAGTGTAGCCACTAAATGCTAGGAAGGAAATTGAAATTATGAGACCAGTGGCTGTGTCTTGGATTTTAGCTGAAGAAAGAGGAAGGAAAACTTAGCCAGAACTTGTCGCCGTATAATTTATTTTGAACAAGATCAACTTATTATTTATTCTATAATAACATATGTTAATTATTCAGAAAGAACACAGATTATTATCCATACCCTATAAAATATTTGTGTCTGTATAGAATACTGATGCATAAGTGGTAAGCGTAATACGATCCTGCCATCTTGTGGTGGTGTGACATCTGGCAGCCGTATTATTTTCCTGGGTGTAGTGAGTTTTATCCTAATGTCGTGCCTCTGTGGCACATTTCCCCAAAACAAATAAAGAAGAAGAGGTAGATCATAGATAGATGGATAGATAGATAGCTGGATGATAGGAAAACAGAAGTTTTTAAAGATTATTTATTTATTTGACATACAGAGATCACTAGTAGGCAGAGAGGCAGGCAGAGAGAGAGGAAGGAAAAGCAGGCTCCCTGATGAGCAGAGAGCCCGATGCGGGGCTTGATCCAGGACCCTGGGATCATGACCTGAGCCGAAGGCAGAGGCTTTAACCCACTGAGCCACCCAGGCACCCCAACAGAAGTTTTTAATCAGCATACACGTTATTCAGCATATACTTATTTAACAACTTTGATGCTTTTATTTTTTGGAAATGAATGGATATATTTTTTTTTCTTAAGATTAAACCCATTTATTGATTCTTTCAACATCACTGATGGGGTGCTTTCTATAGTTTAGACACAGTGCGAGACTGGGGTACATGGTTGATCAGGAATGTGTGCCTGTCTTCAAATTGCTCAGGATCTAAGGGTGAATATTGTTACAAGGTAAGGTCATGATCTAGTGATGTTATAGAAATTCCCAGGTGAGCCACTGGACTCTGAGTGGTACCCCCCAGAGGAGCCTTGAGAAAGAGGAAACAGGAGAGCTGAGTCTTGAAAATTGGAAGACAAGCTAGATTAATCTAGGTTCGTTAGTCTAGAAATTCTCCACTAGAGTAAAACTGGGGGAAATAAGGCAGGGGAAGAAGTAGAATCAAGGTAGAAGGAATATCTTGGATAGAGAGAAGGAGCAACAATTTTAGTTCAATTCCTAAGGCCTTTATGATTGATTTGCCAGGTGTCCCACCACGTGCCAGGGCACCCCAGGAGTCAAGGCACACATGAAAATTGTATCTTACAAAGGAAGTCACATACATGAGATGAATGAGAAAAAAAGGAGGAGTAGATTGTCCCAAAACAATGGGATTTGCTCTGATTTTTGAAGGGTGGAGACCACCGTGATAAACTAAAAAATGATTTAAAGACTAAAGGGGAAAAGACAGTTAATCAGGTAAGGGGGGAAATGGATGGATAAGAGGAAGAATTTTCAAGGCACTGGGGACAGTGCGAACCCTGGAACTATGTGCTTTCACCATAACCCTTTTCCCCAAGAAACAGAAGGAAATTGGATGGGAGCAGACCATGAAATGCAATAGTAACGAGTCTGATGTGCTAGGCAGACTAATCCCTACTCTCCAAGATGTTTATGGACTAATCCTGGAACTTGTGAACACTTATATGGTGAAAGCTAATTAAGGTTGCCGATGGAATTAAGACAGTTAATACACTGACCTGCAAATGGGGAATGATCCCAATCAAATTATGTGAGCTCTTAAACATCGGAGAGGATGGAAGAAGGTAAGGCAGAGAGTTGAGATAAAGGAAGGAGAAGTCCAGGAAATGACAATGATTGAGCCATCGTTGTCTTTGATGATGGATGAAGGAAGTCATGAGCCAAGGATTTGGGTGGCATCTAGAAGCTAGAAAACACAAGGAAGTGGCTTCTCCTAGAACCTAGAGACAGGAACACACCTCATTCCACATCATGATTTGAGTCAGAAGCTGGACCTCTGACTTAAAGAAGTAAAAGACAACACATAGAAGACATTTAGGCTATTGTAGGTCACTGAGCTTGTAGGCATGTGCTTGGGTGGTGACAGAAAATTAATACACTAAATGTGTTTTCTGTGGGGAGATTAGGGCAGCCCTGTAAGCCTGGTTATGGATTTTCTTCTTTGTGACCAACAGGGAGCTCTTGTCTCTTTCAGGAAGGAAGATGACATAGTCTGGTTTGCATATCCAAAGGTCACACTAACCAGCTTCACTGAGAATTGGTGAGTGGGAGCAACAGGGGACACAAGGAGAGGCAGGAGAGGGACTGCTGCTGTCGCCACTAATATGCAGTGGTGATTTGTACTAGAGCCCACAGCAGCTGTGAGAAAAGATACACATCCACTCACTTCAGAGGTACCAGGTGGGAGAGTTGACAAGGTGTGCTACTTGGCAGACAAGCATGTTACGAAGAAGATTTATACTCATGCTAAGATTTCTGGTCTCTGATTGAGTATAGCATATTATTGTGGAAAGTGCTTTAAATACAGGCAGAGGAGCATTCTTGCTGGGAAATGCAAATTCACATTTGGCAGTGCTGATTCTGAGATATTTGAGAGCTATCCAAGTGGAGATGGCCAACAGAGGGTAGGGTTAAACTGGTTTGTTGCAAAACGGTACACACTGGAAATGTACATATTTGGGAGTTACATTTACAGGATAAAGAGAACCATGACATTGATAAGATTGTTTGCGAATAGTATTAAAATAAGGACTGAAAGAGCTATGAGACTTAGTAGCATTTATAGAACTAAAAGATACAGAGAAACTAGTTTTAAAAAGGGGAAGGGGCTACTGGAGAGTACAGGAAATCAAATGGGTAGTATTACATAAGCCAATATAATTCTCTGGAAGCAGGGAATGGTCAAATGTGTTACAAATTGCAAACAGAGAGATCCCTAAATGTAAAGACCACAATGTTTCCATTACATTTATTGACATAGATATTATGTGATATATTGGCAAAAGTACTATTTATGGAGTGGAAGACAGGAATCATAACTAGAGTTAGCTACGGAATGAGTGGAAGGGATGAAATGATTACAGTTAGTAGGGAAAAATTGAAAGAAAATTCTGGGTGACAATACATTGCTTTCTTGCTTTGTTTTTCTGTCTTCATAAACTTGAACTTGCTACAAAGAAACCCTGATATTGTATAATAACAGAAAAATAAAAACAAAAGTCAAAGAAAACTATGCTTGGCACATCATAGTCAAACCGTGTAAAACCAAAGAGAAAAATGTGAAAGTGACACATATATATTGGGGGACCATCACTTAAAGACTAGAGATCACTCAGCAAAAGGCTTGGAGTCCAGAAGACAGTGGAAAACATCTTCAATGTAATAATAAAAGTAGCTGTCAACTCAGAATCTTATAGCCAAAGAAAATATCCTTCAGGAAGGAAGGTGAATTAAAAAATTCTTGGTTGTAGGAATGATAATAGAATTAGTTGCTCTGAAAGAAATGCTAACATAATTCTTTAGTCTAGAAGAAAAATATATACCATAGGGAGAGTTGGAGATTTAAGAACAAAGGAAAAGCCACAGAAAGGAAAAATATCTGAATAAAACATTATGGACTCTTAAAGAAACTTCTTCAACATTATAAAACATTGTAAAAAATTATGTTTTTTTCTTCTTACAGTCTTTAAAGTATGGTGAGTATTGAAAGAAAAGATTTCGACATTGTTCAGTGGTACGCAAATGCAATATATATGACATAAGGGGTGTAAGACGAAAGGACTTCTATGGTTGTAATATTTTAATACTTTAATTGATTTGGTAAAATAATAATGCTAGACTTTGAAAAATTAGGTGTGTGTATTATAATCCCTAGAACTACCTTTCCTCCTCTAATAATACAAGCAGAGAGAGCCCCAAACCAATAGATAAATTGATTAAATGGAATACTCAAAATATTTAAATAATCTATAATAAAAGGGTATGCAGGAGAACAAAGAAGAACCGATAAACAGAAACTTTTTTAAGTGCAGGACCCAGTCTAATCATATCAATGTCACATTAAATACCAGTGGCCTGAAGACCAGAACTCAAAGACAGAAACTGTCAGATTGAATAATATTAACAAGACCCAATCATTGGGATTTTCCCCAATTACTTAAGAAACATTACAATTATGTCCAATTACTTGGCAAACACACTTAAAATATAATAACATGGATAGATTTAAAGCAAAAACGATGGCAACAATGTAATATGTAAATGCTAATCAAAATAAAAATGGAGTGGCTATATTAATATGAAACAAATTGAGAAGAAAAATAATGGAGGGAAAAAAGAACATTACTTAATGATTAAAGGGTCTATTCATCAAGAAAACATAAGAATCTTAAGCGTTTGTTTACCCAACAAAAGTGTACAAGAATACATAAAGGAAATTAATAGAACTGAAAAGAAAAACAGACACGCTTACTAGTTTCCTTGGAGACTTTAACATTCTTCTCCCATTAAGTGATAGATTGAGTAGACAGCAAATCAGCAAGAATATAGAAGATGTGACAACCAAAACAACCTAACCTAACTAATAGCATCGACAGCTGTTTGAGAAACACTTAATATTCAACATCCATCCATCATAACACCTGCCAGTCCTCTAGAAGTTTATTTAAGTGTCTGGAGAACACTGGAAAGAACAGAAAAGCTACAATTGGTGTCCAATTTAAAGGTGGAGGGCAGTATTTTTATCCCTGGATCACAAATATAGCAACAGAGCCCATCACCACCAATCCTATTCAGTGTGTTGAAATGGTGATGGTAATGGTTAGACATCTACGAGAGAGAGAGAGAGAGACTTAGAAAGATATTTCACACCTTAATACAAAATTAACTCAAAATGTATTGTGTACCTAACTAATACAAAAACTATAGAAAAATTCTAACAAAACACTGGAGAAAATGTTTGTGGCTGTTGGTTAGGCAGAGATCTTAAGATATAAAACCAAGATCACGATCTATATAAATAAATGAGACTCCATTAAAATTAGATTCCCTTCATATTTGCTCTGTGAGAGAAAATTGCTAGGGACATGGAAAAACAAGGTACAGAATGTGAAGAAATACTTATCAGTTATACACATCTGACAAAAGACTTGTGTCCAAAATATATAAAGAGCTCTTACCAAAAAAAAATTTTTTTCAAAAAATTTTTTTTCAACTTAAAAAAAGAGAGCAAAATAACCAGGCACCTCAGCCAAGAAAATATACAGATGGCAAATAACCATATGAAAAGATGTTCAACATTTTAGTCATAAAACAAATACGAATTAAAACCACAACAAAGTATCACTATACAACTATTAGAATGGCTACAATTAAAAAATTTTTTTAAAAATGATAGGGCTGAAATCCAGCAAGGGTATATTATGGCAAGTTTTAAGGTATGTTTTCATTCATTGTTGTTGGGAATACAAAATGGTAGACCTGCTTTTAAAAAAGTTTGTCAGCTGGGGCGCCTGGGTGGCTCAGTGGGTTAAGCCACTGCCTTCAGCTCAGGTCATGGTGTCGAGGTCCTGGGATCGAGCCCCGTATCGGGCTCTCTGCTCCTCAGGGAGCCTGCTTCCCCCTCTCTCTCTGCCTGCTGCTCTGCCTACTTGTGATCTCTCTCTCTCTCTGTGTCAAATAAATAAATAAAATATTTTTAAAAAATTAAAAAGTTTGTCAGCTTATTATAAACATGGGTTTACCCTATTACCCATCAATCTCAATCCTAGACAGACCCCTTGGCAATTACTCCCACCACCCACCCACCCCATCCCCAGGTAAACATCGACCTCTTTCTGTCACTTAAGCATTAGTTTGCATTTCTAGAAATTGATAAAAATAGAAGGATGAAGTATGTACCTTTTTAATGTCTTTCACTCGGCATAACTAAGTGATTGAGATCCAACCACATTGTTGAGTATATCAAGAACTCATTCATTTTCATGGGTAAGTCATATTAAGTTGTAAAGAGATCAATTTTTTTTATCCATCCTGTATTGATAAACATTTGTGTTGTTTCCACTTTTCAACTATTACAAATAAAGCTGCTGTGAGCATTTGTGTATGAGTCTGTGTATGGACACATGCTTTCATTTCTCTCTGTTAAGTATGTAGAATTAGAATGGCCGGAATGTATGGTAGACATACGTGTAACTTTCTAAAGAAAAAGCCAAATTGTTTTCCAATCTGATGGTACCATTTTACATCCCCATTAAGAGCATAATGAGGGTTCCAGCTCCCCTGCATCCTTTCCAGCACTTACTATGATCAGTCATTTTCACAGTAGCCTAATGCATGCAATGTTGTCTCCTGGTTTTAGACTACATTTCTCTAAGGACTGATGGTCCCGAACATCTTTCTTCTTATGTATGTTTATTTTATTTGCTATCATATTTTCGGGGTTAAGCTGTCTGTTTTGCCCATTCTTCATTATATTTTGCCCATTCTTCATTATATTATTTGTAGAGTCTGTTTAAAGATTGGTGACAGGGGCGCCTGGGTGGCTCAGTGGGTTAAGCCGCTGCCTTCGGCTCAGGTCGTGATCTCAGAGTCCTGGGATCGAGCCCCGCATCGGGCTCTCTGCTCTTTAGGGGAGCCTGCTTCCTCCTCTCTCTCTGCCTGCTTGTGATCTCTCTGTCAAATAAATAAATAAAATCTTTAAAAAAAAAAAAAAAAAAGATTGGTGACAATTCTAGTCAGTGGTCGTGCTTCTGAAAGCCAGACAATCAATAAAGACACATGGTTTTGAAGCTCCGATGGTGTGTGACAACCACCACAGACACATTTCTGAATGCCAGTCAATCAACAACGAGCCCGCCTGGGTAAGTCCACTCTCACACTCCCATAGCTGACATCAATCTCCTCCTGACTAGGAAAGTTCAAATCCTTGAACTCTACTTTTTCCAAATCCCTATTAAAATAAGATTCTTCACATGAAAAAGTGCTCCGCATCACTTGGCATCAGGGAAATACAAATCAAAACCACCTCACACTAGTCAGAATGGCTAAAATAAAGTCAGGAAATGACAGATGCTGGCGAGGATGTGGAGAAAGGGGAACTCTCCTACACTGTTGGTGGGAATGCAAGCTGGTGCAGCCACTCTGGAAAACAGCACGGAGGCTCCTTTAAAAGTTGAAAATAGAGCTACCCTACAACCCAGCAATCGCTCTACTGGGTATTTACCCTAAATATACAAATGCCGTGATCCAAAGGGGCACACACACCTGAATGTTTATAGCAGCAATGTCCACAATAGCCAAACTATGGGAAGAACCTAGATGTCCATCAACACATGAATGGATAAAGAAGATGTGGTGTGTGTGTGTGTGTGTGTGTGTGTGTGTGTGTGTGTGTATCTATATATGGATATAGATATCGATATCTAGATATCGATATAGATATCGATATTTATATAGATATCAATATATAGATATATGGGAATACTATGCAGCCATCAAAAGAAATGAAATCTTGCCATTTGCAATGACGTGGATGGAACTAGAGGGTATTAATGCTGAGTGAAATAAGTCAATCAGAGAAAGACAATTATCATATGATCTCCATGATATGAGGAATTTGAGAGGCAAAAAGGAAAAAATGAAACAAGAGGGGATCGGGAGGGAGACAAACCATGAGAGACTCTTAATCCCACAAAACAAACTGAGGTTTGCCAGAGGGGAGAAGGGTAGGGAGAGGGTGGTGGGGTTATGGACATTGGGGAGGGTATGTGCTATGGTGAGTGCTGTGAAGTGTGTAAGCCTGATGGTTTACAGACCTGTACCCCTGGGACTAATAATACATTGCATGTTAATTTAAAAAAAATCTAAAAATATGCAATTCATTACTTGCTTTATTAAACTGGAATTAAAATTTAAAAAATAAAATAAGATTCCTGCCTTGCAATCAGGGAAACCAGACCTAAAAAGCACAGCTTTGTCTTGCGTAAGTAAGTAACAAATCAGGGGCACCTGTTTGGCTAGTAGGTGGAGCATTCAATTCTGGATCTTGGGGTTGTGAGTTCAAGCCTCATGTTGGGTGTAGAGAATACTTTTTTTAAAAAATTTAACAAAGTAAGTAATACATTCAGCTTTTTTTTTTCAAATGTTGAGCAGTGTCCTCTTCCTTCAATGCCTTTTAATTTATCTAAAAAAAAAATTTTTTTTTCTGTATGTTTGGTGATTTAGGAGAAGTCTGCCTTTTCGTTCCTCAAAGAAAGAAAATTTCTTTCTCAATATTTATGGATGAGTCTATTCTTTCCCCACTTATTTAACTATTTTATCATAAACTAAATGTTTACATATTCTTGATTCTATCTGACACATTTAATAATGGTTTCCTTTGCATTTCCAAGAAGTTTCTTCTGGAAACGCAAGTGCTCGTTTGCTACCAAGCTGCTGTTCCCCTCCCACTGGAGTCTCTCTTAAACAGTCTCACACAATTTAGAAATTGAGCTTTGTCTGATACAACAGAGGACTCGATTTATTTATCCTAATGCTGTTTCAGCTCTTTTCTTTGATCCTGAAGCCTCTTTTTGAAGGACTCTGGGGTCTGGTCATAGAAAGTAGCTACAGAACAAATGGATGGCAAAAGAGAAAACATAATGCAGAAGAGAAAAGTAGAGGGGTGTTTTCTTTCATGGCCAGTCAGAAAATTTTCATTTCCAACTCAGAGCCTGTGATGTTTCATGCAATCGGAAATGTTGTTATTTTTCGCTTTGCAGACCCAGCAACTAGAGGGATGACTTGCCTGTGCTAGACATTGAGTATCTGTGGGACAAATGAATGAGGGAATGAATGAATGAATGAATGGATGATTTTTGTCTTCCTGTTTGTATTCATGTGATGCATGTAACAGGATAGAAAGAAGAGACATCATTCTCTTTTTAATTTTTTAAATTTTTTAAAATTTAATTTCGGTTAATTAACATAGAGTGTATTGTTAATTTCAGAGGTAGTGCTTAGTGATTCATCTGTTGCATATAACACCGAATGCTTGTTCCATCATGTGCCCTCTTTAATGCCCATCCCCCAGTCACCCCATCCTCCCACACACCCCCCTCCAGCAACCCTCAGTTTGTTTCCTAGAGCTAAGAGTCTCTTAGGATTGGG
Organism: Enhydra lutris kenyoni; assembly: GCF_002288905.1. Taxonomy (NCBI): domain Eukaryota; kingdom Metazoa; phylum Chordata; class Mammalia; order Carnivora; family Mustelidae; genus Enhydra; species Enhydra lutris. The sequence goes on along the minus strand of NW_019154141.1, from coordinate 3,369,459 downwards.
GTGGCTGGGTGGCTCATTGGGTTAAGCCTCTGCCTTCGGCTCAGGTCATGATCTCAGGGTCCTGGGATCAAGCCCTGTATCGGGTTCTCTGCTCAGCAGGGATCCTGCTTCCCCATCTCTCTCTGCCTACTTGTGACCTCTCTCTCTGTCAAATAAATAAATAAAATCTTTAATTAAAAAAAAAAGAGTCTTTCAGGGTTGAGACATCATTCTTTGTTACGAGTGATTACAAAGTGGCTGGGTGGACAGTCTGACAAACGGTATTTGTGAATTAAATATAAAAGTTATCCTGTAACATCAGTATAAGTTTAGATTCGAAGTTATTATTTGCAATCGAGTGGTGTAGACCACAACAAACTGGAGAGGTGTAAATCACTGCGGGCTAAGGAGGTCTAGGCTCGCTAGACCTATCTCTGGTCTCAGGAAGGATATTGATATTTTAAACCACGAAGCTCTCCCTTCTGATCTTAGATGTGGTATTCGTTGCTTCTTCCTCCAATTCATTGTGTTTCTTTTTTTGTTTTTTGGGGTTTTTGTTTTGTTTTGTTTTGTTTTCATTAAGTAACAGCTTGGTCACTTAGCAGCTCAGGGTAGCACTGGTCACATGTGAGAGATGCTCAAAGGTCAACCAGAAAAGAACAAAGGAAATGTTGTTCCCAGATTCCTATTTTTAAATGGACTCAGCACATTCTTGTTCTGTTCTTCCAAACATTGCCATTTCCCCAAGTCTTAGCATCTTTCAAATCTTGAAGATAATGTCATAAGAATATAATAGTTACAATATTATATATATATATATAATATTATATAGAATATAATAGCTAGTTGACTCACAGATACACTTGTGCTCACTTTCTTCTTGTTCTTTTTATTGCTATCAAAATAATTGCAGTAGGGTGCCATAATTTTGCATATTGAAAAGAAGCAACTGGAATAGATTAAGGAGACATGATAGGAAATGCAAGGGGATATCCTGAAATGGATTCTGGAACAGAAAAGGAACATAAGTAGAAAGCCTCAGGAAATCCAAACGAAGTCTAAAGTCCCTAGTCAGAGCTATTAATAAGGTACCAAAGTTAATGTCTTAGTTTTGACAAAGGCACCATGAAAAGGTAGGATGTTAGCATAAGGAGGAACTGGATCAGGTGTATACAGGAACCCTTATATTATCTTTGCAGCTGTTTTGAAAATATAAGATTGTTCTAAAAGTATAATGCTTATTAAAAATTAAATATGTAAGCTATTTCAGTAAGTTTATTGGGGAATTTTAAAATTCACTATCTTATTCTTACTTATAAAGTGAGATAATTTTATTCATTATGTTTTGCTTATTGTGTGTAGCCTCTGGAAAGTACTCGAGAAATATTTGCCAATTCATTGAATGATAGAGAATTCAGGAATTATTTTTAGTTTTCCACAGAAGAATGTTGTATTCTCCACTCTTACCACTAGGTGGCAGTATCAACACGCCCGTTAAAATTCATTCTTCACCCAGAAGCGAAAACTACCCTTTGAAAACAAAACCACATTTGAAAAATGCTGTGATATGTCACTATTATATATGTAGTAGGACGGAGAATCCCTAGTATGGTGATGAAGATCAAGAAAGATACGAACTAGCTGTGGACAGGAATCCGGGATACTAAGATATCCAGAAATGAAGTGGGAAAAAAAAAAAAAAAAATCAGCCATTTATTTAAACATTTCCAGACGCGGATATAAGAGCAGTTGGACTGATAGCACATCTGGAGAATTAACGGACATCTATCTTTCCCCAGACATAAGTGTAGCATGCGATGTCTGAACCTACCAAGGCCCGGAAGTCTAAAATGATCAGCACCATGCCTTCTGTGGTTCGATATGGGTGATAGGTCTCCCTGCAGGCAGACCATTTAAGCTGGATGCTACCATTTAAAGGACCAATCTGCATTCTTTCTGCCACTTTCTTTTTACACCTTGAATCATTCAGGAAATAGAAGCATTTTCTAATATTGGCCAATGCAAAGGGTAACTAGGAAGGCAATTTCTAAACCCAAAAAAAGGAATTAAAATAGATTCCTATCTCAAAAAAAAAAAAAAAAAAAGAAGCTGGCTTTGTAGTTTCCAATTTATTAATTTCATTAGTTTGAGCAATCAGGTACCTGTTATGATTTGGATACTAGGCCAATCAAATTCTCTGTTCCCTGTGTAAACTTTCTCCAGAAAGATTGATACAGGTATGAGAGGAAAGTAGGATTGTTTCCAGAAAGATTATATTAGACACAAGTTAACACAAAAGGAAACCTAGTGATTCAGTCATAATTTGGCAAATAATATTTATTGACTCAGTGACATGTACCACATTTTGTCACAGGCTGACTACTGAAATATACGAATAATGATTTGTCCATTTTCTGAGTTATCAGAAAAGTTCTAAAGCTTTTAGTATCTGTCATGTGTAAAGTGTGTCTTTACCTGCTTTTCAACTTCAAAGATGCTAGAAGTCTGAGAGCTTATTCCTGTTGCAGTTGTCAGGAAAATCCTTAGACTGGAAAAAAAAATAATAATAATTACTTATACTGGTTCTTTTTTTTTTTTTTTAAGATTTTATTCATACATTTGACAGAGAGAGAGATCACAAGCAGGCAGAGAGGCAGGCAGAGAGAGAGAGAGGGGGAAGTAGGCTCCCTGCTGAGCAGAGAGCCCGATGTGGGACTCGATCCCAGGACCCTAAGATCATGACCTGAGCCAAAGGCAGAGGCTTAACCCACTGAGCCACACGGGCACCCCCTATACTGGTTCTTTTAAATAGAGAAAACCTACCATCAATAGTTGAGAAATAACCATCTTGGCACTAACGTTTTTAGTGCTAAACGTGCAACTCTATTTGTCTCTAGCAAGAGAGTCTAGTTCTACTTATTTGTACACATATTTTCTGCAGTTGAAATTTAGACAATGTTTGAGCAACATTTCCCACAGGGACGGCCAACCACATCCATTGCAAAGGTGAGCGTCTCAGAAAGGTTCATTTGGCTTCCTTGTTAGTGATCTAACACAACATTCCCTTCATCCTCTCCTTCTCTTTATGGCCCTATCCACTTATTTCATCTTTATCCAGGTTACTTGGAGCAGAATTACCACATGCGGCATTTTCAGGAATTACACTTAATAAAGCAGGACGTTTAGTGTTTGAAGACTTCTGGGTATAGTTCGAACGCCTTTTATCGGAAAAGCAGACTACTCTCTGACTCAGTCCTTCCTGCTTCGAGGGAAATGGACTCTGTGTATCAATGTCCCTGCCATCATTAATCAACATACACGGTTAGAAGCAAATTTTTTGCCAAATGCAGGACAATTGTAAGATAACGTATTGGGTCAAAAAAACACCTGGAAAATGACTTGTGGACACTTATGATCCAGAAAGATAAGGTACAAGATATGCCCTGGAAGAGGACTGCCAAGCCTGACTTGGTGTGAGGGGGGGCAGAGCAGTAGACTTCTGTGGGGTCACCATGGCAGCAAGGAAGACAAGGGACAGTCCTACTGACCCTTCCATAGGGAGAAGAGTGAAACGCCAGGAGGCTAGCTACAGACACCATGGTGGGTGATTTCTCAACATAATCTGGATTTTTCCTATATGCATTACTTCTACATCTTTGACATATAAAAGGAAGAGACTGTGAATCGAAATTGTCTCTACTGGCTCTATTTTTATTTGGGTTTTCTTTCTTTTTTTTTAAGATTCCATTTGAGAGAGAGTGAGTGAGAGAGCATAAGCCAGGTGAAGGACAGAGGGAGAGGGAGAAGCAGACTCCCTGCTGAGCAGGGGGCCTGATGAGGGGCTCGATCCCAGGACCCCAGGATCATGACTTGAGCGGAAGGTAGATGCTTAACCGACTGAGCCACCCAGGCACTCCTTGTTTGGGTTTTCTTAATACAGCAGAAAATCTAAATCACTTATTACATACTTAAAGACGTTTATAACAAATAAATGGGAAAACAGCATTTCATCTTCTCATTTGTGCCTGGAAATATGTCCAATTTGGGGACAGCCAATTTGGGGACAAAATTGTTCACTGTTCACCTACTTTCCCTGATACTGTGTCCCTGAACTTTGAGTCCCCCCACCCCCCCCACACACACATTAAAAAAAAATAAATAAATAAATAAAAAGAAAAATAATTTTAAAAAATAAAAAAAATCACATTTTTGTTTTGAAAGAAAAGAAACAAAGGTAAACATTGCATGGTTTGATTTTTTTTCAGGACCATTTCCTGACTGACTCCTTTTCAATTTTGTATATATGCTATTAAACAAAACACGAATGAATTTCTGAAAACACAAAAGACTTGTTTGTTATTGTCAGTATTAACTACCAGAGACTTCAGGTCTGTCCTCTTTCACCATCCTTGTTTGTCTCATTCCCAAACGCTGATTCTTAAGGGTGATGCCTTGTACTTAATCATTGTCTAAGCTCTTGGGAGAGTTTGCTCTTCTATTTAATTTTTTATTTTTTTTCTCCTCGACAGAAGATAATTTCTGGAAGAGAGACCACAGGAGAGGCCACAGATTTAAACAAAATCTGCAGAAAGTGAACAGTGACTGGCGGCATCTTACCTAGAAGTTTCTGTTCTGTGGGGGTATGGGTTGGGGAGCATCGCTGAAAACCACTGACCGGATCCCTGCCAGAACCCAGTTTAGACCTGATGGAGAAGGAATAAGCAAAGGAAAAAGGATGATGAATGTGTGCTTGTTGCCACAGAAAACCCCTTTCCAAAGGGGGTTTGGAACTAACTAACCAAAAAAAACAAAGTAGAGTTGAAAAGGCAGTGGACCTCACCCTCCGACCAGGTGAGTCTGCAGATTCCCCACCTCCCCTGGCCAGGCATGAAGAAGAAAGCTGGCCCATCCCTGAATTCGCAGCCAGGGTGGTCGTCTGTGTGCAGAATTTAAAGCAAACAAGGGCAAGCTGTAGCCAGATGTGGGGGCTTTCAGGTTCACTGGCGGTTCCTGGGGTCCGCGGAGTCAAAGCAGCTCACGCACGTTCCTGCTCTCCACCAGGAAACGTGGAGACGTGGAGGCCACTGGAATCTGATGGGCCAGCTGTCCCCAAACCGGCCTCTCTGTGCAGTGAAGGACCCCACGGCCACTCCTCCAAGACTCATACAAATGCCTTTAAAATCCCAGCAACTGTGACTGACTGAAATCGCTCCAGTAGATCTGATAAGTCAATGGCTCCCGCAGATCTGATAAGTCAACGGATGGGCCTTGTGGCCCAAGATCCAGTAATGAATTTCCTGTGCGATTACGTCTCTGCCCTCGTTGGTCTGTGGATTTCTGGAGACGTGCCATCAGCCCTTTCTCCAAAGCAGAGATAAGTTTTGTTATTACGTCTTCAGAAAGATGGAAAGAAAATTCTTCCCAGAATCATCCAATTGTTATCTCTCCCTCTTCTCCCCACATCCAGCTCGTGACTCAGGAGCTTGGTTCTAAGGATTCCTGACCTGTTTTTCCTTTGTTTTGACTTCTCTTTCCCCCTTAACCTCAAATCCCACCTCCTAAGCAAACAGCAGGAATTTTAAAAAACATATTCATTCACGTGGTTTTACCACATTAAATCAGCCTTGCATATGAATTAGCATGGGGCCTTGCCTATGGATTTAGGGAAGACACGAGAATGGGTTCTCCCGGTTGGACACGGATCAGTCCAATCTTCTGTGTTCAGATGCTCTCTGGGTTCAGACGTCTGGGGTCATTTACCTCTTTCTTCTTTCTCTTCTTGGAAAACCTTTTGTGACGTGACAGAGTCACGTTACCTCTGCATCCCCATGTCTAAAATTGCATCCTGAGTTGGGTGAAACAGAAAAGATCTAATGATGATCGAAGAGAACAGCGAGCTGGTTCTTATAAATCGTTCGCACTGCAAGCTTTATTGCTGTTCTTTCTCTAGGTACCGGTCGAAATGAAACCAAATTTCATTTTACCTCATTGCGAGTCTGTTTACGAAAGTCAGTAAATCACCCTGCTTCTGACCTCAGCTGGAAGGTCAAACCCTTTTTCACAGCCATTAACTTTTTCACCATGCAGATGTGCATTTTGTGGCTTAATCTTTTCCATCCTGGATGATACCTCCACCCGATGTGGGCCTGGCAACAGCAGGAAAGTCTCATCCATCAAATCCAGGGTGCCCGTTTTTTTTGTTTGTTTGTTTTTGGTTTTTTTTTTTTTTGCATTTGATAAATTCAAAATAATTTCTTTTCATGGCGAAGAGTCATACGTTTGCTCAGTAATTAAAATCAGAGACGTGGGGAGAGGGCGTCTCTGGGGTCCTGCCAGTCCCTTATTTCTTCCTATACTTGCTAAATTCACATCTGAGTCAAATTCACGTATTAGAGTCAGATAGTCTGTAGTTTCAAAAATGCCTGTTTGCCAGCACAGCACTCTGAATCATTTTTCACACAAAACTGTGTCAAGGGCTGTGTTTGCCTCTAAAAACTAAGAAGAAGAGGAGTAAAGGAATAAACTAAGAAATTGGAGACCTAGACTTACTTTTTTGCTTGTTCCAAGTGGGGATGATTGCGTTTTGTGGTTCTGAATCATTATTGGACCTCTTTCTTACAAGTCACACTAATAGCTAACATGTTTATTGTGTATTGCCAGAACCTAAGTGCAAGATATTTATTTACATGGGCTGTTTTGATTTTCCCCAAACATGATGAGATGCACGAATTAACATCCCATTTAAAGAGAGGAGAAAATGGAGGAACGGATGTTTTAGAAAAATAAATTAGCTTCCCTTCTATTCTATTAGGTCTCTACTGTAAAAATTTCAGTCTCTGGGCTGGTACAGAGGATAACAGGAGGTTCAGAGGGTATAGAGTATTGATTTTTGTATTTCTTTGGGGAAAATAAAACTATACGCGTACTTTGATTCTTTTAGGTAGAAAATGATTTCTTTCTGACGCTGAATGATCTGGTTGGCCACATAGAAAGGGCTGCAACATTTGTCCTTACAGTCCACAAAATGGAAGGCTTATCACGTCACTGCCTCCCCCCCAAAAATGTATATATACATGAAGAAAATTGGGAAATATTATGTGTAGATACAGATGACATTCGGAGCCTTATTGGCTCTATTGTTCCTCAGAGAAAATGTACTTGTTGATTCTTAGCCTATCGTTTAAAAATTAAATTCCTCCCAATTTACTCCTTTTCTAATTGTAGAGACCAGCTGCCCTTGGATTGAGTTTTCCTGTTGTTTCCTTGTCCCTAAAGTCTCTGTAAAAGATTTTATTTCTCTAGGCAACCAGCTGGTTTTTCACATAGATAAGGTCAATTAATTTGACCTTTGTTTCAATATGAAATGCATAATAAAAGCTCGTGCCCCAAAGACCGGATGTGGCCTTTCAGAAAAGCTACTTGCCAGGACAGGGAACAATAATTTATGGCCTCGTAAACCCCCGTTGAAATGCTTGTTGCCCAGCATTGCAATGACAAGGCGACTGTGTGTGTCTTTATGTGTTTATTTTTATTCTAGGCGATAGGGATGGGGAAAAGAACCAAGCACCTGCATTATTAAAGATGACGAGTGACAGAGGCAGAAAGAGGGCTGCTCTTTCTTTAAGGATCCAGGGACGCTGTTTGAATGTGTGTTTTTCCACAGCAGCTTGTTTTCCAGGGACAAAAATTCATAAATTGAGGCTCCGAGAGTTTATTATTGACTTTTGACCGTTAAGGGCTCATTAGTAAAACAAACTTCCTGACTCAGGCTTTGAGAGCCGTGTAAACTCTTCGTGCAGCAAAATATGGAAAAGAAAGGAGAAATTGGTATTTATGATCAATATCAAGATGACGGGTATCTGCAGTTTGATTGATTAACTGATTGATCCGGGAATCCAATTTTTAAAAATGTATGAGGACTTGAACTCTTTTTTTTTTTTTAAGATTTTATTTATTTATTTGAGAGGGAAAGAGAGAGAGAGCATGGTGAGCAGAGGGAGAGAGAGAGAGAGCATGGTGAGCAGAGGGAGGGGTAAGGAAAGGGGCAGAGGGAGAAGCAGGTTGGACACAAAGCTGGATCCCAGGATCCTGGGGTCATGAGCTGAGCCAAAGGCAGACTCTCAACAAACTGAGCCACCCAGGCGCCCCTACTGTTCTGCATTTAAACAATCCTGGATGAACCCCTTTTACTTAAATCTGTGATCAGGTCTCTGATTACATCCTAGAAATGGGCCATCTAAGTCAAAATATACAGCTATCTTTTAGACGATTGATAATGCTTTTTAGTAAGTGTAACTCATCATCTCCAGCCACCATGAAGTTAGGAATCCAGTATTTTAGCTGTTCTTTTGAAACTGGCCTTTTTGTACACCTTGAATGGGGACACACGGTAGAAGACATTTGCTCTTCAAGACCTGCGTTCATTCCTAAAACCAGTCTTTTCCTGTTCTGCAGATGCCCCTGCCAGGAAGCTTTTCACGGATGGGTGGATGCCATTTTTGGAGACCCAGTGGTAATTTGGATAAAGAACGTTTTCTAAGTAACAATGCAATAGGAGGGGTAATCAGGAGAAGTTTACCGTGTATGAGGTTATGGCGCCTTTTTGAGTTGGAAGAAACAGAAACAGCAACCAACAGGGATGGGTTTAGAAAGAACACAGGAAGGAAAATGAAATGATGCCAAAGACAGACAAAGCTATTTCAAAGTCTTTGCACAGACACATGCACGCCTTTCTGATGAGAATGTGAAGTAGAGGCACCTTCCTCGAGGGCTATGGGCAATACCCATCCCAGGGCTTACACTGTGATACTGTGCCCCAGAAAGTGCAGTTGGAAGCACTGATCCCAAGAAAAGCATACAGGTATTCCAAACGACTATTTTAGCAGAAGAGAGCTAGCACGCACAAAGAAAAACTGTTTATTTCTTTGCGGAGTTCTTCCCAGGTAGACAGACCAATAATCCATACCGTGCATTTGGTTTGCAAACAGCTTCTGCATTGATTCATCACGGGCTAGTAGTGGTCATTCTTTGTCTGTGATTTTTGTGCGATGCTAAGTTTTCTTCTTTCTCAAAACTCCAAAACACACAAACATGTTCTTTTTCTTAAAAGAAACAGCCACCAGCAAACGCCATCTTATGATACCTACAGATGATTTGATATCGGATCTTTAAAAGGGGAGAAATCTATGTTTCCCATCTTCCTTCATCCACTGGTTCCCCCTGGCCTTTTGCCACCAAGATCTGGACCTGGGGTTAATGCCATGGGTGCTATATTTCAAATATATTATTAGTTAAATAGACTTTTTGTTGACCGTCTTAAGATCCTAACCACAATTTATATCATTGTTTCCATGGGGAAAAACGTGTTCCAAGTTCCAAACAGCTGACATAAAAACAAATTCAAAACAGCTTGTTTGTACCTTGAAGATTGTCTTTATTTTTTTTCTTGTTTTTACTACTGAAAGCAAGTTGGTACCCAGAAGTCATTAATGGCCCTAGAGTATAGTACATCCACAGCCGGAAATTGTGGGCTGGACTGTTTTTGACCTCTAGTTAAGAAAGGCTTTTTCTGGATTTGGGTCCTGTACAGAGCATTCTTCCCAGGGGGGTTTCTTTATTAATTTATTTTTAAGGGCATCGATCGAAACCGCAGATTTACTGATGTGTGTGTGTGCGCTATGTCAGAAAAAAAACAGGATAATCATATTTAAGACTACTAAGTGATTTTCCTTCGTTACTTTCTTCGTGTGATTGCAGCAAAACCTCAGAAGAGTGGCATCCTTCCAAAACTCCTATTATTTCCCTCCAGAGATCTAGCTAGCTCAAAAGGAGACGGCAATTGCACTAACTGAATAGATCCCCACTGCAGCAAAAATGCACCAGAATATTGCCAAGTGCGTTTCTGCAGGAAAACTCAGGTAATAAGCTGAATTTCGAGCTGTCTGTGTCCAGACGTCACTCTGTGATTCTGAACAATAGTAGGGGCAGGTCAAGACAACGAGGTTAAGATACACAGCACAGAAGAAAGGGAAGGAAGGGCATAAAAGCTCTGTGAGTCTCAGGAACATAAAACTGTCCGTTATGGGCAGCGAAATTCTCATGACCCCAAAGCTGAGCTTTGTAAATAGGGTTGGCATCAAACACTTGCCTGGAGAAAATAAAGAGGGAAAGAAAGGAGAGGGGGTTGGTGAAGAAGAAGAAAAAGAGGAAGAGGAAGAGAAAGAGGAAGAAGAAAAAGGAGGAGGAGGAGGAGAAGAAAAAGAAAAAGAAGACCCTTATTCTTGACTAGATTGTATCAGGATGAATGATAGCAAGATGGACCCACCATCCCTGGCCCCATTCCTCGGAGAGGCTATTTCTAATATGTCAGGGTTATAAGCTCCTTAACAGGTGAGGAGAAAACAGAATGCGTGATTAAAGTCATAAGCTTAAGTTTTGGTGGATTTGACCCTTAATTCAACTAACTTCCTCAGTTTAAGTCGATTTTATTTTGGACGCTCTATTTTTGCATTTCTTTGCTTTAAAACCGAAGGTAGCACGTGTCTCTTTCGACTATTAGGAGAGCTGAAAGCGCAGTGCTCCAAAGGACCGTGCATTCGGACAGCAAAGTTCAAGGTCTGACCCACAGTCAGTGTACAAAATTAATATTAGACAGATATAATTATTATGGTTGTTATTATTACAGGGTTATTGCTAATTGAAATTATAAGAATGCATCTCCTCTGTCTGAACCAAAAGCTTAGCTATTTCTCTTTTTTTTAGTATAAAAAATGGTTCATTTTGGCGCACAGCAGGAAAAAACTTATATTGCCCTCCTATGGCCTAGAGCTGGGAATTCTAACCTATGTCTTTGTTTATTACTAAAATAGAGGTTTTCATCAAATGGCGTAGAACTAATTTTCTAATAAAATTACATGGGTTTTGTCAAATTCCAGTTAAACTCAAACTACTACTGGTCATGCTGAGAGGTACGGTGATAATTGGACCCAGCGCAAATGAATACCTGAGAAATTTGTCATAGGGACGTGAGCTTAGGATCCATTTGACTTGTTCTCATTTCTTCCGTATGTAAATGTGACTTAGAGACTTCTATTTTGGGGCCGAATGCCTCTCTCTGCTTTTCAACCATGTAATAGTTAAATTCCGCAGAGATCAATAACTTCTCAGAGATTTCTGTATGATAAAATTCACAGGTCTTGGGCACCTGGGTGGCTCAGTGGGTTAAGCCGCTGCCTTCGGCTCAGGTCATGATCTCAGGGTCCTGGGATCGAGTCCCGCATCGGGTTCTCTGCTCGGCAGAGATCCTGCTTCCCTCTCTCTCTCTCTGCCTGCCTCTCCATCTACTTGTGATCTCTCTCTGTCAAATAAATAAATAAAAAAAAAAATCTTAAAAAAAAAAAAATTCACAGGTCCTAGCCAGTAACACTCTTGCTTACAACACATTTTCTACAATTAATATTAGAGAGTCTCCTTTTGTAGAAGAGCATGGATATTGGGAAACTTTAGGAGTACACTGTTAACACACAACTACACCTACAAAGTATGACACTGTTTATATGTGATGTATGTCACGGAATTAAGTGATATACGATACAAAAGAAAAGGGGGCATGTCTACAGTTTTAGTCGTGCTGGTCACTGGAATGGAAGATAATAGAATTTTTTGTTGGGACAGGTGGAGAAGGGAGTGTTTACTCAGAGGGTAACCTAGTTTTGGAGGTTTTGGAGGTGAAAATCTTAGCTGTGTCACTTAATAACTATGTAAGTTTTGGCAAGTTAATTAACCATTAACTCTCTGTGCTGTAGGTTTCCTCATCTATGAAATGCAGTAACATTAATAATGTCAGTGCCTACAACACAAGATTGATGCGAAGTTTAAATGGAGTTGACAGAAAAATAGATGATATACAGTCCCTTGACATTTGTAGATATCAACTTTGACATTTATCAAGATTATTTTCAATAATTTCAAGATAATATATTCCAACCTTAACCAGCCTCTTACTCAAATAACTTGATAAACCTCTTACACCTATTATCTTTAATAATATTTTCTGTTGTACAAAAGGGATTTCTTCTTGTCTTACTCTTTTCATTTCATTCTTTTCATTATTCTTGTCCCTGGTTTACCTGCCGGTGTTGTTTGGGCTTTCCCCCCTCTCTTGGGACTTCCTTGAAGTTTTTGTTGTCACTCACTTTATTATGTTTTTATTCATCTAAGTGCCTTATTAGCATTTTTTGAAGAATTAACTCATTTCAAGTTAGATTCAAAATTCAGCCACAAGATTCATGTGCCCATTTCCCCCCAAATGTTGTAACTTGATCATCATAAAATTATACCTGACTTCCCAGCTCCTCTTTGACCTTGTGACAAAAATACTGTTCTACTTCCTTGTTCGCAGGGGCCGCTAATTCCCTACCAAGTTTTTGTATAGCAGACTTTCGTGTTGTTGCTTTTTGGAAACACCAACAAGCCTAATAAAACATGCAAATATGCATTTACCTCCCCTGTTTTCTCTCCTGTTTGTTTTTGCGTTTTAGTAGAGAACTATCTTTCCACACTTCTGGTGTAAATCCTTCTTTATCTCTGCCGTTCCAGATCATCCTAATTTTTCCAGAGACATTCAGTCACTTCCGTTTTGTAGAAGTTTTCTACTAGTGTTTATCACTTTCTTTATTTTAATATTATCTCTTTTTTTACCATTGGTTTTTCCTTTCCCCTTACAAACAAGCCTAGTAGACGTTTGTCGAACCAATGAATAAATGCATGAATGCATGTTAAGGATTCGTTGCTTCTCTTAGTCACTTATTTGCAGAAATCCATTAAAGAATATGACATGAGGGGCGCCTGGGTGACTCAGTGGGTTAAGCTGCTGCCTTCGGCTCAGGTCATGATCTCAGAGTCTTGGGATCGAGCCCACATCGGGCTCTCTGCTCAGCAGGGAGCCTGCTTCCCCCTCGCTTTCTCTGCCCGCCTCTCTGCCTACTTACGATCTCTCTCTCTCTCTGTCAAATAAATAAATAAAATCTTAAAAAAAAAAAGAATATGACATGATTAACTAATAGGAATCTCCATGAGGCATCTCTAACAGGAGTTTCTCTGAGGTGTAAGAATATTTGCCTATCAATCATTCCATTTATTCATTAACTACTTGGTCTAATTCTGAAACTCCAGAGTTAGTTCTGCCCTTCAAAAATTTCCCAAACACCTGGGAATTCACGAATTTGAAATCCAAGTTTGACATTTGTGGTCTGAGGGTTTTAGGAAGGCTTCTCATTTCCACAGACAGCTTGAAAGACCTAATCACGGTGAAAGCGGAATGAGACTGGAAATTTTTCCCCTCTTAAATGAAATGCAAGAACAAGCCTTTGGGAAGACAGAGCAAGCTCTTTTGGGAAGATACTTCTGTTTTACACTTATGCTAAGTGTTACATAGTGTGTTTCTGTTTTCTGGATGTTTATTTTATTTACTTTTTAATGTATTTATTTACTTATTTATTTTTTAAGATTTTATTTATTTATTTGTCAGAGAGAGAGAACACAAGGAGGGGGAGCAGCAGGCAGAGGGAGAAGCAGGCTCCCTGCTGAGCAAGAAGCTGGATGCAGGACTTGATCCCAGGACCCCTGGGATCATGACCTGAGCTGAAGGCTGACGCTTAACCCACTGAGCCACCCAGGTGTCCCTATTTATTTACTTTTAGAGCAGTGTTAGGTTCACAGCCAAATTGAGAGGGAGGTATGGAGATCTCCTAGAATACCCTGTCCCCACCTGTGAATAGGCTCTCCTGTTATCATCATCCCCCACTAGAGTAGCACATTTGTTACAGTTAATGAACCTACATTGACCCATCACAGTCACCCAGAGTCCATAGTTCACGTTACCGTTCACTCTCGGTGTTGTACATGTTGTGGGTTTGGACAGATGTGGATTAACATGCATCCATTGTTATGGTATCACACAGAATATTTTCACTGCCTCTATGCTCTGCCCATTTATTCCCCCAACCCAAAGCCTTGACAACCCACTGATCTTTTTTACCATCTCCATAGTTTCCCCTTTTCCAGAATGTCCAATAGTTGGAATCATACAGCCTGTTTTGGGGTGGCGTGTACTGAACCCTTTCACTCTGTTTTCTTTCCTCTTTTTATTTTATTTTATTTTATTGCCTTTGATCACTTCAGTTCTGCAACTTAATCAGCATCTCTTGCTATTCTGATTAATCTTGTTTTATCTCACCTGCTCCTGAGTTTTTAAGCAATCTATACAGACTTTCACAAATAGAGACCCTCTAAGATGTTGACAAAATCAGAATCACTTCAGTCCCGCCATCCAGTGATGGTCTTTACAAACATGTCTGTACATTTCATTTTTTTTTGTTCTAAGTATAATCCGTGTATGTGTGTATCAACAAAACTCGCTAATAATATGTAATGGGAAGTTTGCTAGTTTCATATCCCCCATTTATCCCCTTGCATCCTAAATAATGCCCAGCTGACTCATTCTTAGAACACATTTATCTGTATTTACAACAGGACCCTGCATTACATCATTCTTTTATGTCATTCCTTCAGCATCCTTATCAACCTTCCCATCCCCAAGATGCATTAAGCATCCGTACTCCGGGGTACCAAAGTATCCTTGTATTTGTTTGTATATCCAAGGACATGTCACACTCACTGTGTCTTACGCGTTTATCTCTTCAGCGGCACACTGAACTCAACAATCCATTTGTTTTTGTTGTTGAAATCTTGAATAATATGTGTTCATGATCAATTAAATCTGTGTCTCAAAGCCTTTCTATGTGTATCAAAAGAAGTGCATCAATGAACACATATTTCCTAAGAATCTACTGTATAATTAACCCGATGGTAAGTGCTGTATATCATACAAAAGAAATAATGGTTATGTTAAACACAAACAGAGAGGGGGAGAAAGAAGATCTGGAATCAGAAGGCATAGTGATTTGGTGCAAGTGTTGTCTCGGGTGACATGAATAAATTCTTTTATTCTGCATGTTACAGATGAGGAAATTGAGCTTAATGCGTGCCTCACAAAACTATTTTGAGAATTCCCAAAATGAGTGCTTTCACGATGTGAGATCGAATGTTAAGAAGTACTAATATTGTTACTGTAATTTAGTAAGACGATACATTTACAATTCAAAGAATGAAGCATCAAGCACCTCCAGTTCTTATTGATGGTGTCAAACTTCAGCTTGTCCTTCTCTCAGTCCTTCTCAAACTCATAAATAAAAGCTAGCAATGGGATTCCATCCTGATTTATTACATGATATATATTCACACTTTCCAGAAACCTTGATCGTGCTTCTTACCAAATTGGATCTCCGGCAAAAACAAAGATGTTGCTTGAAAAAAGGAAAGAAAAAAAAATGTTGATGAGATTATTTTTAAAAAGAAAGGATTTGTCTGCAAAGAGAGCACAAAGACAAAAAGGAAATAAATAAAAAGTACATTATTTGATTTTAAAGTCTTAACACTTAGATTAGATTACTGAAGCCCAAGGAACTACCGTATACTTCCACAAATCTCTGGAAGACATATTTCCAGAGTAATGTATAGCGTTAGCCTGATGTTGGCAAAATCTCCAGACTAACCCTTTGGTGACCAAATAGACCTCTAGAAAAGTTCGTATGAATTCTATTTATTTAGTATGTAACTTAGCATTTTCACAACAGATTCTTTTTTTCACAACAGATTTTAGTTGACTTCTTCTTAATATTTAATCCTCAAAAATATAGAACACGACGTCCCAGTTAACTATTCTTTAGCACTAAGTGTGTTCTCAATAAAACCCAAACAGAAATCACATTTTAAAAGAGATCATCAAAATATATATTTATACATATTCAAAATACAACATGCACATTCCATTACACGGTTTTTCACTGGTTTATGCAACCTTCCATGTTTCCTTCCTCTGATAAAATTCAGCATTCCCTTGTAATTCAGGAATTCTCAGTGACAAAGTTCTGCTTTAATTAGAATTGAGATTTGTAAAGAAAGAGACTGAGCACAGGAAGTTATTAGAATAACAACATGACAGCTGGAAAGGTTTCAAATGGACTGATAGGACATATTAATGGATCCCAAATGTTTTTATTTTTTCTTCAATTTCTGTGTTTCCATATGAAAGCTAAAGAGAATCATTTAAGCTGAAGCATTATCTCATTAGAGCAGATAAAACAAGCAAACTTTTAAAAAATGACAAAATGTAAGAAAAAATATTTTTGAAATATAGTATTTTGATAAAAATCTTTCTTTTCCTGGCTGGTTCATATTGATTGTTTACACTCATTGACTTTTTCCCACTCTATTTTGTGTGTATAAATAGTATCAAAAAATTTTTTGATGGTTTATGGTATAATTATTTATTCAGTTAAGTAGCATTGAATCAAAGCAGAGTAAAAAATTATGCAAGACTGGTTATTCTCTTTATTTGTTGTATGTTGCTATTACTATTAACAGGCATTACTAATATAATTATTAGTTAACATTTTCTTGAGCATTTGCCACTGTCAATAATGCTAAGGGAATTAACATAAATTATCTTATTTAATTCTTTTAACACTACTATGAGGCAGTTACTACTATCCCAATTTTAGATTTACAGAGAATAAGTAACTTGTTTAAATTCTCATAACTGTAAGAGATTACATTGGGAATTAAACTCCTGTCTATCCAAACTATGCCCCATCATGTCTTAGAAACATACCTGCACACAGGACAGTTATATATGCTAGCTTCCTTTGGCAGGAACAAACACAAGGAACTTACTCCAAGTTCTTATTACTCAACTTGCTCATAAACACCCATCAAACTCTTAGAGATTTGGGGGTTTTTTGTTTTTTTGTTTTGCATTCTGGTGAGGTTTCTCATTTCATCACAATTGTTTTTTAATTTGTATTTGCTCTTTTAAATATCTGACCACTGACCATGCGTAGTTGCAGCTGTCCTAGGATGAATATTAGTTTAAAATTTGATACTAAATCTATGATTGTCTGTGATTTGTGCCCTCCCTCTCCCCAACTACCCCCCCCCCACCGTGGTAAACAAGTTATTAAAAAGAAACAAAATGTTTTCAAGCATTGGGCAGTAGGTAATAGGTAGTTCAGGGAACTACCTTAAAAGAAGGTAAACACATTCCCTGGTGTTTTGCTTGGGGACATGTTCAGACTTCTTGGCAGGGCAAGTTGAAGGACAGGTAGAGAAGAGAGGTCTCTGAGCTGATGACGTAGAGATAAGAATTTAGGACGGCTGAGATAACTGGAATTTGCCGAGCAGACCCTAGAAAATGAGGGGTTGCCTCAGAGGAGGGTCCAGAAGTCTGCGTGAGGATTTACCGGGAGGTCTCCGCTGAGAGAATGTGTGGGGACACAAGGCAAGCAACTGGGAGGTACAGCAGAAATCACTTCCCACGGAGATGAGAAACAGCGATACCAAAGGTTTTTCAACAACAGGAAATGGAATTTTGGCCCAGAAAACCTAGAGAAACCTCTCTGAGAAACTCAAGCATTCAGGTGAAAAGAGCCCAGAAAAGTCACAGCTTAGTGATAAGGACTACCTTTTAAAATAAAGTCCCTGCCCTAGGTCTTAGTTCAAAAGTGAAATCATTAAGTCCTCAGCAATAGTAAAACTAAGCCTCGTAAGAAACAGAAGGATCTGCCAGTAATTTAACTTGCCTAGAAGGGGAAATAAATAAATACATACATACATACATACCAAAAAATACCCCCATTATTTTAAGAAAGAAGGCATAATCCAGACTCTTCATAATATATCACCATATGCAGATTATAATAAAAATTGCTAGAAATGTGAGGCACCTGGGTGGCACTTCGGGGCACTGTCAGACTCTTGGTTTCAGCTCAGGTCATGATCTCAATGTTGTGAGATCATGCCCCACATCAGGTTCCCTGCTCGGCTTGGAGTCTGCTTGAGATCCTCTCCCCCTCCCTCAGCACCCCCGCACCCCCGCACATGCTCTCTCTTTCTCTCAAATAAATAAGTAAATCTTTAAAAAAATTATTACTAGTAATGTGAAAGTGCAGGAAACGTGAACAAAAAGATGTTGTCAATATAAATGAATCACACAATATCCTAGGGGCTGTAGTCAACAGATGGAATCTTTTCAAACTCCAGGACGCCAAGGAAGAACGATTCTAACGAATCAACAGATGAAAGATCTCAGCAGAGAAACTCAAACTACAACAAAGTGGGAATTGGGGGATTTTGCTATCTAAAAGGAAAAACAAAATGAGCTCTGAGTGGCTTAAGAATAGTGTGGAGACTGACTACAGATGCGTTAGTAACTCTAAAGATACATCGGTAGAAAATGCTTAAAAACATTTGGAAGAAACAGAAAGAGACAAGGTTGAAGAAGAAAATGAACAGAGACTCAGTGGCCTGTACCAAAATAAAAACTAGTCTTACACACAAGTGACTGGAAACTAAATTAGGAAGGAGAAAAAGAAAGGGCAGGGAAAAAAAAAATATATATATATATAGTTATGTATAAATATATAAAATATAAAATATATAAAATATAAAATTATAAAAAATCAAAACTAGTCTTACACACAAGTGACTGGAAACTAATTTAGGATGGAGAAAAAGAAAGGGCAGAAAAAATATATTTATATATAAATATATAAAATATAAAATATATAAAATATGAAATTATAGGTATACATATATATATTTGGAAGAAATTTCCCACCCTCAGGAGAAAAAATGTCAAGTTACATATCTAAGGAGTTCAGTGTACACCGAGTAGAATAAATACCAAAAGAAACATACCTTGGTATATCACAATCATACTACTCAAAACTAAGACAAAGAGAAATTTAAAAATCTGCCAAAGGAAAAGAAAAATTACCTCTAGGGAAATTTGATTTTATTATATGACATCAACTGATTTCTCCATGTCAAAAGACACTAGACTGAAAAGAAAAAAAAAAAAAAGACACTAGAAAACAATCAAACAATGTCTTTCAAGTGGCAGGGCGGGGACCTGACCTAGAATTCTGCATTCAGTAAAAATCTCCTTCAAAACTGGTGGTGAAATTAAGACAATTCCTTTCAAACAACAGCAGAGAAAATTAATTGCCATCCGTGTCTTATGAATGTGGAAAGGATTTCTTCGGAGTGAAGAAAAATATCACTTGGTGGAAACAGTCAGAAGGGAAATACACTCTCTTCAGAAACCCACAATAGGATACTGCAAGAACCATCAGGCTATGCCTGGGAGCCAAATCCAGCTGAGGACAGTTTGTGTAAATTTATTGGAACAGAGCCACACCTACTCATTTGCATACTGTCTTGGACACTTTTGTGCTGCAAATGCAGAGCTGAGTTGTGAGAGATGCTATCTGGCACTTTACAGGAGAAGAAATTGCCAAGTCTTATCATAGAGAATAAGAAGCGGAAACCATGATAAAAGGTTTGTCCAAGGACAAAGGACAATATAATAGAGCACGAATTGATGCATTGAGGAAACCCAGGGTTTTTTTTTAAAAAAAAAAAGGAGCTATTTGGAGATTTTCACCAAGGAAGTGAGAGATTGAAAAAATGAAAATTGTATGAGCCTTAACTAAAAAGCGACTAGTCTGAGTCTGCATCCGGTAGGACAGAAGAGTTGGCGAATGGTTCTTTAATGCCATCCGGGGTTAGAGTCAAGACGTGGTATAAAAAAGTTAGGATTCTGGGGATTTTATCCGTATTTCAATTTACTTCAAGGCAAATGGAATTTTGAATTGTGTTCGCCATGTCTACCCAGACTAAGTAAATAAATACAGGATTTGTGGATGGTTTATCCCGTGTTCCACTTCTTAAAGAATGATTTCCGTAAGGCATTATTTCTTAAAAAGCATTCTGTCACAGAGTGGAGATTTGTGGCGAAATTTGTCTATCAGACTTGCGAGAGCACAGGTGGGAGTTTAGGGAAATTAACAGCACCCATAAGGACCTGTTGATAAATTTGAGTTCAGACTTTTGCATCCCTTATATTCTCTTTCCTTTCTCTCTATGCACATCTGTGACACTGGAGTTTGGCCCAGAGGAAGAACACACAGTTGAGATAAAGAGACCTGTGCCAAGAAAGCCGCATATTCGGATCAGATGGGACGCAGATGCACATCTGTGCTGAGAAAAGAAAGCCAAGGGTGATATCCTTCAACGTTGAAATAACTATGCAGAGCTCTACCCCTGTAAAAAGCTCCCTCTTTTTTTTTTTGTTTTTTTTTTTTTTTTTTTTGTGCTCTGAGCTTTTCACTTAAAGAAGCAACATCTCTCTCTGTGAGACACTTAAAGGTTATCTGCCCACTCCTTCCGCAGGTGTGCGTTTGTTTCTTGCTTGGGTTTACCCATTCAAAGGCGCATGCAAAGCTCCTATTATTTGTATCCATATTTAAAGTGGGTTTGACAGTCAGATTTTTGCACTGACAGGCTCACAATAAAAATCATGTACTGTTACGAGTTTTCGAGGCAGAATTATTTCATAACAATTATCTTCAAATCTCCAATGTTCTGTGTGCTCCAAACCAATTGTCTTTATATTAATAATTAAGTCGAAGTGACAGTGGATGACAGCTGCAATTGGTTTCATTTGTGAAGCAAGCACGGCTTTCACTATCACCATGGAATCATTCTGGCTGGGTGTCAGAATATTTAAGCCATTGAATGTAACCAAATTGGTAGTCAGACAAGGTGCACATTTTCAGGCAAACACACATTACTGGTGGTGAAATTAAGACAATTCCTTTCAAACAACAGCAGAGAAAATTAATTGCCATCCGTGTCTTATGAATGTGGAAAGGATTTCTTCGGAGTGAAGAAAAATATCACTTGGTGGAAACAGTCAGAAGGGAAATACACTCTCTTCAGAAACCCACAATAGGATACTGCAAGAACCATCAGGCTATGCCTGGGAGCCAAATCCAGCTGAGGACAGTTTGTGTAAATTTATTGGAACAGAGCCACACCTACTCATTTGCATACTGTCTTGGACACTTTTGTGCTGCAAATGCAGAGCTGAGTTGTGAGAGATGCTATCTGGCACTTTACAGGAGAAGAAATTGCCAAGTCTTATCATAGAGAATAAGAAGCGGAAACCATGATAAAAGGTTTGTCCAAGGACAAAGGACAATATAATAGAGCACGAATTGATGCATTGAGGAAACCCAGGGTTTTTTTTTAAAAAAAAAAAGGAGCTATTTGGAGATTTTCACCAAGGAAGTGAGAGATTGAAAAAATGAAAATTGTATGAGCCTTAACTAAAAAGCGACTAGTCTGAGTCTGCATCCGGTAGGACAGAAGAGTTGGCGAATGGTTCTTTAATGCCATCCGGGGTTAGAGTCAAGACGTGGTATAAAAAAGTTAGGATTCTGGGGATTTTATCCGTATTTCAATTTACTTCAAGGCAAATGGAATTTTGAATTGTGTTCGCCATGTCTACCCAGACTAAGTAAATAAATACAGGATTTGTGGATGGTTTATCCCGTGTTCCACTTCTTAAAGAATGATTTCCGTAAGGCATTATTTCTTAAAAAGCATTCTGTCACAGAGTGGAGATTTGTGGCGAAATTTGTCTATCAGACTTGCGAGAGCACAGGTGGGAGTTTAGGGAAATTAACAGCACCCATAAGGACCTGTTGATAAATTTGAGTTCAGACTTTTGCATCCCTTATATTCTCTTTCCTTTCTCTCTATGCACATCTGTGACACTGGAGTTTGGCCCAGAGGAAGAACACACAGTTGAGATAAAGAGACCTGTGCCAAGAAAGCCGCATATTCGGATCAGATGGGACGCAGATGCACATCTGTGCTGAGAAAAGAAAGCCAAGGGTGATATCCTTCAACGTTGAAATAACTATGCAGAGCTCTACCCCTGTAAAAAGCTCCCTCTTTTTTTTTTTTTTTTTTTTTTTTTTTTTTGTGCTCTGAGCTTTTCACTTAAAGAAGCAACATCTCTCTCTGTGAGACACTTAAAGGTTATCTGCCCACTCCTTCCGCAGGTGTGCGTTTGTTTCTTGCTTGGGTTTACCCATTCAAAGGCGCATGCAAAGCTCCTATTATTTGTATCCATATTTAAAGTGGGTTTGACAGTCAGATTTTTGCACTGACAGGCTCACAATAAAAATCATGTACTGTTACGAGTTTTCGAGGCAGAATTATTTCATAACAATTATCTTCAAATCTCCAATGTTCTGTGTGCTCCAAACCAATTGTCTTTATATTAATAATTAAGTCGAAGTGACAGTGGATGACAGCTGCAATTGGTTTCATTTGTGAAGCAAGCACGGCTTTCACTATCACCATGGAATCATTCTGGCTGGGTGTCAGAATATTTAAGCCATTGAATGTAACCAAATTGGTAGTCAGACAAGGTGCACATTTTCAGGCAAACACACATTTGTGTGTGTGTGTGTGTGTGTGTGTGTGTGTGTGTGTGTGTGTGTGTGTCTGTGCACGCATGTGTAACATAATACACAGACTCACCAAACCCCGGGAGCTTTAGCAAGATTTATAAAGTAAAGAGCTACAAAGTATTTGATAGATACAAAGGTATTTCTTATGTAACAGCTTTGTTCCCATGTTGTCCCTTTAAGCCAAGGGTTGGCCAAAATTTTCTGTAAAAGACTAGATAGAATTTTTGGCTTGGAAACCATATGGTCTCTGGCCCAACTATTCAGCTCTGCTCTTAGGGTGTGAAAGCAGCCATAGACAATCCGTTCATGAATAGGCGTAGCTCTTGTCCAATAAAACTGTATTTACAAATACAAGCAGCAGGGAGAGTTTGGTCCATAGGCTGCTTTAAACCGTTATTCAACATATTTTATTTGGAGCATAGAACACACCCTTTTCATTTCAGTTCTTATTCCCTTTCTGACTATTAAAATTACAGACCATTACTAGAGATGAGGAAGGAGAAAATGTGGTTTAAAAATAGAAGTTTGGTGGTGATTTATGATATCAAACAATCCAAAATGTATTTTATATAGATGGAGCCCGTGATATTTACATGGCATGTAACCAATGACCTCCATGTAATTTATCTTGTTGGATTCCGTAACAATCTTGTGAGTTACAGAGGACAGGTTGGACTTTTAAAGCCCATAAAGCTTAAAGAGGTTAAAGGGCTCACCCAGTGTC
This sequence comes from Enhydra lutris kenyoni, assembly GCF_002288905.1. NCBI lineage: Eukaryota > Metazoa > Chordata > Mammalia > Carnivora > Mustelidae > Enhydra > Enhydra lutris. The sequence goes on along the minus strand of NW_019154141.1, from coordinate 3,346,311 downwards.
AGAAATGCTAAATGTAGAATCGAGATTTTGAACTTTCCGTCTGGGTACCAAAACTTTTATTTGGGACAGCAAGCCATGTGGGGGACCTGATTTTAGGTGGTCATTTTGATTGACTAGAAGTGATCTGAATTCAGCTCCTGATGTGCAATTCCTGTTAGAAGTGAAAAAAAAAAAAAGGAAATATTTTCTGTATTATTAGATTAGTGAAGATAGCAAGAATGAATAAGAAAAAATAGAAACAAGACTCAAATACTCATTTTTTACCCTTAATAACAGCATTTCTCTGCCTGCTTTATAGAGGTAATTACCCCAGTGATCCTTTTGGCTTCCCTTGGAAACAACACCTTAATAGCCTTTTATGCAGGACTCTGTCACTTCAAAAAGAGACTCTAAAACGATTCACTCCTAGCCAGCTGGCATTGGAAGGATCTGTTATGTACGCTTTCAGCTTCTGTACAATTTTACTGTTACAACTTTTATTCCATAAAAAGCTCAAAAAAGAGATAAACCACTGCTTTAGGATTTTTGATAGAGACACCAAGCCATCAGTGCAAGAAACCACACTCATGGATTATGTCCGTAGCTCTCCTGTCTAAGAATGAATCACCTTATAATATTACCTTCTAACTTTCATCTGTGTTGATGGTTTTTCTCCAATAAGAGCAAAATGTTTTGGAGAAACTGTCTGAATATCTTTACCACATTGGTCTAAGATCACAGGGTTTACAATTTCCATCCTTACATTTTTTTTTTTTCTTAAATGGCTCTCTTAGAGAAAACCAAGTTGAACTATTTCACAGTTATACGTATATAAAACATCTGAGAACGTCGGCCATTTATGAAGGCTTTCCTGATGCTAAAGCAACATAAATATTAAGATTAAAGCTGCTCATTAATATAAAGTTAGGTGAAAATGCCTTGTGTGGGGAAGGAAAAGTGGCCGGGGACACAGCTCTCCATACTCCAAAAATGGGATTGCCAAAGTATAAAATGAAAAGGCAATCTGACAGATACAAGTATCTGTTTTCCTAGACAAAGTAATGCCAAGGGTGAGAGGTAGAGCTGCGGTAAGGGTAGAAATCTGATAGTGACCTTATTCCCCCCAATTTCCAGGAAGAGGCACAGTCAGTCTCCTCTTGGCTGTCAAGAGTGATGCCATTCAAGGAAGCAATGTTCATTTCTCAATCTATTTCAGAGTAGATGGCGGTACCCTAACTTGAGCCACTGACGATCTCAACGATGGAGATTTCATGCAAGTGGCCATGGGGAAGTGGCTTTCTGGTCTTTCAAAGGGCACGCGTTATTTTTGGCATCATTCGCTATCAAAAGTTACAAACAGCTCCTGCAAAGCAGTGCCATTTGAAGTTCATTTCCCTTCCTTTATTGAATTCTTATCAGCAAGATACCAAGGTAATTACAGTAATAACATCACTACACAGAGAGAAAGAGAGACAGAGAGGACCTTTGAGGCATTCCAAATTATTTTCAAAAAGTAGAGTGTACCTAGGCTAGTCAAGAATTAGATCTGTCAGTGCCAGCCAGCACGAGAGAAAAAAAAAAATCTTCACACGTAAAAACCATCATGGGTTCCAGTCTCGATGGGCAGGGTGCGGGGGCAAGGGATGCGGGGGTGGGGTGGGGGAGGGGAGGTTGTCCACTCGGACCAATACAGAGCGCCACAGCATGAGTTGGGAAAGTCCTTTAACAAAAGGCTGTCAGATATGATTTACAGAGCTGGCCTCTATTGGGTAAGCCTCACTGAGCACTCTGAATTCGAGCTTTCTACACTGGCAGACTTTTCCATAACCCAACAAAGACCTAGAGTTATAGGCAGTTCATAAAAGTGATGTCTTTTGTTTAGATCTAACAGGGTCTCTCAACAGGGGAGGCAGAAGCAATGAAGTGAAAAATGTAATATGAAATCAATTTCCCTTCTCACACCACCCGGAGAATAAGAAAAGATGCTTGTTTGCCTGGGGCTGCAAAAAAACCAAATGTCTTCTGGGTGGTTGGAACAGAAGACCCAGAGAATTTAAGAATATTTTTAGCTTAATTAGATTAGGCATTTCATTTTGAGACAGATTGAGTGCGTTTCATCAGTTGGTTTCGGGATCACAGGAGTCTGAGTGAGATCGTCTTTCCAGATATAGGGTGAGGAAGTTTGGGAGAGAAGTTGTGCTTAATGAGATCCACTTTCGGGGGTGGGGGGGATGTATTAGTGGGTAAAGAAAGGGAACACCAAACTATGTTCCAAGACCGACTTTAACCACTTAGATGATTTTCAAACATGGTGATGTAGGTGACTTTTTCCGCCCAGCAGAGATGGGTGGAAACATTCTGAACTACATTTAATGGCTTTTTCACCGTGCTATGCCTGAGGACGTGGTACAATTCTGCATGTAGCTAGAACCATGGTGATGTTCGAAACATGCATAGCATAGAAAACATCTTACTAGTTTCATGAATAGAATACATCACACAAATAAGGAAGCATTGCTTGTTCAGAGATGGTTGAGGTCTAAATTTTGGTATATAATAGGAAGCATTTTACTTAAACTGTGCACTCTAGAGCTCTCCGTAGTGTGATTCTAGCCCTGGAGGTACAAATGTATATTTCTCTATATTTTTTCTACAACATATTCCTTACAAGTTGTAAATTAGTCTGGACCAGTCCATCTGAGCTTATTTGTGACATTAGATTTTTTTTTCAAGTGATATTCGATTCAGTAGTATAGGTAATATCATCCACTTTTTACCCAGGGTATGAAGGGAAAAAAAAATATTTTATTTATTTATTTATTTATTTATTTATTTATTTTAAAGAAAGGGTGAGAGAAGAGGGGAAGGGGCAGAGGGAGAAAGAGAATCTTAAGCAGTTTCCATGACAAGCACGGAGCCTGATGGGGGCTTAGTCTCACAACCCTGAGATCACGACCTGAGCTGAAATCAAGGGTGGGACACTTAACCGACTGAGCCACCCAGGCACCCCTGGAAAGATAATTCTTAACATTATGAAACAGAGTACCTGAGCATCAGAGTATCACTTTGAGTTCTCCAAGAACAGACATCAAAATGGAATTAGATATGAGCACATTCATTGGAGAAACACCTTTGAAGGATAAAATGAAGGAGGTAAGGAGAAGGCAGATAGAGGTCTGACGTCTTTGAAAGGAGAGAGGGAAGGAAGGAAGGGAGGAAGGACAGAAGGACGGAAGGGAGGGAGGGAGGGAGGGAGGGGGTAGAGGGAGGGAGGGGAGAAAGGGCCCCATGCTGCAGGAGAGCTCTGACAAAGTCTTGGCTAGGCTGATGGGGAGCTCCAGAAGAAAGATCATTTGTAGGAAGAATCTTTCATTCAAAAGGAAAGTCTGAGCTCTAATACCTCAAATGTGCTCAGGCATTACTTGGGATAAGCCCAGAGGGAGCATGTCCTCCATCCCAAGACATCCCAAGACACCATCCCAAGCAGCTGGAGGCTATCAACCATCCATATTTCTCTCAATAGATTCTCTCCCGAGGCACAGTCTAAGCCCTATCCTCCATGGTTGTCACAACTTAGAAATCTCACTTGTGGGATATCGAAATAGTAAACATGAAAAGAAATGACACATGTAATCATCTTGCAAGAGGGATCCCAACCTATTTGAGTCTAAGGTAGATAAGACAGGTACTAACCATTCAAGACCAACTCATGAAAAGAAAATCTAAAATTGAAATAATTTCATCCATCAGTTGTCTTTCTTAACATAGGAAAAGAATGTTAAATTGAGCATTCGCAGCAATAATCCTTGGATCATCTCCAAGCATATCAGAGTTCAGTGGGGTCATGCTTTCATAAATAGTAGGATAGGTTATGCATGTCATGATTTAAATTCATGATTTAAAACATTGAAACATAGATGGTGTGCCAATGGTATCCTGATGGTTGTGCCCCTTGAGAAGGGAACAATCCAGAACAAAAATAAAAAGAAACATGTCCTCACCACCTCTTTATTCCTCTTTTACTTGCTAATCTTCTGCTAGCTGTCCACATTCTCTGGAGTTGCCTTTTATTTTGTTCTGTTTCCTGCCACTAAGGATGGACTGGAGCAACGCCTCTCAGCAAGGCTCTCTCCGAAAGTGTTTCTCCTTCAGATTCCATAATCTCATCTTAGGTGTCATTCATTAACAGCCCTTTTCTCAGATCCAGATGAATGAGTTGAACACATAATGGGGTTCAAGAGGACCGAACACAGAAGAGCCGTCTAGCTTCTCTCCAACGATGGGGGTCTATTACAGGGGCACAAGGGAAGGCAGGGTAACCTACGCTGGGGGCCCACAATTCTAACTCTGAGTGTATCATGTGTTTGTGGAGGAGCAGACCCATAGCTCCAATTTATTTGGGATATATCCCCCTCCAACCCCACTCTGGAGATACTCCCTCCACCCCACCCCCAATACACCACCCCTTCTCCTTTCTTGTAAAAGAGAGTGTGTCCTGTTCCATTTGTCCAAAGAAATGTGGAGCTCGGGGATGAGTCTGGGCAGATTGTTTTATCTGTTCTATCTGGTTTTTCTATCTGATGGTTCTATCTGACCCCTAACTGCTTTATCGTGACTGCAACTTTGGCCACATTTCCTTGACCAATCAAAAGCTGCCATGCTAGCAGGGTTCCTTTCTCATGGTGCTCCTGGGATAAGTTAGAACTGCCTTGTACATAAAGAACCTCTTGGGGCTGCTTTCCACAGAAGAGGGCAATTAGAATTTTATGGACTCTCCAGTACAAGTGTTAATGTTTGATAAAACCTAACTATGTTACTCCTTGCACTTAACTGCATTTAACCATTGTTTCAATGCCTATAACTCTAAGAGCCATGCTTGCCTTGCAATCACAGAGCTGGGATTGGCTTCCACCCACGCTGTATGTTTCTCTGCAAGAGTCCACACTCATTCGCCGACCATTGGCTACCCGCCCTGGACTAATCATTGCACTTCTTGTAACCAAAGTGAACCTTATCTTCGGATATTGTCATGGACTTTAACTTCTGTTTCTAGCTCACGATCATGATTTTTTTAATGACAACTTGGCTCTCAATTCAGGTTGCTGTGTGATTACTTAGGACATCAAATTCTTTGCAGCTCATATGTGGCTCAGCACCATGAAAAAGTAAGGGTGTAAGGCTGTGTCTGCCAATAACAGAAGCCCAATAAAGTTAATTATTTCTCCGTTAGGCACTTTTCTGGTACCCTGAACACATGGAACCGATTATCTAGCCCTGCAATGTTGTTAAATAAAATGTGCAAAAAAGAAAATACAATTATTGCTAAAGTAAAAACATACCACCAGGGGTTATTAAAAAAAGCAAGATGTTTTACATTTTAAGGATGTTTTGCTGCTACATGTGTGTGTTTGGTGAAAAACGATTAGCTCCAAGACACTCCAGTGCCAGTGTTAAACTTTTCCTTCTGCTCCATTGTCTTCCAGTCGCTTGAAATAAATGGAAGCAGACTTTCTCATTCTGCAGGAAGATAATTTTTTTTTTTAAATTAAAGGCGTATTTTGGCAACGTTGGAATATAGACTACCTACTTGAAACATTTGTTTTATACTATAACTAGGGTGATTCTTTAATAAGAACCTATTTATGTCTATCAAACCTCTGGGTAGGTCTAAATTGCTATGAACTGCATTTACTCACAAATGGATATCATCGCTAAAGTAACTGCATTCTGGTATAGAATATAAATTACTTTTGTACATGGGGTGGGAGGGGAACCTTATAATCCTCTTTTAGCTATGCTTAAAAGAACCATGGGAATTTAATAAATACAATGTGTTTATAAGATAAAGTGCCATAATCAGCTTCTTTAACTTTCAAATTTTTCCATTTCTCACCCAAATTTAACATAGTATTATATTGCCTAAATGTAATGCAATTACATTTACACTGACCACTTTTCATTTTAAATTGCTTTTCCCGTATTGCAAATGACTGTGATGGTAAGATATCTGGCTGACGTGCACTAGAGAGTATAAAAGAATGTTTTACGAGATTTCAATTTTGTGTGCACACCTTACAAATAAATCAAACTGTATACATTTCAGTACAACGCTGTTTTAACCAATTTGACATTACAGACTGATTCATAAATTAGCCAAAAACACCCGAGGATCAGAAAAATAAAAACCATTTTGGATTTTAATATCTGTGGCTTCCATTAAACCAAAGGTTTTTTTTTTTTTTCCTTTTTTGGTCAAGTGTCAAAAGTCAAGTGAACTGACATTAAAACACATCTGAGTAAACAGATCTGGACTCTTGCTTCATAATTGTCCTGCAAAACCAAGTATTGTGTGGACATTATGTTTCAACGTGTGAATCTTGGACAAGGAAGACACACCCATGTCCGTACAATACTTGATTTTGCTGAATTTCCAACATCTTGTTATGAATCACCAGAATGATGAAAATTGAGAAGTGACTGGAATTTCCAAAATGAACATCTGCCATTCAAGATTTTTTATTTCACTTTCATTACACATGGGGTCTAGTAGGTTCACCAAAATCTTACACTTTCTAAATGTAACATTTTTCAGCCAGTCATCCGTTTTGTACTCTGCTTACACCATGGCTTTCTTACATTTTAAAAGAGTGATCGGGCAGGTGAGACTCTTAAAAGGAACAGAAACGGATCTCTTTTTCCAGTGGACAGAATCAGGAGGCCAAATCTTCATAGATCACTGAAGACAACATCCTTTGGGGCCACCCTGCACAGCATTCTAGCTACATTTCACTGGAGAAGCATTTCATGTTTTAGAGGAATCTGGCTGCTTCTCCTCTGTTTTTACCCTCAGAATCAATGAGATGTGATCACACTCCAATCACAATTTTAATAAGAACTTCTGGTGAAATCTGAGCTTCATTTTTTTTTTTTTTGGTACCATTCTTTCTAGCTTAGGGAATATTTGATTAGAGAAGGTCAGCATTGGTTAGGTCAGAAGGAAGCAAATGGTACATTCAAGAAACTGGATTAGCCTGGAGGGGATTTACCTGGAAGCGTTGTCATCCTCTTCTCTACTGAAAGCTCAGATAGAGCATTAATGACAAAATCAAGTGCCTAGCCTAGCTATGACTTCAAATTGTTAAATATAATATGCTTACAGCTGCACAGTATGATTTAAATGATATAAAATATAACACTATAGCATTTCCAAGAGGAAGTAATTTAGGGTAATGGCTTTAACTCCCCTTTACTAAAAATGCAGCTAGTTGCCAACAATTTAAAAGGGACTTTGTTACCATCAAGACAAGCCCTTCAATTTCAAGGAGATGATGACTCACTGTTGATAACCCTGATTTCTTTGAGATTTTGATGTGTGGAGGAATAAAGATAATTTGGCTACTATTAATAGGCATCTGTGCAAAATAGAAACAGTCATTGTGAAGCATGTAGCCAGAGGCTATTTGAAAGGGAATCTGGAAGATAATTATAGGATTCCATAAATGACATAACTAGGTTTTGGCAACTTTTTAGAAAAATTTGCAGACAGATATTGTGTGTTTAGTAGGTTAACTAAATCATCCAAATTACTCTTTTTATTCGTGTTACAAGTAATGTAATGTAACTACCCTATATTTTATAGATTTGGCATAGTCAACATGACTTAATATACTTACATTCACATGTACACTCAGCTTTTCTATTCATTTCAAGTGGGTTTAAATGAAGCTAAATTTTGAAGTTTAATGTATAAATATATGAATACTGCAGCATTAAAGAAAAACATTTTCTCTTAAAAAGTCATCTTTTAAAGTCATTCTACATTAGAATTTTTTTTAGCAAGCAACAATTAAATATTTAAAACTTACTATTTTATGCAAGCTCCATGATTTTCCAATTTTTCACAAGGAAGCATATTTTACACATAATCTTCCTTGAAATCCTAATATTTGAAAACAAATAAACTATTATATAATTAGTATATTTATTTATAAATTTAATGTTTATAACTTCCAATGATTACTGAGTCATTCCACAGGAAGCATATTACTTTGTTAAACAAGGACATCTTTGAAATTACACCTTCGAGACGTTAATGGAAATTTTACTTACACGTCAATGTACCATGAGCTCCCACATTTTTTTTAAAGTATTTATTTATTTGAAAGAGAGAGAGATCACAAGGAGGCAGAGAGGCAGGCAGAGAGAGTGGGAAGCAGGCTCCCTGCTGAGCAGAGAGCCTGATGCGGGGCTCGATCCCAGGACCCTGAGACCATGACCTGAGCCAAAGGCAGAGGCCTAACCCACCACCCAGGTGCCCCTGCTCCCGTATTTTTATTTGGTATCATAATATTCAGAAAACCTTGATTTATTAAACCAAGTCATATACGGTAACAGACGTAATATATACGGTAACAGACTTAAATCTCCACCCTCAGATCTTAGGAAAAGTATCCTAATAATGATATCTTATGATATTTATGTTCAGTCTACAACCCAAATCAACATGTTCCTAAAATGCAATTCTTTTTGTATATAAATACTGTGTTGTAACAGTGTTAAAGAAAGTTAGCATGTAAATCATGCATATCAAAAATGCTGAATCTCATGTTTGCAGAATCATGTGCAACATCTTTTGTAGAATCTTAAGGTTCTCCGGAGCACAGCATTTTCAAAACCACAACGGGCGTTGAAGAAAAATATCAATAGTAACCATAATATTAATAATAATTTTGCCCTTAGCATTTAGAATTGATTTGATAAAAGCCCACATGGGAATAATTTAAGAATAAATGTTATCAGAGGTTTTGTTTGTGAGTGGTTAAGAACCCCCTCCCACCCCCGATAGCAGTGTCATGACAAATGGGAGTGTATTTCTCCTAGTCCAGAGAGAGGTAGGTCAATTCATGTACCAATGCATCTGATTATCATACTCACTTTGCCCCCAATAAGATGGGACAGGTGTTGGGAGGGGTACATGGCTCTTAACCCTTTCAGGACACTTTTTGGCATTGTCATACTGCTGCAACTTACACCCTATTAATCAGAGCTAAGTACCATGACCACACATATTTGCAGGGAATCTAGAACTGTGATCTCTTAACTGGGTGACCTGTAGTTTCCACTACCAAGACAGAAGGAAGGAAGGAAGCAACTACATCCCAAACACTGAGAACAAGTTATCTTTCTTTACATTCCACCTGTCACTCTAAATCATGGCACATTTGATTTACATTTAGAATTTGGTAAATCTTGGAAAACACCCCAACTTCATCCTTTGGTTCTTCAAACTGGAATCATTATAAGTTTTCTTTTCTTTTTTTTTTTTTCTTTTTTTTTCTTTTTTTTTTTTTTTTTTGGTGTTCCAAAATTCATTGTTTATGCACCTCACCCAGTGTCCCATTATAAGCTTTCTGTAGAAGTGTTAAGCCATCACTGCTGTCCCCCCAGCTCCCACGCATGACCCTAAATGGTACATGTCCTCAAGCTTAAACAGTGACTATAGAAAACTTTCAGTCCATTTCCTTCCTTCATGTGTCAGTTCCCACTAGTTTCTGCCACGGTTTAGCTATTTTCCAGCGAATTCAGATAATTGCTCTTGTATTTTGTCCAGAGCTTCTAGCCATTATCTGTAGGAGACTTAATGCAATAGAAGCTTATCCATCATAACATGAAGGAGAAGCTCATGGAATTTTTTTTTCTTGATATTTGCATGACTGTTTCTTCTTGTCATTCAGATTCAACATAAATGTCATCTCTTTAAGACTTTTTCTGACTGCAATTTAAAATAATCTTTAACCTCTCTGTATTTAAAAAAAAAAAAAAAAAAGGCAGCTTATTTTGGAGCACCTGGGTGGTTCAGTTGGTTAGGTATCCAACTCTTGATTCCAGCTCAGGTCGAGTTCTCAGGTCATGAAATCAAGCCCTGTGGCTCTACCTTGAATGCGCACTCTCTCTCAAAATAAAACAAAACAAAATATCCTATTTTAAGACTGTGTATAACATTGTAACAGAGCCTGTTTTCCTTACTTTTCAAACCTCTGAAGTCAAGTGTCTGTGACTCAGTGAGATCTCTTGACTGTTGTGTATGAAACCCTCCACCCTCTTCATGACCCCCACAAACACACATACGTACAAGTGTACACACACCTACAATGATCATATTTTCCAATTTTCCTGGGCTAGTCTCAGATTATGCCCCCTGTCATGGCATAACAGTTAATAATATCTTCTAGTCCTCCCAAAATTGTCTAGATTGGATTGATAAATTATATGTAGTGTTTAAAATACCTCTTATATTGCTCTATTTTTCTTCACATCACTGATCATCACCTGATATATTAGAATTTATGTCCATACATATATAAAATATATTTAATATATTACATATATGTCTATATATTAAGATACATGTCTGTCTCCCTATACTAGAATATAAACTTATGAGGGTAGGGATTTTCTGTTTGGTTATTAAATATTAATGTTAGGGCCATCGTTGGCACAAAGAAGATTTGTTAAAGGAACAAATGAATAAATCAATTTATTTTCTTTGTTTACCCTAACAGAATATAACTTACATGATACTGAGACTCAGTGCTCATAGTTTCCCATTTAGCTCCTGTTCCTGGCATCTAGTGGGATTCCAATATATTAATAAATTAATCTTACAACATAAATTTACTGTTTCTGCTTTGAAATTATTAATATGTGAGTCATGAGCTATGATATCTGCTTAGAAAACTTGATTGAGTTTCTTTTAGTGCATACATCTTGTTTACCTCAAAGATCATGAGTCTTATTGACAATCAGATGTCCATTTATTTTATGTGAACAGAGAGAACTAAGGCAGTTTCTAAGCCCCCAGATAAAAGTTCAGTGTGAGGGATGGAAAAATACCCTCTCAAAGATGTCCACGTTTTAATCCTTGGAAACTAGGAATATATTACCTCCCATAGCAAAATGGACTTTGAAGTTATGATTAAGTTAAGGATCTTGAGATAGGGAGCTTTTCCTAGATGATCTGGGGACAAACCGACATAATCACAAGAGTTTTTGTAAGTCGGAAAAGCTAGCATCTGAGAGAGGCTGAAAGATGTTACACTGTTGGCTTTGAAGAAGGAGGAAGGGGCCATGAGCCCAAAAAGGCAGTCAGCCTCCATGAACTAGAAAAGGCAAGGAAGGAATCTCTCTTAGAGCCTTGAGAGGGAACAGAGCCTGCTGACATCTTGATTTTAGTCCACGAAAACCCATTTAAGACCTCTGATCTTCAGAACAATGTGATAGTGTCAAATAATACTGTTCTCTTCCTTCTGCTCTATCCTATGGTGGGAGGGGTACAAGGGCAGCGTGATTCTAACCATGGCATCCTCTAGGTGTACTGGGAATCACCATGAAGATCGTGCTTCCCTGGGACCCAAGACATGAGACTGGCCTTAGGAAGCCCCCTGCCTGATCATGTGAGCATATGGAACCCAAAGATGAGATATTGCCCACCACTGAGGTCACAGAACAGAAGGGTGTGAAGCCAAAGCTGCCCCCCATGCCACAGGTGGTACCCAAGGCATAACACATTCTCCTTGGCAGCTACACCTAGAATCTGGATTTTGCTCTATAAAGACCTTTAATAAAATCCTTGAAAAAGGAAAAAAAAAAAAAAGAACTATAGGAGAGTAAATTTGTATCGTTTTACACTACTAGGTATGTGATAATTCATTACAGTTGCAACAGGAAGCTAAGACCCCCTGGGGTAGACTGCTTTGGTGTCCTTCCCTGCTGGAGGGAGAATTTTCCCGATTGATTTCCTGGGAGGTACAGAACTAGATATGTCTCTGCTCTGAATTTCTCCCAGGCTCAATCTACAGCACAGGCCATCCCCAAAACTTGCTTTGCCTCACCCAGAGAAGAGCTGGGGAAAAGGTAGTAGGCACCTGCTTCGTTTGCCTGGAGGAGAGGAAGGGACTCACCCGTGCTGCAGTCCTCCAAGGGAACTCCAATCCCTGGGGCTGCCCAGCCTCGTCATTCTCTCTGTGCTGACCAGAAAAAAAGAAAGTGTTTAATATTTTAAATCACCAACAGCACGTTTTGTCTTCTGTCCCCACTGCTACCGTGGGGCATCACTCTTTTTGGATAGCCTTATTGCTATTTCACTGGGATTTGGGGAAGAAAATTAAGCAAATACCTGTGGTCAGTCTGTCATCCTGACTTGGAAAGTTCTGTTTTACACTGCCCTTTTTCTGCACGTTTGGTTACCTTCTGTTCTACTCATCCCCATGTGTCTCCACTTGTGAAGTATTGGGAAATTGCATAGGGCTTTTTTGTTTGTTTGTTGCAGTGATCAAAGATTCTTGGGGAAGTGCCCTCATTATCTGTTAGGTCTGGGGTCTGTGATTGAGAACAGGTGCAGCCCAGCATTTACTTTGCCTACCACTTCTGTCTGCATCAAATGAAAAGCAGGAGTCAGTTTCCTATGGGATCTTGCCTTCCTTCTCAATTCTCTTGTGCTGGAGAACTTCCCAAAATATTGACAAGGATCTGGATTTGTGGCTGACCAATGGACCCACATCCTGCCATGGACCCCACCCCACACATTTTGGGGCTTTGAGATAGATTTTTATGTGGTTCCCCTGGAGTCATATCTTCCATGTCATTTCAATTTAATCGGCTGCCTTACATCCAGTGAATTATGATTCATTGATTCCCCCCTTTAATATTTTTATGAGATCAAGTCATTCTTTGAAACTTCTCTACACGGATGGCAGCACTCCCTTACTTCTAAATCAGATTCTGTACTCTCTACTCCATATATTCCTTTGTGTGCGAGTTAAAGAGGGAGATTAAACATGTGTGCCCAAATCACCACCTTGCAGAGCAGTTCTGGTATGTTAACAGAATCAATAAGCTTATGAGAGCGATTCTATATTTTTATAATGAGTTAGCTTAGACCTCAATGCATCCATGATCACTACATTTTATAGTTTAATCCTAAATTGCAGTGGAAGAACCAGAGGGCTCAATGCATCCTTGCATGATGCTCTTGTGAATTCCAGGGTGTTTTAATGATAGAGGAAAGTCTAGTCTAGCAGACGGATTATGGTTTCTAGCATTTAAGGTAACAGACAATGAATGACATTTATATTTTCCTATCTCCACCAGAGAGCATCAAAGTATGCCAAAAATGACCAAGCATAACACTGAAGGAGATAAAAGTCCAGAAATATTACATACACTTGGAAAAATGGTTTCATAATTTGGTCAACAGAGAGGGAAGGTCCAAGTTCCTGAGCTGAACTGTGGCAAAGAGAAAAATAAATTCCAGGGGAAGAGAATTGGCTCAGAAAGGAGACTTAGGTACCAGACCTTACAGAAGGGGGGAGGCAATGGGAAAAATAGCTAGATAATTATACCATTTATCTGTCACACTATCTTTTATTTATATTGCCGATGAGCTAAAAACAAAATTGCAGAACTACGAGCCTTATGGAAAGCACCTTAGCAAATTTCATGGCTTTGTAGTTGAAGTATTAACCTTTACTGTCTGGGCTCAGATATGTGTACTCAAAATATTTTTTTGACTGCCTTAAGCTTAGGGTAATGATGTTCATATTAATTTGGGTGATACTTATTGTAAAAACTCAAACATTCCATTATTGTATCAATAAAATTTTAAATACTTAGTTAGGTACTATTTAAAAAAAAACAAAAACAAAAAAAACACTTCTTAGGAGACAAAGAGAGATTCCCCAATCGACCAACAGCCAACTGTTCCCAATTGCTTTACTCTTTTAAATAAAGGATTCCCAGCACACATTCAGAAGAAATCCTATGCCTTCCAGGGACAGGCAGCTGGGAAAGAGGGAAGAGCTTAATATGTAGAAAGCTGTGGACCATCCCAGTCCTACTCTTCAGTTCCTTGATTGAAGGCATTAAGTTTTATTTTATTAACTTCTTTCTTGCCCTTCAAAAGTTGAGGGTGCTCACTCCAGGGCTTGTGCAAAACTGCCCCAGGGAACCTCAGTGCAAAGGTTTGAAACCACAGCTGGCTGTGATTAGAAGGATTGGGGGAGATCACGGCTTGATTAACTTTCAGCTGCTCTTGGTTTGCCTCAGTTCCTGCAGGAGAATTAATCCGTAGGTTCGAGTAAATTTTGGATCTTAATGGATACCAGATACATCGAGCCCACCCAGACCACCAAGATTTAGCAATCCCTTTCCTCACATTTAAATTGTACAAATGAATTCATTCCTCCTTACCCAGTGGCCAAAATAACTCCACCTTGCTGTGTTTCTCCCATGGCACTGGCTTTATTATGTCTTCAGGTTTAAGAGAGGGGTAGGTTCTTTAAGGTGAGATCCAGGTCTTAGCTTTTGTATTTTCTGAAGTATGACTTGGATCTCTTTCACTCAAAGAGTCTGTTGGATGGCTAACAATGCATTCTGCTCCCTTTCTCTTAATTTGTGTTCAATACACATGATATTATCTCGGTTCTATGATCAAGACTCTTCATTGTCCACTTCTGTACCATAAGGATCGACTCTCCTCCTCAATTGAATTTATGCCATCCTGGTTAAAGGTCCTTGAATTAGAGATGTAGATTAATTACAGTAAATCATCATTATCTTGATAACATGGAAAGGTAATTGCTCATTAGACATTCTTACAAGAACCCATGTTTTGGGATTCTTATACCCTTTGCTTGATGCATAAATTTTGTAACAAGGGAGACTCTTCATGTAACCCCTTCCTTGCTAACTGAATATTCTAATGCTTGTGAATTGAGGAACTCCCATGAAAGGAAAGTTGGCATAAATGTAACATACATATACTTATGAAATTTTAAGAGACTTCTATTTTTTCTGATAGAATTTTGTGATAGCATTGACCTATGAGATGTACAGTGTTAGGATCAGAGACAGGTAAACAAAAATAAAGGATTAATCAACATAATTAAATCAAACAGAAATTTTCCTAACAAGCATGTAACTCATTTCCTTTTGTAGAATCTAATTTCAGGAAGTATCAGGAGAAGAGCTGAGAGAAAACAAAGCTTATTGTAATATTCATGTATGCCTCTGAGAATTTCAATTTAACTAAATGAGAGGGGCAAATTTTCCATTGCTGACTTCTTGAATTGCTATGATCAGTTTGCTTTCAGATTCATATATTCCAGTTATTCTCTTACAGCAATATTTATTGATAATAAATACACATTTTTCAGACCTAAGTGTTTCTTAGTAACAGTTCCATTCTGTAAGCATCATCCCTCCACCTGAGCTCCTTCACCAATATCGGACAAATTCACATGTATATTTATATATCTCTATCACTACTTTTATTACACTTACTTTCTCCCAATTTTCCCCTTCCAAAAACCCTGCCTCAGTTAACCTCAATTAAGCTGACCTATTCATTTTCTCTGTTGATATGGTATCTACTCCACATTTTGCCTTTGCCTCATTCACTTCTCTGACCTGTTGTGCTCTACTCCTTGCTATTTGCTATATCCTAAGTGATTCCCATCCTGCCTATTACTGTTTTCCAGTATATGTAGCCTGATACATAGTACATTGTACCTAGTTGGTGGTCAGTAAATAATTTCGAATGAATTGAACAAGTAAGTAAAATAATCCAGATAAAACCCAAGTGCAGGGGCACCTGGGTGTCTCAGTGGGTTAAAGCCTCTGCCTTCAGCTTGGGTCATGATCCCAGGGTCCTGGGATCAAGCACCGCATCAGGCTCTCTGCTCAGCAGGGAGCCTGCTTCCTCCCCTCTCTCTCTGCCTGCCTCCCTCTCTGCCTGCTTGTGATTTCTGTCAAAATAAATAAATAAAATCTTAAAAAAAAAAAAACCCAAGTGTAAAAGCAACGTTCCTATCCTATCTTCATTAAGATTACTTACGATAGATAAACAGAGTAACAATAATGGAATGGCTACCTGAATTCTCATAGAGGGACTCATCCAGATTCATGACCAGAGATAATTTAACCTTGCTTTCCTCAAGACAATGAATATGTTAATGCATTTTAAATATGCTGAAAATTAGAGAAAAATGGAAGAAAAATTTCTTTATGTGTCAATGTCTTCACGGATCAATTTGGCCAAACTTTCACTTTTGCTAAGGGGATTAGGATTTTGAGCATGTTAGAAAATTCATGACATTTCTCAAGCAGTTAAGCCATCTTTTTGACTCAGTAGTTGCTTACTTAAGTCAGCAAGAGAAATTCTCTCTAGGCTGAGCAGTGCTTTTCCGGTTCTATCTGGTCTCCTTTCCCGCCTATGGCCTTTAACAAATTGAGTATCTCACCAACAGTGCTTGAAAGACTAAACCCCCAAAGTTATGGGGTGCATGAAAAGCTAAGGGTTCAAGGGTATTAAAAGAGATGATTCATGTTTCTTGTGTTCATCTCTGTTATCGTGACTGAGACCCTTCATACAGATGCCCCTGCTCTCACTATTCACACCAATCCCCCAAGTTCAGCTGATTTCATCTGATGGTTGGAAAACTGATTTAACTCATTCCCACTAAAGCATGGGCATCTGGGGCATGGTTCCTAGAAGACACAATTATTTTTATAGTTGTGCTAACTTAGATCTATATCTACATGTTGGGTCTTACTCAAGGTTTTCCAAGAGTCTGATTAAACACAAAACAGACTCCTAGAAATATTTTAGAACAGGATGGTATTTTTAAGGGGTCGGTTCCTGGGAATAGCTTCAGCAGGCATCACTCACAAAAGTGCCTTCTCCACTTGAATTTCTCAAATGTGTCTTTCTCTACAGATATCCCATCTTAAGCAACTTTCCCTATTCCACTGGAAACCAGCAAGCCACACTTTGATCCACCGGTCAGACAGGCATTGTCCTCCTCTCATTAAGAAACAGGGAGTATGAAGAAGAAGACAACAATGATGGTTCAAGGCTTGTGTGCACGTGCGTTAGGAAGCAGGATGCCTGCATGTGAGCATGTTGGAGCCAAGCATGAACAGTCACATATGGTGCAGATCGTTACTAGGTTGAGGACTTCCAGAATGTAGGTCCCCCACAATTCTTCTACGGTGGTGAGCCATCATCACTCACTAAATTAATAAGGTGTATAGTAATCCATATAAATAATAAGATTTTTTCTTTTTTTTTTTAGGAGTTAGGATTTTTTTAAATCACACTGGGAGTCAAATTAATAAGAGCAGAGTTACCCAACCCATGAGATTGGTAGACCCGGATCATCAAGTCTGAAGAAAAGAAAGAAAAAGAAAGCACTAGAAAGAAGACACTCTAAAATTCAAGAAATATTGTTGACACTCAAGTTTCTAGCTTGGAAAAGAGCAAAAGAAATGCATATAAAGTCTTTTTAATCACATGATTCAACTCTATAACCGCTTTTGGAGGGCACTGAAGTATAAGCTGTGTTTGAGAAAAGGGGATGTTCATCGTTCATTTTTCTGAAAGACGGCAATCGGCTCACAAGATCATATAAGAAAGGATCTGTTGGATTATTTTAACCCATTGGGAAGTTGTCAGCATTTAGGATGATGAAGGACCTCTCTCCGTCTTGCTGGAAATGCCGTTACCCACATTCGCACTTGCGGGGGCTCTCTGTTCCCATTTTGCTTATTTCTCTGTGGAGGAGAACTCCTGCTCCCCATCTCCCTGCTCCTCATTAGACACCTTAAGGGTCACTGGCAAGCAGTGGTCTTTTTATAGGAATAAGGGTCTGTTATGAATGTGTCATGGAGTTTGAATAACTTTCTCTTCCCCTAGGATCCTGCAAATCAAAGCCGAGGTCCATTGCCAAAGGCTGTGGCTCGGCTGGAGGTTGTGCCTGGAAGGAAGGGGTGGGGCGAGGGGGTGGTGGTATCTTTGCACTGGAGGATGTCCTTGCTGTATCTTCCCTGCTGTTAAACTACAGTTTTCAGAGGCTACTGACCCGGGAGCTTTCATCGGCCTTCAGCCCACTTTTAATAACAACAAGCTCAGGGAATCCAGGGGGCTGTTTACCAAGGTCTGGAAGTCTGACAAAACATCTCCTCGGGGTTCTGCCCGGGAAGTGCACCGCTGCTTCATGGGGCATATCTCCTCCCCTGCACCAGTTATTTCTGGAGCTAACAGCAAACATCACCTTTTGGAATGAAACGTGCAAATAAAAACAAATGATCCCACCCCACCACCGCCCCCCTCCCTGCCTCCCAGAGGTATATTTGAGCACGGTGCTTTCTTTAATGTTCTGTTTTACAGCGTTGCGTACTGCATTCTTTCAACGGTCACCATCCTGGGAATTGGGGCATGGTAGTTCCACGTTCTCATTAATCATCACGGCGCATTCTGCTCCCCTTGTCCCGGCGCACGGACCGTCTCGTCAGAAGCTCACGGTTCTTCTCACTGCGACAAACAGCCTGCAAAATGTGTTTACATCAAAGGTCAGTTACCGTTAGCCTTGACCTGGGGGCCTGGTGTGAGAAGGAGGATGCCCAGCCAGGTCCGTTTCAGAATGAAAGATGCATCAGAGCTCTGAGCACAGAGATCCTGGGTTTTGACTGAACTGCTTGCAGTTGATGTCAGAGATTTGACTAATGGTTGAGCTTCAATTCCAGCAGTCTGTGTCCTGAACGAAGCGTTGCCTGAGTCAAAAAAGCACATGAATGGGGGTCTGGGTGGCTCAGTGGGTTAAAGCCTCTGCCTTCAGCTCGGGTCATGATCTCAGGGTCCTGGGATCGAGCCCCACATCGGGGCTTCCCCATCTCTCTCTGCCTGCTTTTCTGCCTACTTGTGACCTCTGTCTGTCAAATAAAGAAATAAAATCTTTTAAAAAATAAAAGAATTAAAAAAATTAAAAAGCGCATGAACAAAGCGCTCTGATTAACTCGCATGCTCAGTTTCCTGGGCTTCACAGAAGAGCTTCTCTTTCTTTCTTTTTTTTTTTTTTTAAAGATTTTATTTATTTGACAGAGAGAGATCACAAGTAGAGAGAGAGAGAGAGAGAGAGAGGAGGAAGCAGGCTCACTGCCTAGCAGAGAGCCCGATGTGGGACTCAATCCCAGGACCCTGAGATCATGACCTGAGCCGAAGGCAGAGGCTTAACCCACTGAGCCACCCAGGCAGCCCAGAGCTTCTCTTTCTAAAGTGATTTCTCCTTGTTTTCCCGCATGCGTCTCTCTCTGTGGTCTGTGCCCCTTACCACCGTGAATGGCTCATGGCTCTTCTTGAATCAGGTCCTTTTCTTACTCTTTTCGTTTCCAATTAGTTACGTGATTTCTCACTGTTCTGGAAGCCTACGTCATAGACACTCAACATCTCAGTGTTCAGCCTTCCATGCCCGCTGATGATTTCAAGCGGGTTACTTTCCTCTTACCAGTCGGACAACATTCTGAGAGCTGTAAATTCAGAAATCTCATGCAAGGTTAGCATGAGAGAAGGAGAATCTCTAAATGTTATACCTCCCGATCCGTCAAATTTGGGGAGTGACCACCTCAAATTTACCCAGAGTAAAAGGATTTTCCTGGTTTTATCAGAGAACTTTCTAGATTGTAATGGAAAGCCCAGAATCACACACAAACACCAGTGTTCAAGAGCCCCAGAGGTAATGTTCTCCTAGAATGTAAAGTGTCTGGTACAGGGATTGTATTTTCTATCCCTCCAGTCTAAGATCTTCAATGGGGAAGATTTTGCCCATCCCGGGGATATTTAATAGTGTCCGGAGACATTTTTTGGTTGACATAGCTGGGGAGAAGGGCTGCTACTGACAGCAGTGGCAGGGAGGCTGTTGACTACCCTGCCGTGCAGAGGAATCCTTCTGCCCCCAAACCAAGAATTATGTGGCTCAAGATGTCCATAATGGCTGAGGCTGAGGAACACAGGTCTGGTCTGTGTCAATATCCAGCTCCGTGCTTTACAGATATTGGGCACTCAATAAATGCTCGAAGAATAAAGACACGAATAAATCAAAGTTTCTGAACTAGAATCAGTGTTCACTCCTGCTCACCAGTGCTCCCTTATTAATCTGTTTGGCCCTGGAACTGGCCCCTCTGCCTAGACCCACGTACCTTCCTATGTCTCCCCACCAATCCCTCAGCTCTGACCTCAGTCTTTTGGCTTCATCCCACCCAGGGCACATGCCTGCTAGGCTCTCAGTCTTCCAAGCTGACAGCCTGTTCTCGAGCCAGAAGACCGCAGCACCAGGATGCATAAGAAGCATCGGGATCTGGAATCAAGAGTGGCGACAGTTGCCACCACCTATTGTAAACAGTGACGTCACTTGACGGCTTTCGGCAACTTTCCCATTTTATGCCAGCCCCTGTTGATACAAGTGCTGTCGCTGTAATGAGGTTCAACTCAATGTATTTTTTTCTTCTCGTTATAACTGGCAATAATTTTGCAAGTTCCCAGCTACCGTGGAATCCATTTGGGGAAGGCAAAGAAAGCAAACAAGCTCTGGTATGAAATGTAATTGTGGTTGCCACATGTGAAACAGGCTAGCTACCAACTTTTCTGGTTAGCCTTACTCAAGGGTACAGACACTCACTTTGGCTTAAATCAACTACATTTCACTGATGGGAAATGGAGACAATTACCTGGGCATTTTATTTAAAGAAAAACGCACTTTTCCTGGAAATGTTCAGATTACAGAGACAAAATGATTGTGAGAATCTATTGCCCCGGGGTCCATCAACATTTTCAGATTACTCCTCAGAGAAATGTGGAAACACCTTTTGTGCCAATGTCCAGAAAAACCACCCGTTAATTAGTGCATGCGCACTATACGCTAACACACGGAACGTAGCACACACTCTCTGTTTCATTAGCGTGAGGTAGAGAGTGGTATCTTTATCTTCACTTATACAGTGAAGGCCCCTGAGGTTCAGAGAGCTTGAGGCACTCCCAAGATCACAGATGGGAACAGATGTTTCACTTACTATCAGGAGGAATGTAGAGTAAAACCTTAAGTTCAGGGGCCCCTGGGTGGTTCAGCTGGTTAAGCCTCTGCCTTCTGTTTGGGTCATGGTCTCAGGGTCCTGGGATGGAGCCCAGGGTCTGCTTCTCCCTTTGTGTTCTCTCTCTCTCAGATAAATAAAATCTTAAAAAAACCCCAAAAAACAAAAACCGTTAAATTCATTAAAATTATAGAAAAATCTTAGACAACCATGGGAAATTTTGACATTTAACATTATGAGATATCCTTCATATTCTTTCAGCAACAAATAAAATTTTCAATTTTCACCAATGTCGAGTTTCTACCAGTTTAAAAATCTGCTTCTCTCCCTGATTACCTTTCCAGTTACAATTTCACAAAAGGACAGTGTATCTCTGAAAGGGATGGTTCTCTTTCCTCATAACAAAAGCAAATCATGTACCATTTCAAGTTATTTTTAGATTATTTTTAATTATTTAGGTCATTTTAGATTATTTCTCCTCTAAAAATCATGCATTAACAACTGAGCCGTGTCCTAAGATCTCATTTGACTTTGGATTTGTCAGTATAAACACTTCATTGTATCATTAGGTAGAAGTCCTTGGCCACCTTAAAACAAATATTTGAGAGCAGTTTCATGAGCAAAATGTTTCCATGGGTAGAGAAGATACTCTGGGAAAAAAAAAAATAAGGAAAACTGGAGGAACTTATAGCTACTGCAAGTTTCTTTTCTTAATCATACTTAATTCATCTTATAAGTGAACTCTATTTGTACAAGCGAAAGCACACATTTTATTTAAGTGCACCAATTTGCAGAGAGCCCTGTACCTACTATAAACATGAACACACAGAGTCCTTTATACTTATTGTTTTTTTAATATTTTTATTTCATATCAAGGATTTCTACTGACGTCAATGGCAATCTTAGGATTGGAATGAGTAGTAAAGATTTAACAGGCAGTGGCTCTAAGAGGGTTTTAGCTCATTCACTGAAAAAAACAAAAACAAAACCAAAAAACACAACCTTACATGAGTGATCTATCTAACCCGTGGATCCTAATTTAAGAAATTTCATACATTTCCATCTTTAGGAGTGGAATAAATAGCATCAGTAATAAGAATAATTGAACAAGACCTAAGGTTTCAGATACCTGAATGTTTTCGTTGGGGGGAAGCTTGTAAGGAATTACTTTCTCTTCCAACCCAACACTCTATTCCAACGTTTCCATTTCCAAATAATTTTTTTTAAGATTTTTATTTATTTATTTGACAGATCACAAGTAGGCAGAAAGGCAGGCAGAGAGAGAGAGGAGGAAGCAGGCTCCCACTGAGCAGAGAGCCCGATGTGGGGCTTGATCCCAGGACCCTGGGATCATGACCTGAGCCGAAGGCAGAGGCTTTAATCCACTGAGCCACCCAGGTGCCCCTCCAAATAATCTTTACCAGAATTTCCACAATTATATAGGGAAATAAAGGATTAGGATTCACATAAAATTCACTTATAAATTCACATTTGTATTGACACTTTACAAATTAGTCTCCAAACATCCTTCCTCTTTTAGCTTCTATGCCTGTCCACTTTGAGAACATCTTTTTCAGAAAGCTTCTCGGAGGTTGTCAGATAGGAAAATATCCCCAGGATCTGTTGCACTATGAAACCCTGCATCAGATTCCTGGGAAGGGGACTATAACTTGCCACTGAATGATATCTTCGTCTCCTCTGGTTTAAAAATAGCCTTTTCTGGGGCGCCTGGGTGGCTCAGTCAGTTAAGTGTCGGACTCTTGATTTTGGCTCAGGTCGTGATCTCAGAGTCATGAGGTAGAGCCCCATGTTGGGCTCCCCACTGACCATAGAGCCTGCTTAGGATTCTCTCTTTCCCTCTCCTTTTGCCCCTCCCCAGCTCTCTAAAAAAAAAAACACTTACCTAATAAAAAGAAAGAAAGAACATAGCCCTTCCCAGGTAATTCAGTCTCTGGCAGGAAAAAAAATTAGATTTCATATTTACTCCTCCAGCCTCCTCACATTGTGTCTGGGTGTTCACACTAGAGCACGAGATCACTTCCCTGACCCAAGGAGATCCAAGAAAGGGGCTCAGTGCATATGTACCCAAAGAAAACCTAATCCCATTTTATAATCTTGGCAGTTTGGTAGGGGCACGGCCAGTGGAATGGTTCATGTAACTTATTTAATTTGCCCCATTTCTGATAAGGAAAGAAATTAGAAGTTTTTCAGTTTCAGTTTTCTTAACAATAATGGAGGTCATTTTTCAGTCTTCAGAGAGGAAATCTGCATTAGTTGGAACTCAGAGCTTCTCAGTCATTTTAATAACACACAGAAGGGTTTATGTGTATGGGATGGGGAATCAAGTGAAAGAAATTTTGTGCATTTCTTCTTCATCTTCTTCTTTTTTTTTAACTTCTAACTCCTCTTGTAACTGGTTATTCCAGCAGTGGCTGTGAATTTAGGGTTCTAGAAGCAGCTACTGACCATTCCGTATCCCTACATTATCTGTGATCTTGGGAGGAGAAGAAAAATATCTGGTTTTGAAAACGGTATGGGTCTTGGAGTGAAAATGGGATCAGCTTCCTTATGTGGGATCCCCCCACCCAGGGCTGCTTAGGGGGAAGCCTGCGTTCCTCTTTTTCACTTTGTATGAAAAACAAAGTGCTAAGTCCTGTGCGAAGACGGAGGCAGCAAGTTTCACCACCCTGAATTTCCCAGCTCTCCCCGCTTCACCTCGTGACGCCCCTCCCTGGGTCCCCATGAATTACACATCCCTCGTTTTTCCACGCAGCTTATCCAATGCCCGTGGAAGATGAATGGCTTTGACTAAAACAATTAAACAATGGCAAGACTCAAGTACAGCACAGAGTAAACCTTACCGCCCTGCAGAACTTCCTTTCTCTTTTTCTTGTTTCTGAGACCAGGTCTGGGTCTTTTGGCCATCCCTCGTATTTGCTGGAATTCTTCTAATCACTGGTGTTTCTCTTAAGAAATTGGAAATTCCGGTCATTTGTCTTTCCTCATTTTCTTTTCAGGAGGAAGCTGCGCTACGTTCAAACGCTCTACCAGGTAGAGCATGTGCAGATCTGGACGGCGGCTTGTAACTCTTTAGTTTTGGCTCCTGGGTCTGTCCCGTGAGGATCACTTTTCTCACTTGCATGGCACAAAGAGTGGTTGCCTTGCTTTGGCTTGTGGGATAGTTGGGAAGATGCAAAAATACAATGTTTTTAGAAGCAACTTGGAAACTTTAAAATGTGCTGAATAGGGGGAACCTGGGTGGTTCAGTGGGTTGAATAGTTGACTCTTGATTTCTGCTCGAGTCATGATCTCAGAGTCCTAGGATCAAACCCCACATGAGGATCCCTATTGATGGGGGTTGTAGTGTGCTTGAAGGTTTCTCTCCTTCTCCTCTTACCCCTCCCCTTGTGCTCCCTCCCTGTCTCCCTCTGTCCCTCTCTCAAATAAATAAATCTTTAAAAAAATAAAATGGGCTGAATAGGAAAAAGAATCAAACCAGGAAGTCTTATGGCAAACTTACTACATTTGCTATTTTAGTACACATCAGAACTGACTGAACACATGAGTTGAAAAGGAGCAAGGAAACATGAGCAAAGTCTATTCCAGTGTTTCATGGAATATTAGTTAATTGGGACAGAAGTCTCCTAAGTTTTAGTTTTTAATGGCAAGTAGCAATTCTGGGTGGCTGTTGCTATCATTACATTTCAAATTTCTACCTTACCACGAGATAATTTAATTTGATCCAGGACCAAATCTTCCTTACCTGCAAAAGCATTTTGCCACTAATTTGTATCATTCTGCAAATGCAACCATTAAAGTACTAAATTGTTCGACAACTAACAGAGTTTCTGGAGAGCAATTGTGGGTTTCCCCACTTCCTGCTCACAGAGCATGCAGGTTAAATTATATTCGGTCTGACTGCCAGGATATGTAGAAGGCAGCGCTTACAAGGGACCAGGATTGTGGGACTTTATAAGGGTGGTGCGATGCCTGAAGAGCATAGCACATTTTCAGCAATGAACACCTTAGGGCGTTGACCTGAATGGCTCTCCTCTACGCAGCCCAGCGATGAGCTAGCTCACCCAGGATGGCTGCAAGGCTGCTAATATACAAATTCCCCCATATTAGGCATCCAAGAGCATCATATTTCTCATTGTAGCACATCTAAAAGCATAAACTTGAGATCTTCCAAATCCATGAGATGGTCCTTGTTCCTTCCCAAATCCTCTAGACAGGGATTTAGGGATCTCACGCAACAAGGAGTCCAGATGCATCCACTGGAAAGAGACATCACATGGAATGGTGAAGTTTAGAGGACACCATTCACCCTATTTGCCCTGTGCTTGTAACCTTCTGCTTTTGGTTTTCCCTTTTCTTGATAGGAGAAGATAAGCAAGGTAAATGTCAGTCATTTAGGGACCACAGCCTTCAGGAAGCAGCACAAGGTTTGACCCACCCCAAAAGTGAGAAAAACACCCCTGCAAGTATCAAAGGGTCACATGACCTGACTTCGAACGGACTCATGTATGTACAGGGTTCCTCTATGAGTGGTCGTCCAAATCTCCATACGAAGTGAAGAGGTAGGGGGAGTAAAAACAGAGATGATAGATAAACCCCTCTCTTGAGGTTCCTTTGTAAAAAATCCATGCACCTATGATTCTTAAAAAGGAGACTCAAAGAGAAGAAATTGAATAAATTAAAAAACATACAAGTGGACGAACAGAATTTGGAAGCAAATGTGGACGCAAGGATACTTGGGGAGATGAAAGGGAAACCCACAACAAGGAGAGATGGAACAGAAGATCGACTCACCTACAAATTGTATATGTTTTTAGGAATTGGGATAAAAGAGTCCCCCAAGGAATGTTTCTGGAAGAAAAGGAGTCATCGATAGATTCCTGGGAATTTGACCCTTGATTAAATCCTCCTTGCCCCATGGACTCAAGTTTCCAAGATTAAGGAGCCACATTTACTTATGTTCCAGATGAAGCTCTCCTCGTACCTTGTCAAGGTTGTTCATCAAGTAACAAGTGACAGGTATTGATGACATGCAGCTGCACAGAGAATGGGATGAGCTCGGCACCCCTGAGCCTGAGGGAGCTGCAGGACTTAAAAGCTACTGAAGGTTGAAGGGCCAAGAGCTTAGGGCTTCCCCGAACAAAGGAGATCCGCGGCCCCCAGTAGGGCCCCTTCAATCACACCTCTCCTCAGTGGAGGGCAGCGGAGACAATGGAAGTGGTGCCCGGGAGCCACACAGCCAGTAGCTGTGCTGTCTCTGTGCGTGCTTCATTGGGGCTTGTCGCTGCCTTTTCTTAAGACGACATAAACTGAGTGCTGGCTGCAGCCTATCGTGTCTCGGGAGTCTGATTGTCCGGTAGAACTCAACACTGATCGGGTCTGATGGCTCTAAAGGAGAAAGGGGTGGAGTAAGAAAACCCTTCTGTGGACTGGAAGAAGAGTGCTGGGGTGAGAGAGAAGGTCCCGGCCACAGGTTCCTAGAATCAGAACAGCTCAGATGGGTGCGCAGGTGGGAAGGCCAGAGAACGATGAGCATGTGTTGAGCATGCGTGAATGATTCAAGGTTTCTGTGATGAAGAACATTTAGCGTGTAAACTCCCGGCAAGAATTTAAATTGATTTATGGAGAAAAAGAGCCGCCAACACCAAAATGTCCCACCTAAATACTGGTGACATGCTATATGTTTTTCCTAGTATTTTCCTAGGACCCCAAAGAATCTCTTTGAATAGAAAAATAATAGAAGTTCATGACTTACTTAAACACCTGTGGTTTGGTGGTTTTGGGGTTGGATACAACATCACTTTCCATACCAGTAATTTAGGTTAAAAGGAATTTAAGTAGCTGAAAGCTCGACACTGGATTCTGTTGCTCTGGGGTTCACTTGCTAATCATTCATTTATAGCATATCTTCTATGGAGATTTTCCTAAGTCCCATTTTTTTTTTTTTTGAAAGCAGTCTCTTCAGACCCTATTTTTCAAGGAAATAAAATGTGATGGTGACTTGGGAGGCCCTTAAATGTCATTAGTATGACATTAGTCATACTAGTAAGTCATTAGTAAGACTCATAAAGCCAGACAAAGACGAATAATGCAGGCACACGTCAACGGTTCAATATGATAAGAGCACGGGCCAGATGTCAAGAAGGCTAATAATTCGGATGGAATCAAACAGCAAATAGGAGGTAGCATTTAACCAAGCAATTAAGTAAAGTGTGTAGATTCAGATAATATGATGAAACGTAGTCAGTTAGTGGTTTAATTTTGATCCGGGGACTTTGTATCACAAGATCAACTCATCCGGGGGACACATTCTTGGAATTTAAATCTCCAAGATGACTCTAATAATGAGCTCAAGTTTCCCGGGAGTGCCAGGTGAATAATTACCTTACAAATGGAAACTTTGCCCAGTTAAGCTTTGGAAGAGTGAGGCAGCATCTCCAACATTCCCAAAATGATCCAGTTGTTTCTATGAGGGACTGATCACTGTTTAAGTTTTTACTTACTGTTGTTATTTTTTTTTTTTTACCTTTTGATCCCCTTTTACCCATTTCTTCCTGTCCCCCTCCACTCACCCCGCCCCAGCCAGCAATCTGTGTTGTGTATCCAGGAGCTTGGTTTTTGGTTTTGTTTTCAGTCCCGCATATACAAGAGATCATGCAGTGTTGAGTAACTGTTTGCTTTTAATTATGAAAATGTTGCAAAGAGGTATAGATAGGGTACTATCCCACATTGTGGTATCCACAGGTTTTGTAATGCTTAAAGGTGAGTTAGTATTTTAACTAATTTAACAAAATAGCCTTGGAAGTCCTATTTAAAAGAAATAACTGAGTAGCTAATCTTAAAACTGAGATTTTTAATGGATTTATTTCCTCATTATAGTAATACCTTAGAACGCATGCAACCATTATCCGTGGAAGTTGATTTTGTAATCAGTGACATGGATGGAAGTCAGTTACAGGGACTGTACAAATCCAATATCTCATAAAGTCCCTGGTTTAGCATGAGGAACAGGGAAAAGGTCACGGCTGATAAGATACGGGGACCCCATGTTTGGAGACTTAACAACTTAACTTAGTAACCTTTAGTTAAATTTGGAGCCTTAGCATTTCTAAAAGCATTGTGGCTCCTGACATTCTAACTGACTCAGGCTTAACGCAGTAGAAAAACCCATGGTCATGTATTGGTATAAATGAGATGTTGTTCTAATCAATTCAGTTACTAAATTCTTTTTTATTAAAATAATTTTAGTTTTTAAAGATAAGAAGATTGTGCTATCTTTACTTAAAATCGTTTTGAGCTGAAATAAATGTTTCTTGTTAAAGTGTGGTAATGCTGTGTGCTTCAAAATCATGGCTCCAATTTAAGGTCCCATGGTCCTGGGTCCGTGTTCCTTCCTTGGGTCTAGATTGGCAGGAGCCCGGTCTGGCTATGAGGAGTGGATCAAGCGAGTGAACTGACAGTGATGTTTCTGGCAATGAACTCAACGGAAAGCAGATGGGGAGCTCATTCCTGTACGCTGGGTCCACTTTTAAAATTGCAGATCCAAACAATGCATTATGCGGGTATCTAAACCCCTGAGCAGTGGTGGTCTCTTCCCCAAATTTCCATAATCCCCTTGCAGTTAAATTTCTCTATGGTAGATATTTTCTGTTTCTTGAACGACCTTCCCCTACGTCGGCCTTTTCCAGGACTTAGTGAATGATGGGGCTTTGTCAGAATGTTTCAGTTGTGACATCCCCAATTCTGAGCTACGTCAGATTGTATGGTTGTCTTTTCTCCATGTTCATTTGAGCAGTGGAGATTTCAAGCTCCAGACTTTGCTACATGGCCCCTCTTCCTGAAATGCCTTTTGTTTCATCACCAAAATAATGGTGAAAAGATTATGCCCTGGAGCCTAGATGAGCACTTTCCTAGGTTGTATTTTATACAGCTCTGACTTGAAAAGATGGAGTTTGGAAACTCAGTTTCACAGGTTCCTGACGCTAATGGTCTATTCGCTAAACTTCCATTAGCAATTGTACCTGCCAGATAAATTGTTGTTAAGGCTACAACAACAACAAAAGAATTCTATACTTGTTTGTTAAAAACAAAAACAAAAACAGAGTTGAACAGAGTCAGAATCATCTAAACAGCTATCTCTTTTTTTATGCACCTAAAGCTACCTTTTATGGAGATTGATCAGTGCTAATATAGTCAGTCCCTTGTCCAAAGGGAAGCCCTGGACACTGAACTAAGGATATAACCCATGGGGTTTCCTTTTTTTTTTTTTTTTTTTAATTTATTTACTTGACAGAGATCACAAGCAGGCAGAGAGGCAGGCAGAGAGAGAGGGGGAAGCAGGCTTCCTGCCGAGCATAGAGCCCAACATGGGCTTGAACCCAGGACCCCAGAATCATGACCTGAGCCAAAGGCAGAGGCCTTAACCCACTGAGCCACCCACGTGCCCCGGATTTCCTTATTTTATAATTAATTCTCAACTGAATTTTTAAAAATATTTTATTTATTTATTTATTTGACAGAGAGAGAGAGAGAGAGAGAGAGAGAGAGATCACAAGTAGGCAGAGAGGCAGGCAGAGAGAAAAGGGGAAGCATGCTCCTCGCTGAGCAGAGAACCTGATGTGGGGCTTGATCCCAGGACCCTGAGATCGTGAACTGAGCTGAAGGCAGAGGCTTAACCCACTGAGCCACCCAGTGGGTTTGTCCAAAATTTTTATTTTAGACATTTGTCTTTCCATGTTCATGGGGAGTCACCAGAGCTTTCTGGCCCTGCCCCTGACCCCAGTCCCACAGATGTGCTTGGAAGTGATTTGTAGGGTCTGCTGGACCAGACGCCTAACTAAAATTCTATTAAAGATGGGGAGTTCTCCCCCAGCTAACTCCAAGTTACCCATATAATAATGAAAACAAATCTTTTTTACAACAAAAAACAGCTTACTTCTTTGGATGTCCCCCCTGTCTTGTTTCCTCCCAATTCTCCTTGCAATTTGGCAAAACAAAGCTAGGGCCAATAATTAATGTTTTTTCCTTTCCTCCTTTACCTGGGTTGAACATTATGGACAGAGATTCAAGATGATTTATGACATCATCTCATCACCCAATATGGAAGAGCCATTTACATGAGAAAAGATGTTTCCTGGTAGAAAAGAAAAAAAAAAAAAGGACTCATCTGAAGAATAAAAGCCAATTTTATAAAATGTTAAATGCAACTTTTCATAAAAGTTCAGGATAATATTGTGTCTCCTAGGCTAGACAGAGCAGTCAGGGAAAGAAATATCCAGCTGAAAGTAGGCTTCTGAGAAATAGAATAGGAACTATTAGCTCAGTTAGCATATCAAAAATAGATTCTGCAGAGAAATGAAGACAAAAGAAGGTAAGAACAACCCCCGTTAGAGTCTGAAAAAGAATGAAGAGATGGAGACTAGAATATAAAAACGAGAGACAAAGATAACAAGATCTAATAACAGAACTTGTGGAAAAGGCAGTAGAGACTGTGCAAAGCAAAAGCAAAACCCAAATTAAAAAAAAAAAAATGAAAAAGTGAATCTCCAAGCTGAAAATGAATGGGATCCTTCCTATCAAAAGGGTTTATAGCAAATTCTAAGAAAAAATAATGGAAAGCTACAGAAACATATGTGTGTGCATATGCACATATATAAAAACATATAAAACAAATATATGTATTTATAAATTCCAAAAATAGATGGGGAAGAATCCTATAAACATATGGGTATGTTGATTAAACTATTGCTTAGGTATCGTAGAATCCTTTAAACAGTTTCAGAAATGCAAGGGCTCAGAATGTAGAACACCCGATTACCCTTCCTGAAAGAAACACTCCGGCCAACTGAACATAAATAAAAATAAATAATCCAATGATGAGAAAGATATGATAAAAGGAAAATGGTGATGAACAGTGAAGCCATTAAAATATAATAGTATGAGTATTAGTGTTAATAGTATGAGTAAATGAGTAATTTATATGAGTAAAATATAATATATGAGTAATATAATGTCATCATGATACCAAGAAAATGGACAAGTAGCTAGTCAAAGAATATGAAAATTGGAAGGTTGTCAGGGAGAAAGAGAAAATAAGGGCTTACCAAATTTCATATATATATATATATATTTTTTTTTTTCCTAACAGAGACAATATAAACAGTTTAGCCTCATTAAACACAGAGAAAGTTATATTCCTTTTATACGGTACTCACCTGAATATTTGCTAACAAACAAAATCCAGCTCTGATTAACGTTAAGTGGATCTGGAAATCATGGCAAAGTTTTTAGGCAGCTCTCTTAATTGCCAGGGAGATTGAAGAAAGAGGTTTAGGCAGAGACAGAGGGAGGCAAATCACAAGCAGAATCCTGAGGGGGAACATGATTTGTGTATTTTCACCAGAACCATCATCCCAGGACCCTTGCCAGCATGGTTGGCACTGCCGCTCTTAACACCATGACCGGCTTTGGGGTCTTAATCACACGGCAGCCCTTGGGAATAAGTTCTGCCTAAAACTGCATCTCCATCTCAAGAGAGTGACCAAAGGTGCAAAGCCTTTGGTGGGGACATCCAACTGGCTGGGCTAACGACATTTGCCTACCTCTTTGCTGCCAAAAGGATTCCTTCACCATCATCTTGGCCCTACCTCCCTATTGATGGGATATATCTGTAGTTTGGAAAACATGTCCATTCCAGGCAAACAAACAGGCACACATGCAATGGTACATATACAGCCTCACGTTTTTAGAAATAAAAGAAATAAAACTTTTAGAAATAAAAGTTTTTAGAATAGAAAAGCATTGGGCTATATAAATTATATATATATAATAAAATACTAATAAATAATATAAATTAAATACAATAAATAATAAAATAATAAAAATAAATTACATATATATATAATGTCAGGAAGAAAGAGAAAGTAAGGGATGTATGTGTGTGTGTGTGTGTGTGTGTGTGTGTGTGTGTATTTATTTTTTCCTCCCCTTGAGTCAGGAGTTTAGAGCAGCAAATGGGGACTATCACCCTAAGCATGACCCTTAAAGTCAACATGAGACCTCTCATTTTCTTACCAGCACATCTTACCCCTCCAGAGGTGGACCCCAGTCACATCCACATTTGGCAAGAAGACCACATGCAGAATTACAAAAATGAATGCTTATGTCTCTAACATAATGAGGCTTCAGATTCAGGTTAACCTAAAATGACTCTTTTCCCAGGGAATTTTACCTAAATGTCAAAAGTTGTGTGCCAGGCCTGGCTCCAAATATTTTCATTGCCACCCTGATCTGGCCTAGAGACAGGAACATAACTTATAGAGGTTCCAGTTGCAGTGAATATACAGTGAGTCACTTTTATTTTTATACAGATTTCCCTGCCAAGTTCTAAAACATGGAAACTTACATTAGCACGCTTGAGACAGCACACAGTGTTTGAGGGCCTTCATTGATTTCTGCTTCTCAACACTTTTGGAAATTTAAAATGGCCCTGATTTTCAACTTTTTAAAATATTGCTTTTATTCCTTTGCTAAATCTTGAGGTTTGAAGACGTCAAGATACCATCCTTCTAGTTTTTCTTTTCTTTATTTAGATAATTTTGTGGTTATTCTATGACTATTCTCCTCTATATCAATGACCAATCCCAGAGAATTTTATCTCCACGATTTTCTGGGAAGATTACATTCTTTTCAAATGTAGATTTTATCCTGATGCTAAAAGTTAGAAAAACGGCTTCCAAGTGGAGACTTTTTTATTTTTTGAAGCTTTTAATATCTTTGATAGTTAGTCAAACCTTCTAAAAACTATTTCAACTCATATGAAGACTATAGCACCCAGCTTATGTACCCAAATGTATGATGTTTCTAGAGAAGGTTGATGATGTTTTATTCATTAATCAACAAGTACTTACTGAACTACCTCTGTACCAAGCACACCTCTAGGCACTGGAAACACGTCTTTGTGTGATAAAGACAAAATCCTGCCCGCGCGCACCTTCCATTCCAGTGGGGAGAGGCAGAAAATAAATAAAACAACCCAGTTACAGAGCAGGTTGCAACACAGTAACTGACGTGCAGCAAAACACACAAGAAGGAGGGAAACGGGTTTGTAGCTTTAAATGAGGTGGTTATGAAGGTCTTACTTCCACAACATGACTTTAACACATGGACTTGAAGAATGTGAGCGATGATGGCTGTGACATCTGGGGAAAGAGCTCTCTGGTCGGAGGAAAGCACCGGTAGAAATAGCATTTGAATGGCCTGTGAAAAGACCACAGGTTCTAAGGATCAGGTAGGGGTCCGTGTGGCCGCCTAGTGGACACAGCAGGTAGGTGGTGATGGCGTTGGTGGTGAACATACCTGAAAGGCAGTCAATGTCCTGTGACTCAGAAAATGGCATTAAGGGGCGCTTGGGTGGCTCAGTGGATTAAGCCTCTGCCTTCAGCTCAGGTCATGATCTCAGGGTCCTGGAATTGAGCCCCGCGTCGGGCTCTCTGCTCAGTGGGGAGCCTGCTTCCCCCTCTATCTCTGCCTGCTGCTCTGCCTGCTTGTGATCTCTGTCTGTCAAATAAATAAATAAAATCTTAAAAAAAAAATGAAAGAAAGAAAGAAAGAAAGGAAGGAAGGAAATTGCATTAAGCTCCCAAGGCCAAGGAGCACTGTGAGGTTCTGTCTGTGTTACACACAGCAGAGAAAGGGGAATTTCAGCAAAAAGGAACCCTCAAGCTGTTCCACCCATGTGGATGGAACGGCGCCATGACACCGGAGAGCTTAATAAACATTGATTGTGTTAATTTAAAGCAAGCTCCTAGATGCAAAGATGCCAGGCTAAGAACTGACAGAGAACACTTTTTTCAGATGTTCATCATCGCTTGAATGTACATATTCTGAAGCCCAAGGAAGGAAGGTTCTGATTTACTCTACATGATGGAGGTGAGATAGGTTTGAAGTTGGGTGTGAGTGAGTAGCCGAGCTAGTCTCCTGGCAGAGCAGGGAGGTTTGAGGGAAATGTCAGAGACAGACAGCCCTGCTGCTGCCCTAGGAACTGGAGAAAATAAATGCTCCCTATGACATGTCAGAGTTGAGAATTAGATACTAGAAGTTAGGGGATCACACAGTCTCCCTTCTGAATTCAGTAGCAACACTTTCCCTTGGCCGAGAGTAAGAATGTGTCAGCCTCTAATCTAACTTTCTCAGCAGATGTCAATAAATGTCTGTTGAATTCATCACTCAGGTTTACGCCATACCTAAGCAAAGTTCTTTGAGGCACTTAGTTCCACACCACAACCAAACCCATCTTGTCTAACTTCTCTCAGCAGCTCTAGACAAAAGCTCTTGGTGAAGAATGATGACTTTGCCAAATTGGCAGCTCCCGGTAGTTTTTTTCTTAGTTTTATAAACCCATGATCCATCTGGATCCTTTCTTGTCTGATAAGGTTTTGATAGACTTGCTTACAAGTTGACTTGCTTGACCTAGAATCTTGTTTTTTGTTTCGTTGTAGGGGTTTTGTTGTTGTTGTTGTTGTTTGTTTTTGCTTTGGTCTGTTAGCATATCCATAAAAACCTGATGGGCCAAAAACTATACCTTGATAACACATTGCACATAAAAAGGGAGGAGAGAAACAAGTATTTCTAAGATTCTGCTGTTTCAAAAATAAAGCTACATTATCTTGGTTATCATTGGTCACTGCTGTTGGAAGCACGTTCTTTCACAAACGAAGACAATGACCTTGAAGCAAGTCAAGAGCACACGGCTTATCATAGTAATCAGACTGACCGCATTTGAAACTTCATGCTGTTTCCACTCTGGTACTATCATGTTCTCCAAGCTGAGTTACTCTATCTTGGCTGACAGAGTAATGGGGATTTTTGTCTAGCTCTTTCCTTACAATTCCCCATGACCTCTGTGATATCCCAACTGAAAGATCTTCTCTGCCTATGATTCTCTGTCTTGTTTCTCAAATTCCTCATATCGGTGAAATCCTATGATAATTATCTTTCTCTAATTGACTTATTTCGCTTAGTCATAGGGGAAGGGAGGGGAAAATGAAACAAGACGAAACCAGAGAGGAAGACAAACCATTATAGGCTCTTAATCTCAGGAAACAAACTGAGGGTTGCTGGAGGGGAGGGGCATGGGAGGGATGGGGTGTCTGGGTGATGGACATTGGGGAAGGTATGTGTTATGGTGAGTGCTGTGAATTGTGTAAGACTGGTGAATCACAGACCCGTACTCCTGAAACAAATAATACATTATAGGATAATAAAAAAAAAATGGTTATGATGGTAAAAAAAAAAAAAAAGAAAAAAAATTTCTGCCTTTTAACACGAAGCAGAAGCCCAAGGCAAGGAACAGCGGGACACCAAGACAGGGTCAACTCCTCCCTCCCAGGTGTAGGTGAGGCTAAATACCTTATATCCGTCCACACAAGGTCACCTTTATGAACTTGTATTAAGTAACATGGTGATATTCATGAATTATTATTTGAGGACCAGACACAATAATATATCTTCATTCAGTTATGTTAGAGCTAATAACCTGCAGAGCTGAGATTGGACGGAAGTCCACGTGTCCTCCAAATTCTTGAAATCCATTTTTTCATAATTACGGTCTTTCTTACATTCTTTATGCTTCTGCCTGGATTCTCCCACTTTTCCAAAAACTTTGATATTCTCAATGCTACTAACTGCAACAGAGGAAGTTCTTTTTTTTTTTTTAATTTTTAATTTTTTCAGCGTAACAGTATTCATTATTTTTGCACCACACCCAGTGCTCCATGCAATCCGTGCCCTCTCCAATACCCACCACCTGGATCCCCCAACCTACCACCCCCCGCCTCTTCAAAGCCCTCAGGTTGTTTTTCAGAGCCATAGTCTCTCATGGTTCACCTCCCCTTCCACTTTCCCTCAACTCTCTTCTCCTCTCCATCTCCCCTTGTCCTCCATGCTATTTGTTATGCTCCACAAATAAGTGAAACCATGTGATAATTGACTTTCTCTGCTTGACTTATTTCACTCAGCATAATCTCTTCCAGTCCTGTCCATGTTGCTACAAAAGCTGGGTATTCAACCTTTCTGAATGGATAAGGAAGATGTGGTCCATATACACGATGGAGTATTATGCCTCCATCAGAGAGGAAGTTCTTTGATAACAGAGTGTATTCTCCTGAATATGGCTGGGAGCCTGGGGCAGGGCATTCTTTTTTTTTTTTTTTTAATTCCTAAGAATTTATTTATTTATTAATTTGAGAGAGAGAGAGAGAGAACTCAAATAAGGGGAGAGGCAGGGAAGGGGGAGAGGGATATGCAGGCTCCCCACTTGGCGCTCCATTCCAGGACCCTAGGATCATGACCTGAGACAAAGGCAGACACTTAACCAACTGAGCCACCCGGGCACCCGGGCATGGCATTTTTAAGCAGTATGGTTGGAACATCTCCTCAGCATCTAAGTCCACAAGACCATATTACCCTCTGCCGTAGAGGTAAGAGCAGAATGTATCAATTTATTTACAGACCTATTCCCATTTTTTAAGCTTGCAGACTTAAGGGGATTCACATGGAGAAAGAAAAAATAAGAAAGTGAGTTAGATACTCAGTGCCACTCATGGACTCCCAACCCTACCCCCTACCCTTTGAAAAGGATTAAACTATGAATAGCAATTAAACTAAGAAGCACCCTGAGTTCTGCATCAGATTCTGGAGACACTGGCAGACTGGTTAGCACAGGGCACCTTCTCAGCATTCATGACCAACCCATATTACCAAGAAGAGAATATACATGAAAATCCTTATGTAAATTTTGTTTTCATATATGAAAGATCATTATAAATGCAAAACATGCTCATTGCATACTATTAAAAATTATACAGAAATTCTAGGGACACCTGAGCGGCTCAGTTGGTTAAGCATCAGGACTCTTGGTTTCAACTGAGGTCATGATCTCAGGGTTCTGGGATTGAGCCCCACATGGTCTGGCTCCCCACTGAGTGGGGAGTTATGCTGGAGATTTTCTCTCTTTCTGCCTCTGCCCCTCCCTTAGCACTCGCATGCATACTCACTATTTCTCTATAAAATAAATACATAAATATTTTTAAAAATATACAGCCCATCAATAATAGGTAACATATGCAAACAACTCAAGCACATGCTTTACCAAAATTTTAAATCCTACATTTGAAAAATATAACATGGTATAACACGGCATATAATGCACTTTGGTTTACCATATTCTATATTATAACACACAATATACAACTTTCTATTTTATCATAGATGGAACTAGCTCATTCTTTTTAATGACTGCATTGTATTCTATTAAAGTTATTTTCTCTGCAACATTTCCAGATCACTATTTTTAAAAACAAAGGTGGAGGTCTTTTATCCATTTTGAGTTTATCTTTGTGTATGGTGTAAGAGAATGGTCGAGTTTCATTCTTCTACATATAGCTGTCCAGTTTTCCCAGCACCATTTATTGAAGAGACTATCTTTTTTCCACTGCATATTTTTTCCTGTTTTGTCGAAGATTATTTGACCATAGAGTTGAGGGTCCATATCTGGGCTCTCTACTCTGTTCCACTGGTCTATGTGTCTGTTTTTATGCCAGTACCATGGTGTCTTGGTGATCACAGCTTTCTAGTAAAGCCTGAAATCAGGTAACGTGATGCCGCCAGTTTTATTTTTGTTTTTCAACATTTCCTTAGCAATTTGGGGTCTCTTCTGATTCCATACAAATTTAAGGATTATTTGCTCCAGCTCTTTGAAAAATACTGGTGGAATTTTGACTGGACGTGAGACAGGAATCCATCAGAATCCTAGAGGAGAACATAAGCAGTAGCCTCTTCGATATCAGCCACAGCAACTTCTTTCAAGATATGTCTCCAAAGGCAAAGGAAATAAAAGCGAAAATGAACTTTTGGGACTTCATCAAGATCAAAAGCTTCTGCACAGCAAAGGAAACAGTCAACAAAACAAAGAGGCAACCCATGGAATGGGAGAAGATATTGGCAAATGACAGTACAGACAAAAGGTTGATATCCAGGATCTATAAAGAACTCCTCAAACTCAACACACACAAAACAGACAATCATATCAAAAAATGGGCAGAAGATATGAACAGACACTTCTCCAATGAAGACATACAAATGGCTATCAGACACATGAAAAAATGTTCATCATCACTAGCCATCAGGGAGATTCAAATTAAAACCACATTGAGATACCACCTTACACCAGTTAGAATGGCCAAAATTAGCAAGACAGGAGACATGTGTTGGAGAGGATGTGGAGAAAGGGGAACCCTCTTATACTGTTGGTGGGAATGCAAGTTGGTGCAGCCACTTTGGAGAACACTGTGGAGATTCCTCAAGAAATTAAAAATAGAGCTTCCCTATGACCCTGCAATTGCACTACTGGGTATTTACCCCAAAGATACAGATGTAGTGGAAAGAAGGGCCATCTGTACCCCAATGTTCATAGCAGCAATGGCCACGGTCGCCAAACTGTGGAAAGAACCAAGATGTCCTTCAACAGACGAATGGATAAGGAAGATGTGGTCCATATACACTATGGAGTATTATGCCTCCATCAGAAAGGATGAATACCCAACTTTTGTATCAACATGGATGGGACTGGAAGAGATTATGCTGAGTGAAATAAGTCAAGCAGAGAGAGTCAGTTATCATATGGTTTCACTTATTTGTGGAGCATAACAAATAACATGGAGGACAAGGGGAGATGGAGAGGAGAAGGGAGTTGAGGGAAATTGGAAGGGGAGGTGAACCATGAGAGACTATGGACTCTGAAAAACAACCTGAGGGTTTTGAAGGGGCGGGGGGTGGGAGGTTGGGGGAACCAGGTGGTGGGTGTTAGGGAGGGCACGAATTGCATGGAGCACTGGGTGTGGTACAAAAACAATGAATACTGTTATGCTGAAAAGAAATAAAGGGAAAAAAAGAAAGTAAAAGAACAAAAAACAAAAAAACAAACAAACAAAAAAAAACCAAAGGTGGAATAAACATTTGTATACATATCTTTTTGTTTTTATGTTTCTAAATGTTGCTAGACTTAGACCTGCTATGTAGGTGCATTATATAATTCGAAAGATATAAGTTGGTTCATCAAAATTTTGATACTTTAAATTTCTACTGATAGTTAAAAGTAAGTGAGTATTTTTTTCCTAAAGTTTGCAAGTTTGGGTATGACTTTTTGTGGTCTTTCCAATTGGATGAATAAAACATGATATCTCATTGTTAAATTCAGATAGCTTCTTTACTGCAAGTTTGATTCTTTTGAGAAATTTTATTAGCAGTGTGTATTTTTCTGTGAATTGCCTATTCATATCTTAATGTAATTTTATTATTGGAATGCAGACTGATTTCTAACTGTCTTCTTGGTTGATTTTTATACACTTAGAGGCATTAATAATTTATTACCACATCTGTTGGAAATATTTTTGCTGGCTTGTCTTTCAAGAGTCACCCTGACTTTTGGTCTTTGTTTATTTGTTGTTTTTTTGTTATACAAAATGTTAAATTTTAATTCAATTAGAATAATAAATATTCCTTTTCTGTTATTTGACTTAATGATATTCTTAAAAAGAACTTTCCACTTAAAATTTATTTTAAAACATCATCTATATTTGCTTTTATTCCATTAAAATCTCTATATTTATGTTTAACTACTTGGGACAGAGAGAAAGTTTGGAATTCAAGTTTTAAAACATTTTTGTATTTATTTACTTTTAAAATACTTATCCTTAACATCTAAGGGCTTTACGTACAGTACAGAACTCTCTCACAGAGCTGTATTTGAGGGTGGATAACATCATGAAGTATTTTTATGAATACGTATTTCACATTTAGCAAATATAACCATGTAAGTAAATGTATATACACATAAAATTGTACTTATAAAAGTATATACACATAATTATATTTAATATTAGGATTATGTACCTATATATAAATATAGTCTCATTTATCCACCAAATATTTTAATTTGCCTTGAACTGATATTTTTTAACCAAAATCTGAATCTAAGAATATTACAAACAGCAAAATTAATTTACACATAGAATTAGAGTTTTACCATTTTGTATTTAATGTAGTTAACTGAAATTTTATGTTAGCTTTTCTGTGTTCAACAAATTTTGAAAATCTCTCTCTTTTTTTTTTATCAAATTGTTTAAATAGGTTGGTTTCATGGTCTATTTCAGGAACCAACCCCAAGAAACATAAACTTAAGATAAATGGACCTAATTACTTAAAATGATGTATTCTGTCCTTTAAAAATTTTTTTCAATATATACTTTATCTCATCCTACTTAATAACATAAACAGACATAACTGAACACATTTGTAAAATAATACCCTCTCAAGTTCATTATCCAGAACACAAACTTAAATCAGTTTATTTTTCAGGTTGATATGTAAATTGATTTTCAAGTGGTGATTTTTTTCATTTCTAATAATTTCCTAATATATTTATTTGCACAAAACCCAAGTGCCCTGTAATACAAAGGTAGCAGTTAACCTCATCTTTTGCTGAGAAAATTTCAGAAATGTACATAAAGGAGTCTCAAAAAATTGACCTGAGTTGACTTACTTTGAAAACCAAAATTAAGATTAGAATAGCTTTAGACCATGTGATTTTTTTTGTTTCTTTTAGCTGCTGCTGTTTTCAGCATACTGGGACCAAGAGAAAAGAGAAATGCTGCTAAATGAATATGATTCTACTTATACTTCACCTGATATGTAGAAATTTGTTAATACTTATTAAGCATCTAAGATCCAATATGCGTTCTAAGAATGGAAAACAACAAGGCTCAACTCCAAAATAAAGGAGAGAGAGGGAAAAAAAAAAAAAGATTACACCAATAAACAATAATTTGAACTCTGCTCTAAAAAAAAAAAAAAAGCCAGTATTAATCCTAATAAAATAGACCTCATAATTTGTGGCTTCCCTGAAGTCAAATCTTGAGCTAATAAACATGTAAATTAGATGAAAATATCTCTCCATGGATATTTGCTTAAGTAGTTTCTAAATATCACTTTATGCAGAAAGACATGGTTTATTTTACTATGTTCTTGCAATTTAAAAAGAAAATTCATATTCCAAAGACTATCTAGAACATCCTTTAAATTGTTTTTTTCCCCCCCCTTAGCCCTGCGTTTTAAATTAACCAAAAGAAATAAAAAGAAGAACCAGAGAAAAGCAGAGCAATGACAGGATGATTTTATTTTATGTATGAGTCTAAATGAGATTTTAGAGAATGCATACCGTATTCCTTAACTGGATCTGTGTGGTCAAAGACCATTAGGCAACTTTGGAAGATTCCGTAGGGACACCTGGGGCCAGACGTTTCCATCCCACTGGACCGAGTCCACTGTTTGTCTTTCTGCATGGAGAATTAATAAATGTATCAATCTTCTACTAGCGGCCCTGAACTAGGGAACATAAAGGAAATAGAATAAGTGGGGAAAAAAATCGCACATGTGCCTTTTCCTTCCCCCACCTCCTGATCTTCTCTCTTCTGTGCGTTGAAATTATTTTCCCTTCAGATTTTTTCATATTATTCTTTTTCCTCCCCCCTTGTTATTAGTTATGTCTCTTAGTATTCCTGACTGCATTGCCCTTTGTCTGACTTAAAGCGATGTCTCCCAACCTGGACGGGGGCTGTAATTTAAAGGAATTAGCCACCTTTGCATACCTCCTGCTCAGAAGATCAGTCAGTGGCCTTGAAGTGTCCGATTTCATTAAATGATTTTAGTTTCAAGGGGGAAAAAAATTAAATGGAAAGTTAAGGGAACTGCAGTCAGGAAACAGGTATGGTGCCAACCGCCTCAGAGCGTGGGATTCCAAGTCATTTCAACATTTCTGAACTGATAAGCTAATTAATTATTAAAACAGAAACACTCTGACGATACCTATGACCAAGGTTATAAATACACTCCTTTTCAATTCCTCTTTCTTTCTTTTTGTGTTCTGTAACTGCAGAGTTTTGCTTTTAAATTGCACCAAGATGATTCCGAGTCAATTACATAGGTTTCAAATCACAGCAAAGAATCGGAGGAGCTAAGAAAAAATATAAATTGCACTTTTTAAAAAAGTAACCTTTTTTTTCAACATTTAAATCTTTGTTTTATACCACCTGGTTCAAGACTCTGCTGCAGCCAAATTTAGAAATATAGTGATAGGTATTGTCTATACTGATAGATACCAACATGAAAACTTTCTCCCCCACCTCTCAGCTTAGAACTACAATAGTTGGTTCATCACTCCTGTTACAGATGGCTAGAAAGTAAAAATAGTGAAAACAGCACGAAGCAAAAGTAATGATAATGATAAGAATAAGAATATAAACAGTTCTGTGAATTTATTTATAAGAATTTATTTGTGTGGGTTCATAGTCTTAAGAACTGGCACCCAAATTCTTCTAAGGCTCTGTTTTCCTTTAGTCAAATACGATGATTAGTCATTTTGGTGTGAAAACATAGAAAGTGAAGGACAACACAAATCCAAGAGCTGAACTGCAACATCATCTCTGTGTTCAGTTGTTCTCCTAAAAGGAGAGGAGAAACAAGCTGGGCGTGGTGATTAGATCTGAGAGCTCGGGTTTGTTGAAATGGCCAAGGTACTTTTAAAGCACAGAAGTAGAACTACTAAGTTTTATAGAGTTGGCATCACTATTTAAAAAGTCTATCACATATCTAATATAATATAATATAATATAATATAATATAATATAATATAATAATATATGTCTTTTGCTATCAGTTCACTTTTATGTTTCTGGGGGGAGAGGGTTCCTCTTCAGTAGAAATAAGAGAAAAGTACTGAGTGCTTTTCACAGCAGGAAAGGGACAGCATAATATATCCAACAGGTTACAATCAGGAAAACTGATTATTTTAATGGGGAGAATTTAATATAAGGAATTGATTAAGAGGGGCTTGGAGGATCACAAGGGCAAATGAGGA
This sequence comes from Enhydra lutris kenyoni, assembly GCF_002288905.1. Lineage (NCBI taxonomy): Eukaryota > Metazoa > Chordata > Mammalia > Carnivora > Mustelidae > Enhydra > Enhydra lutris. The sequence goes on along the minus strand of NW_019154141.1, from coordinate 3,303,422 downwards.
GCATGAGGGTAACCATGTGAGAAAATGCTGAGAAAGTAAAATGGCACCAGACACTTGTTAACATTGGTGAGATGGATTTTATTCAGATCGCTGCAACACAGGAGAGAGGCTTCAGATCAGAAGTGAGCACAACTCCACTGAAGCCAAAGGTATGAGTGTTTCTAGGTGTTAGAGTGAGCGAGGGAAGAATGCTGGAGAACATTACAAGGACAATGACATTAAGCCATCTGGGTTTGTTCCTTTGTCACTTATCCAAGTTAGTCCCAGCCTCCAACAGAGACTTAAAGGGACTATCTTCTTTGATGGTTACATCACAAAGGATGGATCCCAGGTTCTTGAAAAAGACATTCCTGAGTTGTAAAATTGACAAAAGACTGGGAGAAGATTCACATCTCAAAGGGGACAGAAAAAGGAATTTGTCATTGCAAGTTTTCTAAGGTTAATGCTCTCTGAAAAACGAGGTCAGAGATCTATGGTCAGGAAGAAAGCTGTTCAGTCAAGTTGAGGAGAGTGTTAGGTCATCGTCCGCAAGATGTAGGAACAAGGGGGAGAAATCACCAAATATTTCTGAATACTAGAAGCTTGGCAGAGGAGACCATCCGGCCGGGACCCGAACTACAGAGGAAAAGACAGTGCTGGACCCTAGCACTTCTGGAATTCCTGGGAGAACTCAGACACTGGAAGCTGTACTCAGGTTGCTGTCCGGTGGACAACACCTCTGAGGAGGCATGATGGGCTGGTTCTGGGAAATCCTGATGAAGCTGGAAACTAGATCCAAGAAGCTGGAAGAAGTGATGATCCGGGAGCAGATGACTTTGCCTAGATAAAGTGCTATTCCCAGGAATGGTGCTTTTGGCAACAGAGGACAAACCAGAAGAAGAAAGTCTCCCTCTCCTCCCCTAGGTTTCTCATCCCCATTTACTCTTATCTTCTGCATAATGTGAAGCAGAACGGCAGCTGGCAAAAAGGAAGGAAGGAAGGAAGGAGAAAGGAGGGGAGGGAAGAAAGAAGGAGGGGAAGGAGGGAGGGGAGGAAGGAAGGATGGGAGGAAGGAAGGATGGGAGGAAGAAAGGAAGGAAGGAAGGAGGGAAGGAGGGAGGAGGGAAGGGGAGGAATGAATGTATGAATGAATGGAGGAAGGAAGGAAAAACAGTCAAAGAAATGTGGTCTGCACAGTGTCACAGGGCAGAGTGCTAAAGGTTCTACTTGGAGATGAGAGACAATAACTTAACACCTGGCCACCCACAAGGGTGGCAAACCATCCATAAACTGAACCAAGTCAGCAGAACCAGGAACTAAGAGCTTGTAGGCATTGGCCTAGCCAAACCCTTGCTTCCCAGCCCTAACCTGTGACTCCATGTAGAGACTAAAAGACGTATGGAAGTCCCTGGTCAAGGGGAATCGAATTCCAGTTGGCTTGGTTTGACTCTCACAAGACAGGTGTACCAGTATGGGTCCAATCAGGAGACAGAGAGTACAAGAAAGTTTTGTTTTGTTTTAACATTTTATTTATTTATTTGAGAGAGAGAGAGCATGAGCAGGAGAAGGAGCACGGGGGAGGGAGAGAGACAAGGAGACTCTGTGCTGGGCCTGGGACTCCATATGGGGCTCAATCCCAGGACCCTGAGATCATGACCTGAGCCAAGACCAAGAGTCTGATGATCAACCAACTGAGACTCCCAGGTACCCCATACACAAGAGTTGTTTAAAAAGCTAAAATGATTACTTTTAAAAAGGACTTTGTTTATAGTAGGCTTCCTTAAGCATTTGGGTAGATAGACAGTCATATCACAGTGATGGCAAGAATACAAAACCAAGTGCTTAAAAGGAAGAACTGAGAGTTCGGGCTGTGTGGTCAGGGTGACCATCACTTGACGTTGTCATGCTCACACCACTCACCAAATGTACAGCTGTGGGAACCAACAGAATTTCAACAGGGTGATTTGGTTGGCTTTTGTTTATACAGTGATAACTAACATTTCGTTGTGACTACAAAGCAGCAGAAATAAATTTTCTAAGGCAAATTTAAAAAGAAAACTAAAATAATACTGGAAGTGCAAAGATACCTAATCGTTTAATCTCATATGTCAAGTAATTAGAGACACACTAACCCATGCATGCAGGACAAACTTTATGCTTATGACAGTTAGTACATAGTCAAAGGGACAGAGTATCTTCCAGTCAATACCCTACCCAAACCAAAATATATTGACCCACCCAGAGACACACATTTTTATTAGACATTGTCATCATTCCAAAAGAAGTTAACATATGTATTAGTATGTTTACTTCCTCTGCATATGCCGTTACCCCCACATACTTATTCCCCATATGTGTTTGGTAACTTTAATTAATGGCTCTTTGCTTCCTTAATACAGAAACTGAAATTAGCTGTTGCCCTTCTTTGCCCTGTTTTGTGAAATGCTAATAGTGTTCATTCTGTGGCTTGGTCCGTAACAAAAGAGGAAATTGGAGATCTTGTTAATTAGCTAAGTAATCACATCAACCCAATTTTATTCATCCAACCTGCCATGTTTCCCCACTTTTGGTCAAAAGCCTGCTTGCACTCATTCTTTTATTCTATATTTAATAAGTGCTTACTGGGTAACAAACATGGCTAGATGATCTTTCTGTTTGAATTATCTCAAGAGTTGATTTTAATTTTTTGTGTTATATGTGTTCTGGGCTCCAACAGTATCTATGGTGAATAAGGGAAGATGAGTAGACAGTTAAGGAAATTCAGAAAACAATTATTTTGAAGGACAAAAAAAATACGTGCTCGGCCATAGTTTACATTTTGAACCAAGCAGTTTTGGGTTCCTGGGTTCCAATTCATCTGATATCAGCACAAATCCTGTGTTTCAGGATACGGGTTGGCACGTACTTTACTGTTAACGTAAATGAAAAAAGTGGGCTTTGACGCATTTCTACATTTGTGCATTTCTCTATTGCCAAGCAAAAATCGGCTTCTGGGAGTAGAATGTGCAGAGTGTGGCTAATTAGCATCTATTACCTTCTACCTTTCACTCCAGAGAGGAGGAGACCCACAGTATGTTTGCTGATAGTTTTCCTTGTTGAGATGTTTATGTTTTATTTTACTATATATTCAAATGCACTACTGGTGCTAAGTCATCTATAATTAAGCAAGTCTTTCAAATGTAGAATTTCATGTTCCTTATATCTTAGTTCTTTCATCCTGCATGAATAAATAGTATTTTTGATAGTTAATTTTATTGAGCACATATCCTAGGCCACACAATGTTCTCATCACACTTTCTGTGAATCAGTTCATTCAGTCTTTACAACACCTACCTACCTATGAGGTCAGCACTACATCTTGATTAAGTAAGTAATTTGCCTAAGGCTGTACCATAAATCTTATGCCTATTAACCATCACTGTCTCCAATAGTTAACAAGTATTGACAGATTTCCATGCAATCGTGCTCAATATACTTTTGCATATGTCATCTTATTTATTCCTCATAGGAATCCATATTTTTTTAAAGATTTTATTTATTTATTTGACAGGGAGAGATCACAAGTAGGCAGAGAGGCAGGCAGAGAGAGGTGGAAGCAGGCTCCCTGCTGAGCAGAGATCCGGATGCGGGGCTTGATCCCAGGACCCTGGGATCATGACCTGATCTGAAGGCAGAGGCTTTAACCCATTGAGCCACCCAGGCACCCCCATAGGAATTCATATATTAAAGCTCTGTGAAAATGAGAGTATTGAGGCCAAGACAGATAAGTGAGCTCACACAGATAGTAAGCAGTGAAGGGGACATTTGAACCGGGTCAAATTGCCTCCACACATTGGGCTCTGGATCAATTTGCTTCACCAGAATAAACAGCAAGAGAAAACCTAATTGATTTTTTTCAGAAATGTTGTCTACATCAGTAAAGCAAAAAAGAAAGAATAGCCGTCATTTCTATTTTGGTAACAGAAAGGAAAAATCTAGGGTTTAGAACGAATAATGGTATTCTTTCTACAGAGGACCTCAGTGTGGTGTAGATCAAGGTTGGTTCATTTGAGAAAACACTATGGAGAAATTAAAGCAAACGGGAAAACAAACAAAAAAGGGCATGGATTGTCTGCATAGGATAGTGAGGTCTGTATTATGCTTAATGCAGGAACAAGCCTGATGGTTCTCAGTCAATGTCTCTTTTTCTTCCTATCCCAATACTCAACACTGAAGAAAATTGCAGGGTGGGATTATCTAGTGCATTGGATTAATCACCAAATAAACCATAGGGCTTGGATAATATAGAGAAATCTGACCTTCATGTCCTCGGGAACAAAAAAAAAAAAGAAGAAATGGATATGTAAGAAAAGATAAGAAGGTTCAGGGGAAGAATTAATGAAGCAATCATGATCCATGGATAATGAAGATGAAGAAATTCTAGAATTATACCTCACAAGCCCCAAGAAGGGTCACAGAATTTTAAGGCATTTGTCTCCATTCTCATCCCATCTTGTTTGAACCTCCCCTTGTGCTGCCCCATATGTAGGTTTTCTGATACCCAAGGGCAGTTATGTTTTCTTTCTCTTTTGGCTTCTTGTAGATTTTATATTCATCTGTTGAGGTACATTGAGGTGATCTGCCAAATAACTCTTTTTGGCAAAAAGAGTGCGCTGGGTTATTACCCTTTGGTCCAAATGAGCCAGACTGACTGTCTACACTGTGGGAATATGCCAGATAATTACTTTAACCGTGTCTTTCCCTTTAGCTGTGTATACATGGTCCTCATCTTCTAGATAAACTTGATTAAACCTCATATTGAATAATTACTGGCAAGTAGCCATGTGCCCAGAGTAATTTCATGTTCATCTTTGGTTTCTATAGGGTGCTAGTGACAAAAGCAGGTTTTGTTTATAGTTATGTTGAAAGGATTTTCTTTTCATAATTTAACAGAAAATCTCTAAAACATGAAGAAAAGAGCACTCAATTAAGGGTGGGTGGTTTTCAAATTTTCCTTGGGAATCACAGACACACTGCTAAGAAGAAGCTGATGTAGGTTAGCTTTTAGAAACAGAAAGGAAGTAGAAACCATACCACATAGCTCCTGCCTGGCAAATCAAGTAAGTTTCATTACATTTAAATCATGTCTTCTGATGTAATGTCCATCTCTCTTTTGAAAGTAAGGACCAGAGTTGTTGCATTTTATTACAGAAGATAAACAATTTGATTTCCCATGAATTGCTGTGTCTTGCAATTGTAGAGAGAGAAAAGAAAGAAGAAAGAAAGAGAAAGAAAGAAGACAAAAGGCAAATTCAGACTGTGTTATATATTGGTTTTAGAACCAGAAGCAAGGATTTAAACATATCTCTCTTCTTTTCTTGTGAAGATGCAAATAATTACTATCTCAGTCTTGCAAAGCCTGTTTAGGAGGTTTAAATTAGATCACATAGAAAATGACTTTATAAAATGTCAAACACCAAATGCTAAATGTTCTTCACTAATTATCAGAAAACATGTTTTAAATTGGTTTAAGATTTGCATACATTTCAAGAACAGAACAAAAAACACATCATGTTGGGGTAGAATGGATTAGGGTGGCAAAGAAAATGTCAGTCAAGAGACAGACAGCCCCGGGAATAATTAAATCAGGAAGAAAGCCACCCTCATGCAAAATTATACTTTCCTCTCTTCCAGTGCCACAAAGGAAACCTAGGAATTCCAGAGAGAAGAGAAAGGAACATGAGTAGGAAGCAAATTTGTGATGTGTATGAACCCCTTCATGCTCTTAGATCAGAATTTGCCTTGCAGGACCTCTCCAGAGTACATGAATTCGAGTTCTTTTTAATTGAAATATATTTGACATGTAACATTGTATAAATTTGAAGCATACAACATGTTGATTTGACACATGTGTATATTTATAAATTGATTCTAATCATAGCCATAGTTAATATCCCCATCCTGTCATCTAATTACCATTTCCTTTTGTCTGGGGAATTACTAAGATCTAGTCTCTTAGCAAGTTTGATGACATGATGCAACATTGTCTGTATTCTCTCTACTGTGCATTACATCTCCAGGACTTCTTTGTCTTACAAGTTTGTACCCTTCAACAATATCTCTCCTATTCCCCACCATTAGCCTTGGTAACCCCTATTTTACTGTTTGCATGACTTTGGCTTTTCTAGATTCCACATGTAAGTGATACAGTGTTTGTCTTTCTCTGACCTATCTCACTTAGCATAATGTCCTTGAGGTCCATCTGGGTTGTTACCACTGGTAGGTTTTCCTTTATCCTCGTGGCCGAGGAATATTCCACTATGTGTGTGTGTGTAGTTCTATATTTATTATATATGTATATATCATCTATATTCATACCTATCTACATGCATATATGTCTATATGCATATCTATATCTATTCATATCTATCTATATGCATCTATATTGTGTTTAGATAATATAGTCATATGTATATTATATATGTATATCCATATCTATCTATGTTGCACAGGGATAGATAGATATAGTATCTCCTTTACCCATTCATCTGTTGATGGCACTTAGGTGTTTCCATATCTTGGATATTATGAATAATGTTTTAATAAACATGGCAGTGCACACAGTTCTTTGATATCCTCTTCTCAAAAGAAAAATCCTTTTTAAATTTTTTTTTAAATTTATTTGAGAGAGAGAGAGAAAAAAAAGTGGGGAGAGGGCCAGGAGGAGAAACAGACACCCCACTGGGAAGCAGTCTGATGTGGGGTTCGATCCTAGGACCTCAGGATCATGACCTAAGCCAAAGGCAGATGCTTTCCCAACTGAGCCACCCAGGCGTCCCTCAAAAGAAAAATCCTTAAGAGCAGGGACATTGATTGTTTTCCTCACCATTTTTTCTCAAACTAGAACACTGCCTAGCCCACACTGGAACCTCAGTGAATATTTTTTGAATGAATGAATGTATTTTATTTTTATTTTTTAAAATATTTTATTTATTTATTTGACAAAGATCACAAGTAGGCAGAGAGGCAGGCAGAGAGAGAGAGGAGGAAGCAGGCTCCCTGCTGAGCAGAGAGCCCGATGTGGGGCTCGATTCCAGGACCCTGAGATCATGACCTGAGCCAAAGGCAGAGGCTTTAACCCACTGAGCCACCCAGGTGCCCCTGAATGAATGTATTTTAGGTAGCCAGGTTAACCAAGCCAGGGATAAGAAGATAGGACAGTGTGGTGAGCTGGGAAAAAAAGCTGTATGAAGAAGGAGAGTAGCAAAGAAAATTGAAAAGGCAGTTTAATGCAGTGGGAGCACCTTGAAGGCAATAGTAGTATCTCATCAACATTCAGATGAAGAATTACATATCCTCATGTTTAATATGGTGTTGACCCAATTTTAAGTTATTAGTGTGCTGCCTAAACCACTGAGAGTGACAGCAAGGGGGACTTCCTTTGGGACACTATGATTCTACGGTGTCAAGCCCATTTCTTCATGGCATGTCTTATAGCTGCTTAACGAATTCTGAGCTAAGGAGATCATATGAAAATTACTATGTTTAATATGGATAAAATGGATATACAAACAGATATGTGGTATTTTAATGTAAAGTGGGACCATAAATGGAACAACTTTCTGGATAACTGCCTCGTCCACATGGCGAATTTTAACAAGAAAGTTAATAATGTACTTCATCTCAAAGAGTATCAGGATATTCTCTACCATGTAACTTCAAGCATCTGTAACAACTTGAATTGTGTTGACTTGATATAACAACTAGTGTTTCTACGAAGACTGTAATACACCAGTTATTTTGTATCAGATTACTTTGCACCAAGTTAAGTAACTCTATATTGAGAAAAAATTAGAAACATTAACACTGAATTTGAGAAAGAAAAGAGCTGTTGCTTCCACGTGTATTCTAATAGCAGGAAACATCTCTCTACATCAATAAAACAAAAACAAAAACAAAAACACAAAGAAGCACTTCCGCTGAAAATTACCAACTGTACCATAAAGTCACAAGCTGAAATAATTCTCAACAAGAACAAACCTTCCAACTACCTGAAAAAGTTGGAAAAAGAAACCAGAAGTACTTAGATTGTGTTTTAATCAAAATCAATGAGAACTGATCATTACAGAAAACAGGAATCAGCAGAGTGTAAATTCTCCTGTGGAGAAGCTTCTGATACAGTTACAATTTGGTATTAAGCACAGTTCCAAGAATATTAACCATATAGAAAGGGAGCTCATAAAAAGTTTCCAAAGATTTTTACACTACTACTGAAAGATCAAATATTATGCTAGGAAGTGGTGATTCAAATTACTGAGACATTTTAAACATTGAAGAGAAATACCAAGAACTGAGAATCTTCATTTTATAAAAGAAAATCAGCATTTTTCTATTAAGAGACCTATGAATGAAGAAGAGACCATCTGAAGGAAAGACGTAAATAGAATTGCAAAAGCTGTAGTCTAAGAGGTAAGTGGGAAGGAGAAGAGAGTAAGTAGGAGTAAGTAGTCAAAAGTTTCCAATGACCTATGATAAAAATCTGATGGTTTAAAGCCTAATTAGTTGTCTCTCATTTTCAGAAGCCATGTTTGTTATCAAGACAAAGTTTTGTCTACATAAATCAGAGGAGCAAGGAAAGTTTTTGTCTGTCTAGGCTTAAAATCTGTAACACATATTCACTCCAGGAACAGCTCCTGTTCTCTGAAGGTCTCTCTTTATGTCTCCGTTATACTTCCTGTGACATGGGTTCCGCAGGGTATGTGTGTGTGTGTGTGTGTGCACATGTATGCTTGTATACAACATTGTTGTTGCTGATGTTGTTCCTTTCCCTTTGTTATTGGATGCTCCTTCCTTGTCCAGCTCATTTGTGCTGAGGATCCCAATGGAATGCCAGATTTCTTCTTTATTTTGTTGTTGTTGTTGTTGTTGTTATTATTATCTTACCGAGGGATAAAGAGGTAGAAGATGGGAATCTTCAAACTCTCTTCTGATAGTGCTGATTATTCCCACTCTTCTGCAAGTGAAGATTTTCCTGTTTACCTGGCAGTTGTAGAAGACAATGGAGTATCAGATGATCTTGAAACTTGATCTTTTAATACATTGTAACTGACTTTGAAGGTGGTCCAATTCAGAATAGATTATTACCTTTATTTTTTTTCATCCACCATCTTTCATTGAGCACCACTGGGCATGGCAGGTCTGAGGACTCAGTGGGTATACTCAGATAAATATTTTTTTGTAAAATATTTTACAAATATTTGTATTTACAAGTATTTATAAATACTTGGCTGCCAGCTACAATCCTTCTCTATCACACAAATCCTTGCAAAACGTTTTGATTTCTACTCCACATATTAACAATGAATCTAAGAAAAATTTTTGATAACATGTTCTTTTGCTTGAAATAACAAACTCTTCAGAAATGATGACATCTCTACATAAAACTTCATGGAAAAAATATTAGTGTAACTATTTCTTCATAAATTGAAGATATCTGAATCAAAAAGAACAGTGGGGGATGTGGGGGTAAAGTATGTTCCATTCTTTTAAGCCTGCAGATTTGCTCTGTTCTGTTAGACTTGGTTTAATTCTCCATGTAGCAACACAGATTTTGAATTTCATGGAAATTCCTCTTAAATCCTTATAATGGTCTTGCTGTCAGGCTTCATTTTTAATGATAGGCATTTCTATTTACTTTTGTTGTTGTTGTTGGTTTGACTGTTTTCTTAAGTGTCTAGTGGCAAATTGGAATGGGCTGCACAATGTTCTTTTAGGCTGGCCCCATTTTAGACTAAAGAATGGCATTGTTTAATTCTTCATATTCTTTTCTTGTCGTTTGTTTCTTTTCTTTTATCTTTCCATTCAATGCCAACCCAGGATCAGAAATGTTTTGCCAACATCTGTTTATTATTTTATTTCAACTCAAGGAACATAAGACAGTACCCACGCACAATGTTTATAGGTTTGTGCATAGCCCTCGGATGACATCCTCACGTTTATTCTTGATGATTTGGCTCCAAATCCATCTTTTAGATTCAATTTTATTTTTTTCTTGCCTTCAAAGCCAAGCGTGTTTCTAAGTGGTACTGGTTGGATGATCACAACAGAATCTCAAACCAGCCAACATTTTATGTTTTATGTTCAGAACTAACAAACACATCCCATGGCTTACACACGTGCCTTTACAACAAAGCCAAAAGTGCATGAGCTCAGTCACAACCACCACTTCCTCAGAGGAGTGTGGAAGAATTAAGGAACTCTCGTGGAATTCGAGAATTATGGAGAAGTCAGTATGCTCTTGCCCTCTACCTGATTTGTTGATTAATGAATAAAGGGTCAGGTATTTTGTTTTTCACTTTTAAATAACTCCATAATAAGCATTTTATGGTGGTGGTAGATTATTTTATACTTTTGAGTAGAAGTAACATGTTTCTAAAGTTGCAGAGCTGTCCACATCCTATTCCAAATCCTTGGGGTGTATCTGTAAACAGACCACCTTTCTGGCCTGTTAATTTTACCTTGAGTTTCACACTCTGTCCTTAAACCTATGTCTTTCATCGGTGCTCAGTGAAAAACAGATTTGTAGGGCAAACTATTTGATGGGAGGAGGACTAGAGTTATCATGGAAGGGGACGATTTCTTTTGTAATACTTCGGTCAAGTTAGAAATGTCAATTTCAACACTATCTAGTAAGTTGGGAATACAGGTCCTAACTCAGGCAATTCTGACTGAATATACTTTTTCCAAATCATACGACTAATGAAGATGGCGTAGATTATTCTGCACAGACTAATTTAAGTAGCACCTTAAATAACACTGTGTTACCATTTCCCAAGAACTATTCACTCTATATAGCTCAGTAGAGTGATTGTTATTTAATAAAGGGAAAATAAGCATGAAGCAAAAAATTGAAAAGTGAAGAGCTTTAATTTATATTTCTTACCTTTTTTGTAGATAGATTATAGATATTCGGGGGGGGAACACATATTGCTCAACTCCAATAATTTTTTTAAAGACTAAAGAACTACTTTCTTTGGAATTTTTAATTATAAAGTTTTATTTCCCGAACCACTAAGTTGTTATAGACATATAAAATATTCCTATGGTTAGGGTCACCTGGGGGATGCAGTCGGTTGAACATCTGACTCTTGGTTTCAGCTCAGGTCATGATCTCAGGGTCATGGGATCGAGTCCTGAACCAGGCTTGTGTACTCAGTGTGGAGTCTGCGGGGATTCTCTCTCCCTTGCCCTCTGTGCACCCCTCCCCATAAAATAAATAAATGAATCTTTAAAAAATATTCCTATGGTTATAATTTTATTGGTTTTTGAAAAATACAGACGATGTCCTACTGGCCCAAAATTTACACTGCAAATAATTTTGCAAAATTAAGGATAACCTTTTAAGGGCATCTTGATGATTGTTATTAAGTCTCGCATCCATATATAGTTTGGATTTGGAAGTTGTTTGCATTTGTGTGGGGTTTGTTTATGTCTTTTATTCTCCATACACTAAACTATGTCATTGGACTATCAAAATATATATTTATTTACTTATATATGAAGTTATCATCATGAGCTTTTGTTTAATAGAATAAGGAATGGCTCTGATTTATCTCTTTCAAGATCATTGAGACTCTGCAAGTAATGCAGTCTAAGTGACTTGTCTCTGCTCGCCGAGTTGGTAAGGAGTAGAAATGGTCAGTATGAGGCACCTGGACTCCTGGTCAAGAACTTGACAGAGATAGCATCATTTAATCTAAAATTGACAGATTTAAAAAAGATTAAAAGAAAATAACCTGCTGTATTCATATCCCAACAATCCTTATTCTTCCAGTTGAGACCATAGTTGGAGACCAGGATTTCAGAGTTAAAAGGAAGTCACGTCAAACAACAGTCGACTAGCTTTGTGACTTAGAACTAAGTTACGCTTTATTTATCCTTCTGTAAAATAGAATAGAAACAGTCTAATTATTGAATAATATAATAACTGTTTGAAAAGCTCCTGCCATAGAGTGAATATGCAGTAAATGGTTATATATTTGTGTGTGCATATATATACACATATATGTATATTTATAGAAAACATAAAATTATGATGTATTTTATTATTCCTCACACCTAAAATTCTAAGATTATCATTCTAATGTTATGCAACATTGTTTATATTTGGGCTAAAAGGCATGAAGTCTATTATAAATTGTCACAGGAGAAACAAATGAATACAGTAATCCTTAGTTCTCCACTGAATGGTGTTAAGCTTTTCAGGAGACATTTGGCAACGTCTGGAGACATTTCTGGTTATCACAATGGAGAAGGCAGGGAAGGTGCCCTGGCATTGAGTGGATAGAATCCAGGGATGTTGCTAAATATTCTAGAATGCATAAGACAGACCCCACAATAATAAATAATCTGGCCTAAAATAACAAGATAGAGATGGAGAAATCCTGGAAAACATTGAAAACATTCTAAAGTTCCTCACCTCAAGTGACCTGATGACAAAAATGGATTCTCATTGCCTATAAGGTAAATTCAAATGAGACTATGGCTTGGGTTTAATTATATTCAATCTTCAGATTGAATATAATTACTTCAGATACACAGTCTTCTGATACCCTTTTCGGTTTTCAAATGTTTTGTATCATATTCATTAAATATAATCACAATATATTACATGTAGAAATTTAGGACACAATTATAAATGCCATGATTCAAGAAATACTGTTTTAATTTAGCTTGTAGAACCCATGAGCTCACCTAGTTCTTATTGAACTTGTTGGCTTAGGAATATATATGTATGTGTGTGCATGTGTATATAGACCCACATATATATATATACATACATACTTACATACAAATACATATACACACATATTTCCTGAGCTTTCCAATGCAACAGACAACACATATGAAGGAAGATTTCTAATTGAAGATCCACCTATTTCTCCTAAATAATCCATCATCTGGCTGAGATATTTCATGTTTAAAAATGTTTCTGCTTAACAACAAGCCAACAGATGACTACCAAGGTATCCTTCAGATTATTGTGATCATTTTTTTCCTTCATTTTTTTTCCTTGCCCCCCATGTATCCTTGAAAACTTCGAGACTGAAGAACAATTCTGTCTAATTTCCTTGACCAGATTATAAAGGTTATTTTCCAACCAGGGCACATGCACTCTGCTGAGTCAAAAAGACTATATAGAATCTGGGTGCCCCCTCAAAAAAAAAAAAAAAAAAGGACTATATAGAGGTGCCGGAATCCCAGTAAAAGGATTATGTTACAATTTTCTTCTCCTCATTTTTGTCTCTTTTCATTTTTCTAAGTTTCTCCTTAGTTGGGACAAATGGGCAATATCTCTAGACTTTCAGATTGAAAACCTTGACTAATTCTCCACCAACTATGTCACTGATTAACTCTGATCTCGACCACATGTTTTTTTTTTTTTTAACCTTCATCACATTTTTAAAATGAAGTAATACTTGCAACACAAAGGTTTTCATATATATATATATTCGAAATATTAACTAAGGTATAGAGATGCATTTTTTAAAATCTCCAAATGACTGTTTACTTACTTAAAAATCACTTGACTGGAGGAATTTAAAAAATATTCCTATTGCCTAGATTAGGAAACAGAAACTCAAACAACGAAACAAAAAATGATTTCCCTAAAGTTACTCTCCTGGAAATGATGGACCTAGTATTCAATTCAGGCATTTGTCACCATTTAATGTCACCAGGTTGGTGCTGCTCAAGGAATGGGAGGCTCAAGATGAGACCATTCACTCACAATCAACATGAATAAATCATTTTTTTAAAAATTGTTGGGACTTGAGTGGCTCAGTGGGTTAAGCCTCTGCCTTCAGCTCAGGTCATGATCTCAGGGTCCTGGGATCGAGCCCCAGGTTGGGCTTTCCGCTCAACAGGGAGCCTGCCTCCCCCCCACCCCCCGCTCCACCCTGTCTGCCTATCTGTCTACTTGTGATCTCTGTCTGTCAAATAAATAAAACCTTTTTAAAAATTGTACATGTTAATAATTATAATGCATGAATTTATCATTCGTCTATCAGACAGCAGTCTTGGTTTTACTCACATTACTCAGAAATCCTAACATGCAGCATAAAACGGATTGAACACTAAAGACATTTTTAAAAAGTAAAAAAAAAGGTCCACAATCCATCTAGCTTATCTTCAGATCAAACATGCTGTGTGCGTGTGTGCGCATGTGCGAGTGTGGGCCCACTGCCTGACCAAGCTTCCTATGTGGTGTGTGTAGCCAGTGACGTTAGCATAACGCATCCTCCATAAACCTCAAGGTGACTCTAAGAAAAAATTCCTGTCATCAGTATCTGAGCCGGTAGTTTAAAAAGTAAAGCGAAACAAGAAGAAAAATCTTTCAAGTCTTTCAAATTTTGCTCTTGAAGGAAATGCCTAGAAAAACCGTCTTTGGCATTTCCCATACTTCTTGTTCAGGAAACCACTCAAAATGTCTAAGATTTATTCTATATATTTGAAACAAAATGCTTTTTGTTTCATCAGAATTTTTTTTGGAAAGATATTTGTTTTCAAGATGTTTGTCACCACTTGTAAGTGAAATAAAACATAAAGGACTTTCATACTGGAGACATTTTGTTCTGCCGGTCCCCAATCTAGGCTTTCTGAATTATGCGACTGAGGAAGAATATTTCTTTTCAGTCCTATTAAATGTTAACTCTTGTCGGGCCTCTTAGAGGACTACAGAGACTGACTGCGAATTTCCTAGACTGGCTATGAATTTAGGGTGCTGAGGATTTCTCCTCACAGAACATTCTTACTCATTTAGAATATTTCTTCTCAAAAAAAGAAGGAAAGAAAAATAACATCCTTTCCTGTTGTGAAAAGGTTTCAGATTCCAAAATCTAGTATTTCTACATTGGTAAAATATGCTATTAATTAGAGTTAGGAAAAAAATAACAAATAAATACCTCACCTTTCATCTGAGACTTCTAAGAACATTATGCAGTAGGGAAGTTTCACGGACTCACACCAGGAGACAGAACCTATAGTCAAAACCTGGAAGAAGTTTTCAAATGGCATGGTTTTTAAAATAAGCAATGATTGTGAATCTAGATATCTGTGGTAGATTGTTTGCAGAAGTGGCCAAAATCATGATTCTCCCTGTATCCGCAGCATGGTTTTGGTCCCTCTCACAACGACTCTGAATTTAGGCAAAGGAACTTTGTACATCAATACTTGATGTACTTGAGACACGAAAAGTGTTTGAGCCTTCGGATCTGGGAAGCCTGTGACCACTCTCGTATGACTGAGTCTTGGCCATCTTGCTGGAAGATGAGAGAATATGGAACCTACTCACCTCATCACTTCTCTTGGACTTGACTATCAGTGAGGGCCTCCTAGACCAGCCCCAGGCAAACTAGCCCAAACCGCAAGAATGACTCAGCTGATCCAAAGATGTATGAAAATTTGATTAATATATATTGGAGTCGGTTTGCAATAGTTAAAACAAGGGATCCCATCTAAGAGCCAGTATTTATAGAGATTTTTAATCTTCTGATAGTTCTTGTATCATTCGGGGTTCCAGAAGGAAGGAGTGGGTGCCCACAATAGAAATTTTGAGGGGAATTTACTGAAGGGGTTATTTATAGATGTGTAGGCAGGGACAAGTTAACTATTTAGTGATGCTGAGACTTCCAGAACTAGCGACATGGGGTTGGTTTACCATGTCCATTCCAAGGGATTTTACCATCCCAAGGGGTTCCGTGGGATCTGGTGAAAATAATGGCAGGGAGAGGTGGAAGAGAAGCCTGCCAAAGAACCAGAGTTTAGGGAAAGATAGTCATAGGGGCTGAAGTAGAGATAGAGCAGGGAAGAAATATTCAGGTAATCCTCTCCCTGTTCTCTTGTTGGCCAACCAAATCAGAAGCCAGAAGGCAAGGACGTGTGGGGGATTCCTCCTCCCACAAGCCTCCCAGACTATAGGACAGGGCAGAGCAGCAGGGAGTGTGGGTGTGCAGGGTGAGTGGAAAGGAGGTGGGTCCATTCTACCCAAGGGCAAGGAGGTCTTCACGACTGCTCTCTTCACTTGCTCAGCTTACAACAGCAGCAAGTTCAGGGTCAAGTCAAAGGCAGCCACCCAAGGGTACTGCGGTCTAAAATTGGGAAATAGTCCGGTGTTGGTCTTGGAATTCAATTAAGCGGGATTTGAGTTCTGTTTCCGGCCTGAACTGCTGAGTAACAGGCAGCTAGCCCGCCCTGAGTCTCAGTGTTACCGGCCGTGCAAATGGGACAATAATAAATGCTAAAAAGAGGTTTGCAAGGATACTTCACGTGTCAATACTAGTTCTTTCCATGCTAGAAACATCAAAGCTGTTCACAACTAACCTTTAAAAATGTAACATTGCATTTCAAAATATGGATTACTGACTAAATGAAAATCCCCAGATCTCAAGCAGTAAGCTACCAGATTCCAAAACATTCGCTTTTCTTTTTTTCAATCTTTCAAAGTTATAAATAAATCCTACTTTTATGCGCACTGTGGCCTATATTGTTTCAGAGGTTGGTTCTCTAATCCTTATTTTTCTTCCTCAAAGTTCTCGTATGCCCACACACCATGACACACGTTTCTTCTCTTCTATGCCTCAAGTATTCTTTTCTTAACAAACACAGTTCAGCACCAAATCATAATTTCCAGGCAAATGAGATCAAGGCCAGAGACCTTTCAAAATCATTGGATTGTATACTTACAGAAATACCACCCTGCATTTCATTATTAATCAAATCCATTTGCATGCCCTTAATATGCTTTAGATTCTTATTGTAACTGGTCTTAATTCTGTCTTTGGGATATTGTGAATTCTCTAAGATCCCGTTGGCCAACAGAGCCTGCGCCGAATGTGAAAATGTGCATGTTTGATGTAGCTTGTGATGTGAGGAAACGATCTTACAGCCTTAAAATCCTTCATTAAATTAAATATTATCTTAAGAAATCCTAATTAACTTAATCTTCACCTCCATCTTCATTTTTGTCTCTGTGACTTCATTCGAGGCTGGCCTGCCTATGACCTGGAGCACATTGGCTTCACATTAGATAAAATGTTACCAAAGCCTCAGAAAATAACCTTTTAATTACCTTTTAAACCCCAAAAAGAGAATTTGGTTTTTAGTGTGACATCATCCCAGGATGGTTTTAGCACACTAATTTTATTCCCTTGCTGTGCTAATTTATCTTGGTTTACAGAGATAACCAACCAGATGTTGAAATATTAAAACGTGTTATCTCTGTGCATTTCTACTCATACAAAGAGGTTGCAACCAGAGAATACCTCAACGTTTCCCTGCATTTATTAGTGACACATTTGTTTCATAGTGTCTTAAAAGGAATACCGCAAATAAGAGTCTGATTGGCATAATAACAAAGATTCTGAGGGAGCAGATATGCTTTAGAGACATAATGACAAGTGATCACTTTTGAAGTCATTGAAATAATGCCAAAGCAATTTTGGAGTGACACCCACAAATCGTCCTCTGCACTCCAGATGGGTTGTATCACAAAGTCAACACCACATTTCACAAGATGGTACTCTACTTTTTTTTTTTCCCCTGAAGATGAAATATAGCCTAAAAAAGGACTTCCTAGTAAACCAATTTCAGAATCACAAACTCGCAATTTTTTCAAGTCTTTTTTTACAGCATTCCTACCATTTGTGGAAACAAGATTCTTACAAATGTATCTCATCATTAGTTCACTGTTGGATCCATGAGCATTGGTCAGCAGCTGTTTTTGGCACTTGTTTCCATTCATAGAAACCTAGCTGATGTATATTCTTAAAAATATAAAAAAATATAAAATAAAATCTGGTGGGTTTTTACATACAATGTGCACATTTAAATATAAGATGATTAAATGGAAGCAATTGACTTATCCAGCCACGCATTTAAAAATATTTTCTAGGGGCACCTGGGTGGCTCAGTAGGTTAAAGCCTCTGCCTTCAGCTCGGGTCATGATCCCAGGGCCCTGGGATCGAGCCCCATATCGGGCTTTCTGCTCGGCGGGGAGCCTGCTTCCTCCTCTCTCTCTCTCTCTGTGTCTGTCTGCCTCTCTGCCTAATTGTGATCTCTGTCAAATAAATAAATAAAATCTTTAAAAAATATATTTTCTAATCATTAGGCTGGAAATGGAGGGTAAATGCGAAAGAATCATATTTAAGTTCTATAAAGTGAGAAACTTTGAGTATTTACTATAAATGTTGATAGAAGGAATAAGTACAGGTACATTTATTCTGCACTAGCCTGAAGTGTCTTGGGAAAGAAAGTGGCCTTGGCTTGTGCTTTGAACATGGATTGGATGTTAGTCACCTGGGACAGAAGATGCCATCCCTCCAGGAGCAGAAGAGAAGTTTAGCAAAGGTGGCAAGCCAGATGTTTGATGAATGGCCAGATACAAGAGGTCAATTATATTGGACAATTTCCCATCAACACAGGGAATGCTTACTCTATGCGACATCCTTAAAACAACATGGATTTTGTGTTTTAAATACTTAATCATTTTTTTAAAGATTTTATTTATTTGAGAGAGAGAGTGAGAGTGCACAAGTCGGAAGGAAGGGCAGAGGGAGAGGGAGAAGCAGACTCCCCACTGAGCAGGGACAGCCCCCCCCCATGTGCAATCTCAGGACTCTGAGATCATCACCTGAGCCAAGGCAGACCCTCAACCAACTGAACCACCCAGGTGCCCCTAAAAATTTAAATCTTACGGGATATTAATCCATGGAAAGGGAGAGACATATTCCATCAGACCATTCAGAGGCTAACCTGATACTCTAAGTCAGTCATCAATCTTTGCTGTTCTACCTGCTTCGGATAAAAAAAAAATGAGCATACACCACAAAGCCCTGATTATATTGATTTATTCCTAATTTATGTGCTTATATTTCTCTATTATTCCACACATATATGATGGGCACTATATATCACACATATAAATAGAAATAAAAATAAAATATCACATTTATTATCTTTTTTGGTTCCACATGTAAATAAAAGCAGTGTTTCTTTCTCTGACTTCTTTTACTTAGCATAATGCCCTCAGGGGCTGTCCATGTTGTCACAAATGACAAGACTCCCTTCTTTTTTAGGGCTGTATTATGTTCCATCATGTGTGTGTGTGTCACATGATCTCTATATGTTTTTCCCAGTAACTGACACAGTAGTAAAATGCTCAAAGCTTACATCACATTACATACAGCCGTGTCTTATACGTACCCCATCTTCTTACCCTCCTTCTCCGCCCAATACCACTCAGTCTCAGACTCTCAGGACCATTCAGGAGGATTCATCCCATAACCTAACTGTTCCTAACTGTTCCTGGTGCTTCCTGCCTGGTAAGAAATCTTATTGACCTTTTCCAGACTACATCTCCACTATTCACTTTTATCTAAGACATAGATATTTTAGAAATATTCCTTATTTTTCATGAAAGGAGGCCAGGGGATCACTAGATATATGCATATCACCTTCCTAGTTAGTCGCAGTCATTTGGATTCTGCCTAATTTCCCAGATAATTCCCACTACTTTTGTCTATGCAAGCATACAATAATTATTCAGTGCAAAATGATTTCTTTGCGTTTAGGAACTTATCGTATTCATCTCTGATTTATGATATTATCGGGACATAATGCATATATGGACATGTAAATTTCACAGGACTGTTTGCAAATAATAGTAATAAAATATATTTATTTATTAGTCACTCTAGTCTTTATTTCAAATTCTCATTTGGCTCTCTGATAGATTAGGAATGTCAACAATAAAAAGCTAAGCTGGGTTTTTCTCTCTGAAGGTGCATTAACTTCCAGAAGAGAGGAGGGTTTGGTAATAATCAATCTCTATCAATTGGAGCATAATATACATATCAAATGGCCCCAGACTACTTTTGGCCCGATGTATAGATCCTTGTCTTCAACACAGCCTGTTGAGAACCTACTATTTGCCTGGTTCTGAGCTAATCAGTGGATAGATTTTTAATAAATGAATAAAGGCTTTCATGACTGCAGTTACGGTTCCAAGTCAAGTCTCCCCCTTCCTGAACTATCCAAACAAGTGGTGATAAATGGGGTCTGAATATTGGTTTACGTAGATTTGCTCCTCATGCTGGGTTTTGTAACCTGAACACATGACACATTTTTTTTTATATGCAATGTTTTCTTTATTCTTTTTTCCGTCTGTCAGATTACTTCACCCTTTCACCATAAGCAATCAAAGACTACCCTGAGTTTGAGATAAGAACGCGTTTAGTGATGTTTATGCCTCAGGAGTCAGACCCACTAGATCTGACTCTGCCCTTGACCAAGAGTATGATCTGGGATAAGTTACAGAAATCCCTTCATCTTCTTCACCTTAATATAGTAATAACAATAGTAATAACAACAACAATAATAATAACTGCCTCTCTAGCTTATTGCTAGGAGTGTGCCCAGCATAAAGTAGTCAGTAATAATACCACTCCTTTCATGAACATTAAGATCCAATAAGAGAAAAATAGATACACACAGATTGTTTATGCATTTTCTTGCATTTATCTCCACGGTGCCAGGTCCATTTCTGTAAGGTAAGCCATCAGTCTCAGGTTTTCAATGAAAGATTATTCACTCTGGGACCTCAGTTCCTGCATTATTCATGCCATTCCGCATACAGCTAGATTTATGTGTCAGGAAAAACATACAAATGGAATCCGATTTACTTGCACAAGTTCCTGGAGCATTTGATTTATGTTTGAGTAAATAAAGACATATCTTATAGGTATTGCCTTCCCTTCTCTTTAGAAATGGAAGGGCAATGCTTCAAATTCCTTTCTTGGCAAGCACGGACGTCTGAAGTTTTGCAAGCGATGCAACTTCAAATCATACACTTTACAGTTTTCTCCTAGGCTATGATATTTTTGTGTTCAAGCTTGACCTTGCAAGGTCAAGACAATGGAAAATCTACAGCTCGGCATCCCTGGAAAAGGCTCAAGAGCGTATGGCTTAGAAGCAAATTGTATAAGAAACTAAAATAGAGAATTTGAATGGAAAACTTTGTCTGTACTGTCATCAAGGTACCTGGTGTTCTGGCTGTAAATATTGTACAAAATCACCCGAGTCTAGGTGGCTTTTTTTTTTTTAAGATTTTATTTATTTATTTGACAGAGACACAGCGAGAGAGGAACACAAGCAGGAGGAGTGGGAGAGGGAGAAGCAGGCTTCTCACTGAGCAGAGAGCCCAATGTGGGGCTCCATCCCAGGACCCTGGGATCATGACCTGAGCCAAAGGCAGAGGCTTAACGACTGAGCCCCCCAGGTACCCCTTGGCGGCATTTAACATACAATATCGCTCCCTCTGGTGGGTCCTAAATTGCCTTGACCACAGTCAACCAGCCTTGGATCCACTGTATTCATTTTGCATAAACGTCTCAAGTAGGTGAATGTATAGATCGGTAGCCATATTCACACACCCTAATTTTTAATCCAGTTAAAAACAAAGTCTTTGGAAATCTAAAAAAAGAATCATTATTGGTACTTCTCAAAAATATCAAGGTCATGGAAAACAAAGGAAGACTGAGCAAGTGTCAAAGGAAACTAGGGAGAAGCAGTAACTAAATGCATTTGATACGGCCAGTTGGATCCTGGAACAGAAAAACAATATTAATGGAAGCAGGGGTGAAATTCAACTAAATTCTGGGGCTTAGTGATAGATAGCAACATACCAGTGTTGGTTTCTTAGTTTCGGTAAAAATGTAATGGTAGTGTGGGAAGCTAACATTAAGAGAGTCTGAACCACGTGATGGGTATACTGGAACTCTGTTTTGTCCTTGCAAATGTGCCATATACATAAATTATTCCAACATAGAAAGGTTTTTTTTTAATTTTTTTATTTAATTTCTTTTCAGTGCAACAGAATTCATTGTTTATGCACCACACCCAGTGTTCCATGCAATACGTGCCCTCCATAATACCCCCACCAGGTTCCCCCAACCTCCCACCCCCCGCCCCTTCAAAACCCTCAGATTGTTTTTCAGAGTCCATAGTCTTTCATGGTTTGTCTCCCCCTCCAACTTCCCCCAACTCCTTTCTCCTCTCCATCTCTCCATGTCCTCCGTGTTATTTGTTATGCTCCACAAATAAGTGAAACCATACGAGAATTGACTCTCTCTGCTTGACTTATTTCACTCAGCATAATCTCTTCCAGTCCCGTCCATGTTGCTACAAAAGTTGGGTATTCATCCTTTCTGATGGAGGCGTAATACTCCATAGTGTTTATGGACCACATCTTCCTTATCCATTCGTCCGTTGAAGGACATCTTGGTTCTTTCCACAGTTTGGCGACCGTGGCCATTGCTGCTATAAACATTGGGGTACAGATGGCCCTTCTTTTCACTACATCTGTATCTTTGGGGTAAATACCCAGTAGTGCAATTGCAGGGTCATAGGGAAGCTCTATTTTTAATTTCTTGAGGAATCTCCACACTGTTCTCCAAAGTGGCTGCACCAACTTGCATTCCCACCAACAGTGTAAGAGGGTTCCCCTTTCTCCACATCTTCTCCAACACATGTTGCTTCCTGTCTTGCTAGTTTTGGCCATTCTAACTGGTGTAAGGTGGTATCTCAATGTGGTTTTAATTTGAATCTCCCTGATGGCTAGTGATGATGAACACTTTTTCATGTGTCTGATAGCCATTTGTAGAAAGTTTATCAAAGACATACAATGGTAACAAAAGCTCTTTGAACATGGAATACAAGAAAACCAATGTTTCTCATTTGTGGACAGTTTTACAAAAAAGGAAAGAAGATATCTCCAGGTGATACACGAACCACTTTCTCTCCTCTCGAGATGTCTGAATTATTAGACTCTTGATTTCTAAATTATTATTTAGTCTCTTGATGTCTCGTCTCTTGATATCTAAATTATTATGACCTCAAACAATTACTGAGACTGCTATAGTAGTGGCCACTTCCTGAAAATCACCCCATGGTGAATGAAGGTTTATTTGGTTATTTACACAACCTAGAGCTCCTTTTATGGTTAATTTCTATGGAAAATACATGCCATGGAAGCTTGAAAACATATGTTACCCATAGATATGGTAGCAGACTGACTGAACCCCTGCAGATTAAGTCATACTTTTATTTACTTTTTATTTTTTATAAATTTTATTTATTTATTTGACAGACAGAGAGAGAGCATGAGCATGCGGAATAGCAGGTAGAGGGAGAGGGAGAAGCACGCTTCCCTAAGGGAGCATCAGGTAAGGAGCCTCATGAGGAACTCAATTCCAGGACCTTGAGATCATGACTTGAGCCAAAGACAGATGCTTAACCAACTGAGCCACCCAGCCACCCTTAAGTCATACTTTTAAAACCGAAGATATTTTGGGGGCACCTGGGTGCCTCAGTTTGTTGAGTGGCTGACTCGATCTCAGCTCAGGTTTTGGTCGCAGGATCATGAGTTCAAGCCTGACATTGGGCTCCACACGTGTCATAGAGCCTCCTTAAAAATAAATAATAAACAAACAAACAAACAAACAATATTTTTAAGTTAGGGTTAGTGAATGAAAATATGTAAAATAGGAAGTGAACTTTTTTAAAAAAATACATTTTTTATATAACAATAAGAGGAAACAGAGGACTATTGGTAAATGGGTCCATAATCTGACCGTTTCAGTCACATCACCTCTCAAAGTAACACCTTTCAGTTGTTACCCCATAAAATAATAGGAATAAAATTTTCATTCCCTACCACAGTTCAGGTGTCATCATGAATTTATTATCTCTGAATATTTCTCCAGCTTTATTTCATTCCATTTTCTTATTACCTTCTCATCATTGCTGTTCCAACATTGTTGGTTTGCCATTGTGGGGGGTTATCGTGGAGCTAAAGATAAAGCTTGCGTTTCAGTCTTACTTACATGGGGCCTTGCATGGTGATACACATTTATAAAATTTTCAGAAATAACCTATTTGAATTGTACTTGCTTATGAAAATGATCTTCTCTACTCCAATGACCCTTCCACTGTAGACACTGTTCCCCTGATGGGTAGCATTGGAGAGACCAAGAGAACATTTCAGAGATCTGGTTAAGGGGAAGTGGGATTTGAAATGCATCCACATTTAATTTTAGTGTATTGGCTCTATTTCTGTAGTGCACAGTCACTTTTATGTGTATTTACAAGTTTCTCGGTGCCAGGGTCTTCAAGTCCTCCAAGGATGTATCTATTATCCACTGTGCCAACTCATCAGGGGTAGTGATGTAGGGTCCAAAGCCAGCCGTCTCATGAAGGTAACCAGCACTCTTCCTCCAGTGCCCAGCAATGGGAGAATACTGTTTATAGAAGAGAAATGATGTTTCTTATTTCCACAGAAGCTAACATGTGGAAAGTTCTTCCACATCTCATGACCCTCATATAAAAGAAAACTCATTTCCACAATTTGACAGAATTCCTAAAAATTACAGGATGTCACCCAAAAGCCGTAACACTTAAAGAAACATCTATAGCTTATCAGAGAAATAAATCAACCAAACTAGATAGATGACTGAATTATCTTTTTATTCTCTGTACAGAAAATATTCCAAAAAAATCTTGAAGGGTTATAACCAGGTTGTCAAAGAGTAGGGAGGCAAAATGTGTGTGCAATATTATAGAAGTATGTGCCATAATAGTTTTGGGGGTGTTTTTGTAATATTTATGAGCCTTTTAAAATTTGTGATTTGTGATTTCTCTCATTGTGACTACATGTTAATATTCACATCTAGTTTTGTACTTGCTATTTTTTATGTTTTTAAAAAGAGTCCCCAAAAGTTATGGGCCTCAGCTTTACAAAACCCAAATCAGTCTCTGTAAGACAACCATAAAATTTATAATTATGTGGTAATTACACATATTGGACCAAAAGCTTACATGGAGCAGTCTAGCACCCTAGTGCAATAATTCACATTTGTAGACACAGAGTTACCTCCAACACAGAGGCAGGAAGAAACGAGGCAATGTGGCAGCCCTAACTGGGTCCCCTCTCTCTACCTGAATGGAGCTTGCCTCTTGCTCCACTCCTCCCCCTGGCTGCGGTGAATTTCACACCTTGCTGAAGTGTAAGAACCCTTTCTAATACTTTCGTTTAGCTAGATGCCCAATTCTGATCTCCATAGCTTGGCCCCGTCTATGGCGGCTGCGTCCCCCATGGCAGGCTAGTGTGACTAAGCTTGTACTCTCCCCAGTGGGGACTCAATTTCCAACAAACAATTTGTGTAAAACAGTAATCAGTGATTTCCTTCATATTATATGGACTAAAAGGTAGTTCTAGGAGGAAATGAGGAGGTTTCCTTCTCTATATTCCAAAAGATGTTGAGAAGTAACCTATTTTACATAATGCTTTAGCTTTTGGACTGTACATCAAAAAATAACACAGGTTTTTGTTTTAAATCTTGAAAAAGATAATGTAATATATATTAAACCCAAATAACAGCAGAAAAATGAGGGCTCTTATAATATCCCTTGCTGCTAAGAGCATTGAGGGATAATGATTTCAAATATTAAGTTTAGGATACAAAATAAATCCAAA
Organism: Enhydra lutris kenyoni; assembly: GCF_002288905.1. Taxonomy (NCBI): domain Eukaryota; kingdom Metazoa; phylum Chordata; class Mammalia; order Carnivora; family Mustelidae; genus Enhydra; species Enhydra lutris. The sequence goes on along the minus strand of NW_019154141.1, from coordinate 3,277,875 downwards.
TAAGAATAATAGTTTAGCTGAGTAATCTGATTATTTGGAAAGATGTTCCTTTTGGGAAAGAAAAGAGAGAGAGAGAGAGAGAGAGATTGTAACCATGAGACTCTTAAGGACAGAGGACAAACTGGGAGTTGATGGAGGGAGGTGGGTGGGGGATGGGCTGGATGAGTGATGTGTATTAGGAGGACACCTGCTGTGATGAGCACTGGGTGTTGTATGTAAGTGATAAATCACTAAATTCTACTCCTGAAACCAATATTCCACTATATGTTCGCTAAATAGAATTCAAAGACAAATTTGAAAAAAATAAAATAAGATAAAGATATTCCTTTCTAACGTAAAACATTAATGAGAATTAATATATACACAATCTTATCTACACATATACATATACCCATGGGTAGACACAAACACGCAGAGTCTTCCTTCTGCAATGTTGTGATATAAATTTTATTCCTAACCAAAAAAATCATTCTTGGCAGGCAAATATCAATTTCCATTGTTATTTTTGGATGTTTTTAACTTCTTTAACTTGTTTTTAGATGTTTTGCATAATAGTTTATTAATGGATTCCATTTCCCCCATCTGGTCTTTAAAACTATCTGCGTTTACAATGGTATTGTATTTTCAGATACAATTCTTCTCCACTGGCCCCCTGTTCCTTCAGCTTCAACTTCTTCTAAGCTCCATTATAACCCACGTTCACATTTGTGGCTTTCAGAGAGGTCCAAAATGTACAGCAAAGGAAAACATCGTAAATTCATTATGAAACTCTACTTGTGTATTTTTTATATATTTTGCTGTCTGCAAAGACCATATTAATGGGAATTTCTAATTTTGTTCTTCAAAATGAAATAGTGTCGAGTTGTTGAATTCCTGGGTCACTAATCCATTTTAAAGCCTGACACTATTCATTTTGTATGTTGAAAGACACCTTCCCATCCATTAAATCAAAGAAACATTGTGAAAAACAGTGGGCCTCTCTTTCTTTTCCTGTCTCTGCAGGGCACATCATTACTTTCTTGGGCCAAAAGGAGAGAAAGTACACATTCTTCGTATTTCCTAGATATTCGGGTCCAAATGTACCTTTACTTATTGTCCCCCCCATTAATTGTGTAGACTGTTCAGTAACAATCATCATCTCCCTTCAGCAAATTTTAGTACTTTCAAGTCAGAGATACATTCCATATTTCTTTAAATTAAGCAAACACTGCTTAACTTCCTACATGTGTTATAAAACATTCTGTTACATACTTGTCTTAATCTTCTCAGGCGGCTGTGGCAAAAATACTGTAAAACGGGCAGCTTATAAACAGCAAACGTGGATCCTCACAGTCCTAGAGTCTGGCACGTGCAAGACCAAGATGCAGAAGGACTGCGTGTGTGATGAGAACCTCCTTGTTGATGGCGGTCTTGCTGGAACCTCACACGGCTGAAGAAGCAAACGGTCCGGCTGGGGTTTGTGACAGGGCACAAATCCCTCTGCCTTCGTGATCCTACCATCTCCAAAGGTTCCTACCTCCAAATATCATCACATGGCAGATTAAGTTTCAACATACAAACTTGGTCGGGGGGTGGGGCGGGGCGTGGGGAGGGCCAACATTCAGTCCCTAGCAATATTTTCACACATGTCAAGTCATTCAGTTGTGTATGGCATCCTGGGAAAGAAAGATTATTGTTGCCAGTTTGCATATAATAACAAATAGAGGGCCCAGGGAAATTAAAAAAAAAAAAAATCAACCAAGTGTGGGGAGTTAGGTGGGGCCAGCAAGAGCTTCTCCCGTCTATGTAAGTGGCAAAGAGCATGGGTTCTGAAGCTTGACCAGTCCCTGCACTGGCCGGTTCTGAGGTCTGCAGGGGTTTACTTATCTTATCTACTTGTAAAATGGAGGTAATATTAAGTGGCACAGAGGATTGTTGTCGATGATTAAATAAAATCATAGATGAAAGGAGCTCAAACTCATGTACAGGCGGCAGCAGCTAGCTGGTGCCATGTCATTCCTGAATCCAAATCCAGTCCTTTTTCCTAAATCCCAGACACTCTTCCTCAAAACTGCCCATCTAGGAAAAGGAAAACAGAACAACAAATGGAAAGAAAAAAAAAGAAATGATTAAAGATGTGAAGTTTCACTTCCAAGTCCTATAATTCTATAAATTAGCAGGGACCTCCCACCATATTTAAATGTCCCTGCCTTCGTTTTTAGGGAGGACTTCACCCTCACGCCAAGCCTCCCAGTTGTATCCTATTACACCAAGTACAGCTCATCGAGAGAAGTTTTTAAAAAAGTTCAATAATCAAGAAGCATAACATGTATATGAGCAAGTGGAGAAACTGGAGAAGCTTTGTTTTCAATTACAGATTTCTTGCGTGGCCGATGTGGCTGCCTTCCTTAAATGGAAAAAGAGCTTAATGGAAAAACTCTCTTCTATATGTTAAAAATCAAATTTGTGAAGATTTTATTAAGGAAAACCAAAACAACTTTCCGTTTCTGGTTTTAAACATAGAGCCAGATGCATTTCCCTAACAAGTTGGGGATAGGTGGGAAAGTGAATGGAGCAAATGGAGCTTTTTGAAAATAATAATAATAATAATATTCTTGATAAAAGCACAGGCTTCAGGTGGCTATTACATTTAGCTTGTTGTGGGTCTCCAATATGATCTCATGGGACACAGCTCATTAAGTGATTATAGGAAAACACAATAAATCATTTTATCTAAGCGGTAGCCACTCTAAATTTTCATCTTGACTTAACCACAGTTCTTAACGTTCCATTAGTATAGGGGAAAGTTCAAATGCAGAAATGAGCTCTCCAAAGGAAGGCATATGGTCTATTTGGTTTCTAGGTCTGGGCAAATGTTCAGAGAACTGTTTATTTTATCAAGACTAACTATACATGTCTTTTGATGCACATCCAATCACCATGCTGATTGTTGCAAGTGACATGTGTGCAACATTCTGGACATTCAAGCTCTTTCCTTATCATTAAATCAACTGCCTTAAGTTAAATGTCTTTTCCATTTCAGTCGTTAGAATGCTACATGGTCCTTGCTCTAGGACAGAAACGATTTAGGAAAGACTATGGCTGTTTTAGCCCCTGCCAGCTACAAAGAGATAAATGACATCTAGTTTAGATAAATGAAAAATATTCTCGGGCTATATCTCTGTTACCCACATTACTTCGATACTTCTCATTCTCACTGGAAATACTACGGTTATGACCTCGCAATCAAATGGAGAGATGATAAATTGATTGAAGACTGATTTTCAACATGGAACATCAATACGTCAAGCCAATGGGAATCTCTCTGGTATCCAGCACAATGAAAAAGTGAAGAAGGGATTTAAGATAACCAACACTGAGTCTGGTTTTACACTGATAGACAAAACCACATAAGGTAGGGACAGAGAAATAATCCACTCTGTAGATTTATATCTACCTTAATAAGCAGGGCAAAAATCTCTTCAGAGACACAGCCATGATCTATGGTACTTCAAATGCTTTTACTTCTAGAATCAAAAACCTGTAGATGTGTCAGAAAGATGCACCTTCCTACAAAACAAGGTAAAACACACAAGCTGCAAATGAATTTGCTTTATATAACAGCTGATCTCATTTTCACTTTAAAAAGGAAGTTATTCAACAATACTGACTTTTCTATCCAATAAGAGGAGCTCTAGAAAAACTTTAATGCCTTAAGACTCTGTTAAAATTCTTTGGATGCTCTGTTGTATAAAATCACATCTGAGAGATGTGTAAGTCCTTGAGTGTATGATGGATATAAATGAAGGATCAGTAAATTTCATGAGCACATCTCTTATACTAGAGATGGACACTTCCTTCATTTTATTTGTATCCTTAGTTCAGGTGGTAGGGATCACTCCTACAGACAACTTCCTCCTAAATTGCCCCCTGTCCCCGCTAGCACCTCTGAAAAGAACTTCACCTACATTCCTACCACTAATATCTTTAAACAAGTTAGATGTGAACATGTCAAGCTTTCCCTGAAAACTTATCAGATCCTCCTAGCCCATGGAATATAAAGTTTGGGCTAAGATCCTAGCTTTGGGGACAATGGCTTTGATGATTTCCAATTTTTTCATCTATTTACCTTCCTTGGACCCAGCACCAAACTGCTTGTAGTTGCTTAGAAACAACATGTTCATGTAATTTCTACTTGTCTTCATCACTTACTTTTCTTCCTGTTTGGGTTAAGAATCATTATTTTCCCTTCCCTCAACAACCTGCCCCCTTTCTCTGCTTGGGTACCAGCTATGGTTCAGGAGTAAGACAGCTTGGGCATATGCATGGTTTCATGATGCTCCCTGTTTGTCTCATTCTGGTTGTTGTTGTTGTTTAAACATTTTATATAATTGAGGGAGAGTGTGTGTATGTGTGAGAGAGAGAGAGATCATGAGCAGGAAGGAAGGGTAGAGAGAGAAGCAGACTCTCCGTTGAGCAGGAAGCCAGATGCAGGACCCTGGGATCATGACCTGAGCCGAAGGCAGACACTAAACTAGCTGAGCCACCCAGGCTCCCCTGTTTGTCTCATTCCATTTTACTCTCACCTCTAAAATATTTTGGCACCTTAACTGCACTTTATTATTACATTCATTTATCCTTCATTCTTTTCATTATTGTAGCACCTACTCAGGTTTGAGTTTGACTGTTATTCTTTTTCTTTCCAAGTTTTTATTTAAATTTCACTTGGTTAACATACAGTGAAATAATTAGTTTCAGGAGCAGAATTTAGTGATTCTTCACTTACATACAATACCCGGTGCTCATCATAAGTCCCCTCCTTAATCCCCATCACCTGTTTCACTCATCCCCCTTCCCCTCTGGTAACCATCAGTTTGTTCTCTAAAGTTAAGAGTCTTTTTTTTTTTTTTTTCCTCCCTATGTTCATTTGTTTTATTTCTTTTTTTTAAATTTTTATTTATTTTGTAAATTTCTTTTTGGTGTTCTGGAATTCATTGTTTATGCACCACACCCAGTGTTCCATGCAATACTATGCATGGAACTATGCAATAATATTATGCCCTCCATAATACCTACCACCAGGCTCATCAACTTCCCACCCCCCGTCCCCTCCAAAACACTCAAATTGTTTCTCAGAGTCCACAGTCTCTCGTGGTTCATCTCCCCCTCCAATTTCCCCCAACTCCCTTCTCCTCTCCATCTCCTAATGTCCTCCATGTTATTCCTTATGCTCCACAAATAAGGGAAACCATATGATAATTGACTCTCTCTGCTTGACTTATTTCACTCAGCATAATCTCCTCCAGTCCCATCCGTGTTGATACAAAAGTTGGGTATTCATCCTTTCTGATGGAGGCATATTATTCCATTGTATATATGGACCACATCTTCCTTATCCATTCGTCCGTTGAAGGGCATCATTTGTTTTATGTCTTAAATTCTACATATGAGTGAAGTCATATGGTATTTCTCTTCGTTTGACTGACTCATTTCCTTCAGCTTAATACTCTCTAGCTCTATCCATGTCACTGCCAGTGGACAAGATCCCATTCTTTTTGATGGCTGAGTAATATTCTATTGTATGTATATTCCACATCTTCTTTATCTGTCCGTCAGCTGAGGGACATTTAGGCTCTTCCCATAATGTGGCCTTTGTTGATGATGCTGCTATAAACATCAGTGCATGTATTTCTTTGAATTAGTATTTTTGTATTCTTTGTGTGAATACCTCATAGGGCTATTGGTGGATCATAGGGTAGTTCTATTTTTAACTTTTTGAGGAACCTCCGTACTTTTTTCCACAGCAGCTACACCTGCTTGTATCCCCACCAACAGGGGGTTCTTTGCATCCTCACCAACATCTGTTGTTTCCTGCATTGCTCATTTTAACCATTCTGACACATGCGAGGTGGTATCTCATTGTGGTTTATTTTTATTTGTATTTCCCTGATGATGAGTGATGCTGAGCTACTATTCGACGTGAAAATCCTAGCAGGCAGGAGTAAGGTGTTTTCATTTACTCTATCTTATCTTACTTCATTCTATTTTATTTTGCTGTATAATGTCTTATAAAAATCACATCCGTAGTTACGTCATCTTTGTCAGACTAAAATGAACAGAGATCTTTGGGCTAGATTAATGTATGCAACTGTATCCTGAGGTGGCCTTTTTGTTTCCTTGTTTGCTTGCTTGCTTAAGATTTAAAAATCATTCTCTACAGTTGCCTGACAAGATTGTATTAAAGGAAAACCAGAGTGGGCTCCTGGGTGGCTCAGTCAGTTGGGCAGTCGACTCTTGATTTCAGATCACGTCATGATGTCAAGGTCCTGGGATGGGGCCCTGAGTTGGGCTCTATGCTCAGCAGGGAGTCTGCTTGAGGATTCATTCTCTCTTCCTCTTCCCCTCCCTCCTCTAAAATAAATAAATAGAATCTTTAAGAAAAAGAGAAGGCTGGAATTTGCCCAGAATAAGTATCTGGGATAGGAGGCCACTACATCCTCTTAAATATTCTAGAATATCCAGAATTAGATATAACATTTTATTGTGTATTGTGGTCTTTTATTTTTTAAAAAAATGAAACATTAGAGGTTGGAGGAAGTGATAGGAATAAAAGGCTTTTAAGTGTATCTCCATTTTTTACGCTAAGGATAAAAGATGTTTTATAAGTCAACAGTAGAAAACATACTTTATTAGACAATTGCCATTTCATAAACAAACATACATACAAAATCCTATCGTCATTTATTCAAAAAACATTTTTCTGGAAGGATGTTTTTCTTTTGAATTGTCAAATACAAGCACCCAGAAGTCCAATCTTTTGCAAACTGAAGTCATCTGATGTCACCCATAAATGTCAAAAAGTTGCCTATACTAATACTGAATGCATTTCTTCATTCATTCTACAGATATCATAAGTACCTACCACATGCTAAGTCCTGGTGCTGGAGTTAAGATAATTGTGTTTTTGCGTGGAGGGGCTGGTGGGGGAGGGGAACAACAAAGAACAAAACCAAACAAAAATAACAAAAAAAAAAATAATAATAAGGTAAGACCCTGTCCCTGTGAAGGTGACATTCTACCTTGTTGTAATAAGCCAATAATCCCAAATGCATGGGAGGGGAGGGTAGAGGACGTAGTATGCATACAGCTTGATGATGTTCAAAATGCTTGATGCTTAACATAAATGATAAGAAAATAACTCTCCCCTGCATCTTTGCATTCAAATATTCTTCAATTTGTCCTTATAGTAGTGATATAATTTTTTTATCATTTTTTTAAATTTATTTTCAGCATAACAGTATTCATTGTTTTTGTACCACACCCAGTGCTCCATGCAATCCATGCCCTCTCTAATACCCACCACCTGGTTCCCCCGACCTCCCATCCCCCCACCTCTTCAAACCCTTCAGATTGTTTTTTAGAGTCCATAGTCTCTCATTGTTCACCTCCCCTTCCGATTTCCCCCAACTCCCTTCTCCTAACTCCCCATGTCCTCCATGCTATTTGTTATGCTCCACAAATAAGTGAAACCTTTTCATCAAATCTATCTTTAGAACTGAACCAGGTTTTTAATTTTCAATTTTTATGTCCATGTGGTGCTGTTATGAAGAAGGCTGTGCTACTAACCTCCCTTTACATAAGTATTTGACAACATCTCTGCTCATTTTTTTAGGAAAGAGAGTTGATAGGTCAACTTGAAGTTAATTACTTAAAGAATGGCATCCTAAATGTGTATTTCCAAAAGAATATGAGAATGTACCTCTCATCTAAATTATCTTCAATATTTGTCCATTTATTGATAAGAAATGCATTGTGTATTAGGCATTAGTGCCTCATGCTTTTTTTTTTTTTCCAAATGGGAATTTTCACCTGTAATTATCCTTGTATGTTTTTCTCCATTATTCATTCTATTGGGGTGTAATTTTCCTTTACATATGTATCAGCAAGCTTTATAGATTGCACATATTTCCACAGTCTATAGTTTGACTTTCTGATTTAATTAAGATAGTTTGACCATCTGCCCTTAAACTTTCACATGTGCAAATATCTTCATTGTGATATTTTTCCCCTTTGTTTTAAAGCTGGCAGAGGCTTCCTTCATCCTAAGATCAAGTAGCTATTACCTACATTTTCTTTGTTTTTTGTTTTTGTTTTTGTTTTATATATTTAATTATGAAATCAATGCAGAATTTATCTTGGTATATGGCCCTATCTGGTGATGGTCTGACAGCATGTCCAAAATTTTCCAAATCCCATATGATTATTGGTGAATCATTTCCTTCACTCCAGATTTTGTCACTCCACCTCCAAAAATTAACTAAATTCAGATATTTACATGAATTATTTATGAGCTGTCTCTTCTGTATGATTGATCAGTCCATATATTCTTACTTGAGGAGCACCCATTTAAAATTAATATAGTTTAATAACATGCTTTAAGATCTGCTTGTTAAGTCTCTCTCCTTTTGTAATTATGGTGACTACAATTTTAAATATGTTGTTACTGGTTTGTCACCCATACTTTCCAGCAGATCCCTGATGGCCACACAAGTCAGTGATGACTCCCTATTTCCTAACTAGTCCAGATTCCCGGGCTTTAAAAAGAGAAGGGAAAAAGAAAAGGGAAGAAATTAAATTGCCTTCCTTCCTTTTCTATGTTTCTCATTAGGTGTAGTGTCTGTATATCACTTTAAAGAATTCAACTCTTCTAAAAACATGAAAATCAATACGAATTCTGGCAATAGGTTACCTTTTGGTTTTAATTTTTAGTAGGGCTTGACGTTTTCAACATTTCGAAATTATGGTTAATTTGTTATGGGTAAATTGAGAAAATTTACCCAGAGACCCCTGCCTGGCTTATTATAATGGTTGGTCAAAACTCACAAAGGACCATATCACGTGTTAGGAACAAAGAAGTAATACAGATTGTTGAGAACGATCGATAGAAGGAAGGGTAAAGTTTGCTCTCTCAGGAAAAGAAATTGTTTCTTCTTTTCTGGAGGTAAACAGCTAGATGTTCCTGATCTAATCAATAACCTACCTATTCCCCATTGTTTTTCATGTATCTGTGAAATACTGTGGAAATTGCATAAAATGTTTCCCTGCAGGAATAAATCTGAAATTGTGAATTTGAATTATAGAATTCATAAGTTTCTAATGAATGCTATACATTTGAACTCTACCTGTTCTGGTTGTTTCTTAACCTCAGATGTTACCCACCTTCAACACTGATTGAAGTTTGGACCTGTCTGACCAGCACTAAAGTTGGGGGTCCATTCCTTCAGCATCCTATTTCTTGGGCTCAGTGTGCTGTTGTTGAAATGTCTCATATTCTACTGGGCACAAATATTCTAAACATTATGCACAGAAATTAAAGGAAAGTAGACCAAATTGGAATGGAATTATTCATTCACTTCAATGCAGTCTAACATGGATAATTCCATGCGGGAGTCTTAAGTTTAAATAAACTTTCCATGGCAATCTATTTTCTGAAGACTTTTGCTTTGTTTGAATTCTTTTATAGAAGGACATTTTCCTCCATATGTTTATTCTCACAGACAAATACAGGAAAAAGCCCACTTGCTCTTGCTGACCTTTCTGCTTAGCAACTATTACTTTCTTTAGCTCAAAGGTAATTCTTTATTCAAGAGGGCCTTATTTAGAACACATGATAGGCATTCAGAGTTTTCCAGTAGCCTCTGAATACCACAGAGTATTTATTTACATTGTATAAAATTAGAGGAAATGAAGGGGTATGCATTTGAACTAGAAGCAACAGCCTAATTCTCTTTATGGAGAGACTCAGTCAATGTCACTTTGTGGGGTGGGTTGCAGGGGAGCCGGTAGAAAGAACTCAAATCGCAGACATTTTAAGCAATGCAGTTTTTTGTTACCTAACAATGAATTATACCACTGCTTTCTAAATAAGACAAAGGCAGTGAATTATGGACAATTTCTATCTTATGCCTAGTCTTAGAGTAAGTATATTTTGATTCCTGTCTCAGCAAGCTAAGGCATAAGGAATCATCTTTGCTGACCTAGCCCAAAGGGAAACTACTTTAGGGGGAAATATTATTTTAAAAAGACTCAAGTTGCATCTGGTAGGATATCTAACTTTATGTGAGCACATATATTTGCACATAGTTCAGTAACAGAAAACAATAAACAGAAAACTGACCACCCGGTGTCTGATATGATTTGAATAGAATTTGTACAAGAATAGTTTTGATTGGGCACCTGGGTGGCTCAGTTGGTTAAGCCTCTGCCTTCGGCTCAGGTCATGATCCCAGGGTCCTGAGATCGAGCTCCACATCAGGCTCCCCGCTCAGTGGGGAGCCTGCTTCTCCCTCTCCCACTCCCCCCGTGCTTATGCACCCTCTCTCTCTTTGTCAAATAAATCTTAAAAAAAAAAAAAGAATAGTTTTGATTAACACAGATGACAACTCTTGTCCTTTCTATTTGCTTAACAAGGGGGCATCTTATTTATTTAGCTTGAATTTAAATACACTTGACAGCAAATTTTGTAAAACAGAACAATCAAGTTTAAAGTTGGGGGGAGCAATGCTATAAAAATGCTGTCTGGATATTTCTGAACGTAACATGAAAAGGTAATATATCAACCCAAAGGGCAAAAATGCTTCCCAGTGCCTATCTTGTGGGATAGTCACTAGGTAAAATAAGTAACAAAGATGTAAAAGGTATTCTAGAAATAAAAGCTGACTGATATAGATATTAGGTGGAAACCGAAATGGTTGACTGTATCTCCATCTTAAGAAAATCTTAGGAAGAAAAATACTAACCTATTTCCTTCATATTGACACTAAAAATAGGTTTGATTGATCCATAATATTAAATTCCCATCTAACAAGGTCACTTTTCAAAGTAATTACTTCACGAATCCAAATCCTTATGATTTAAGCTCTTCTTAGAAGACGTTTGATAAATCACTTGCAGAAATCTTTACTAAGATACGATTTGTCTCTTAATCTCCACGGAAGGGAGGACAGTCCTATTGACATCTTGATTTTAGTCTAGTGATATCCTTCCTTAGTAGACTACTGACCCACAGAATTGTGAGATCATATATATGTGTTCTTTTAAGTCCCCCATGCCCCCCAAAAGATAGTCTATTTAATTTATCAAGCTCCATGAAGAACGGATGCAAGAACATATGGGCTGAGAATGCATGGCTGTCTCAAGGCTGAGTTTGAGCCCACTTTGGGTGTAGAGGTTACTTAAAAATAAAATCTTTAAGGAAATTATATATGGCTTGAAACATTGCCATTTTCATCTGTATATATCTCACAACCTTAAAATCCAGAATAATGGTTTTATCAATATAACTCAATAAAGATTCCTAATAAAAGGAATCTTTAAAGATATAAAAAAGAACATTTTAAAAGATTTTATTTATTTACTTATTTGATAGAGAGAGAGAGGTGGGGAGCACAAGTAGGCAAAGTGTCAGGCAGAGAGAGAGGAAGAAGGCTTTCTGCTGAGCCGGGAGCCCAGCACGAGGCTTGATTCCAGGACCTGGGATCATGACCTGAGCCGAAGGCAGCCGCTTAACCGACTGAGCTACCCAGGGGCCCCTAGAAAAGAACATTTTAAGAGCAAGTTCTATATATTTTTTTGTTTTATGTCATTTTTATTTATAATAACAATAATTAGCATTTATTGAGTACTTACTGTGTCCCAGACAGTATGGTAAGCACTTCACAAGGATCTTGTTTAATCTTCACAAACATTGTGATGTAGGTAACATTGGCCTCATTTTATAAGGAAACCATGACAGAAAAATTAAGTAGTTTGTATGGGAGTCCATTAGGCAGTAATGAGGAATTACTAAGAGCAAGTTCTATATCAAAGTATGATTCTGAAAGACCCCAGTGAGTTTCATACTCTTTAGAAGAACTTCACTAAATATCAAATGCAACTCATAGACACGCATAGATTTAACAAGAGTTAGATATGGCAATTAGTTTGTATGTTGAAGAATAATTATTGATCTTCTAAATTTATGCATTCACATATTTATACGGGTGTGTAAGATATATATGTATATGTGTAGGTATATAGATATAGAATTGAAAGTGTTTATCTTGAAATAGTATGCTTGTAGGAAATATTTATTTTTCCCTTTCATTTTTCTATTTTTTATTCACTTATAAAGACATACCGATGACATACTTGGAAGCAGGCTTATGTCATGGTTAAGTACCACATGGAAACAGATGTGTTTGCATCTATCTCTTATGGCATCCAATTAGGACCCATATAAGGTTAAGTTGGTGAGACTTGGTTAAAGTTGGACAGCCCAATGGATCCATTGTATTGTACATTTTCCCATTCATAATTATTATTCAAGGTTTCAATACCATTATTATAAAAAATGTGAAATCAATACCATTTTGTAGGACACACAAATTCTTTTTGGGGTTGTTTGGAGTTACTAATCATTTTTGCTTTCTTGATATTATTTATTTATGTCCTTCTAGTACCATAAAATTAATCTATACTTTTTAAAAATTTTTTTAATTTCTTTTCAGCGTAACAGTATTCATTGTTTTTGCACCACACCCAGTGTGCCATGCAATCCGTGCCCTCTCCAATACCCACCACCTGGTTCCCCCAACCTCCCACCCCCCATGCCTTCAAAACCCTCAGGTTGTTTTTCAGAGTCCATAGTCTCTCATGGTTCACCTCCCCTTCCAATTTCCCTCAACTCCCTTCTCCTCTCCATCTCCCCATGTCCTCCATGTTATTTGTTATGCTCCACAAATAAGTGAAACCATATGATAACTGACTCTCTCTGCTTGACTTATTTCACTCAGCATCATCTCTTCCAGTCCCGTCCATGTTGCTACAAAAATTGGGTATTCATCCCTTCTGATGGAGGCATAATACTCCATAGTGTATATGGACCACATCTTCCTTATCCATTTGTCCATTGAAGGGCACCTTAGTTCTTTCCACAGTTTGGCAACCGTGGCCATTGCTGCTATAAACATTGGGGTACAGATGGCCCTTCTTTTCACTACATCTGTATCTTTGGGGTAAATACCCAGTAGTGCAATTGCAGGGTCATAGGGAAGCTCTATTTTTTTAAATCTATACTTTTTTCCCCCTTTTTCATTTAGAGAATAAGTTCTGTCCATTGAGAACTACTTCTGTGTTCCACCCCAGGTAATAATCATCCATTACTCCAGTGTGATCATCCTTTCTCGCCTATCACATTGCCTTTCTTCTTACCCACTCGAACCACCTCAGCAAAAAAAATAAAAATGGAGGGGAGTTTGTAATTATAATGATCATCTATCTATCAGTTGCAGTTCTGGAAAAGAAGAGATGACACACTCACTGTAGCTATTTACAATGGTGTGGGCACAGAGTGGGAAAACCTCAAATGGCTAGTCATAATTTTGTTAGCATTCCTAGACCTAAGGGGGGGTAGGGTGGTGAGGGAGAGTCTGTGACAACAGGGCACCTGATAGGAGCTGTGTCCCTTGGTGGAATGCTACAACTACCATGTGTTAAACTCCATGCAGAGGAAGCCAGAGGATGGCTGGAACTCTACCTTGATACACCCTTTTCTCTCCCTCGAATATCCCGCCATCATTCTCAGTTGGCTAATTCTAACACAAATCCAAAAGAAAGCCAACTGGTGCAGCTCCTACAGGCTGGTTTCCCAGGCAGAGGGGTGGTGTGGGGGAAGAGCAGATAAGCGATCTGTAGGACCAAATGGCGGATGCCCAGAGCCCTCTCCTTTGAGATTTAACTTTTGTCTACTAAGCACTCCAAAGCAATAGTTTAAACTTGTGTAAGCCTCAGATCATTTTGAGAATCTGATAAAGACTGTCATCTCTCAACCACCCCAAAATATACATGTAAACACATACACACAAACACCCACCCCCACAATGGGGCATGAACTTTTGGGAGACTTATGAAATTGCTTGAGCCTATCCTAAGACCCAGGTTAAGAATTTCTGCTGGATATTAATAAAGTTTATGGATCTTATTTTTTTTTTCTTCACATGAAGATCTTAATTCTACTTTCTCTGGCCAAATAAAGGAGGGCTTTTATCTAACTTTGTGGTCTCTGAGCCAATCAATTGTCTGGAAAACATACAGGCAATCAAGAGAATACTCTTGTCAAGAAATACACGTTTGGCAATCACATCAATATGGAAATGGTTTGCAAGTATTTATTTTAAAATACATTTATAGGATTTAAGAGTTTTAAGTTGAGGGTGTATATTCAAATAACAGTATTTAGATGGTTTTTAATCAAACTAACTCAATGTAGCAACAAGTCAAAGACAGACTTCACGTTCAAAGTCATCTGTTACACAACCAGCTCTTCTATTACAAACTTTTCCAGGATCATTTGGAATAGGGCTAAATTAATCATATATTTTAAAAAGCCAAACCTTGCAAACTTTGAGGGGGAAAACGTGGAGGTATTTTTGAGTGGTAGAAAAAACACTTGTGCCTCTGATGGAAACCCAGTGAATGGAGCTTCTTTCAAGGATATATGGATCATGGTCAGAGACCCCAGGGAACGCTGAAATCTGTGCGGTGATGTAACTGTCACATTGACACAGGAACAGGTCTGTTGATATTAGCCTGGCTAATCATTTTGCTAATCGGACAGCCAGTTGGGCCACAGTGCAAAGTCAGATCGGTTTTCACTTTAACTACTCACACAGATGATGTTTGACTCAAATGCATTACTTTGTATCAACACACCAAATGGCTGTAAAAATAATACCACATGTGTTGCTGCTTCTTTTTAATAAGTGTCTTCCTCAATTTTCCCTGTTATAATAGAGACTTTAATGCAGAAAAATTAAAGGTTATTTAAAGAGTATCAGTTGAAAAAGGCACCCATAAGATTTTGGAAATAAATCCTGCTACCTGGGCCGTTCCTCATGCCATTAATCTGTCACTTGCCTTCCCTTTACGTCACTCCATTCAAGGGGACCTACCTTCGATTTCCTGGTTAAGGACTTGTGTCTTTTTTTCTGCTTCCTTCATACAAATTGTATGGCTTCATTTCAAAAACCAAATCGCACTTTTAAACAAGTATATCCCATTTCTCCCTTTTTGGATTTTTTTTATAAATTAGATTCTTGCAGATATTTCCATGTATTTAGGCAAAATGCAGGATTATTTTGAATATGTCCAGACAAGAGCATGGTGTTAAATTAAATAGACTGCATATCTTATAGGAAACAGAACCACTGACTGGCTGAGGGTTTGGATCCCTCTATTTCTTCCATTTTATCTTCACAGTTAAAAAAAGAAAAGATTGCAAAGTTCCCATTGTATAGGTGGTCTGCTGCTGAAGATATCCAACAAAGGAAGGACTTTTGCAGTCGATTTAAATAAAATAATCAGAATTACTGTACCTATTTCAGATCAATTGTCACCAAAACTAGTAGGTATTTGCCTTTAAGACAAGAAATACCAAAGCTCTGGACGAGACTTCCCTCCTATTTACACAACTAGTAAAATGTTAAGCCTCCCAAAATAAGTAATTAGTATGAGTCATTGCATTTTTCTGGCTAGGTAACTTACTATCTCTCAAAAGCAAAACTACTCTTTAGAGAATTTTTTAAAAGATTGTTTAGGACCCTGAGTCTTTAAGGGGATTGTAATATCTATCATGTTACTTTGTAATAGGATTTAAACTGATGATCAAAATCCCCACCAGGTCAATCTATTAACCAGGGATCAGGAAAATGGATCTAAGTTTCATTTCCTTTGTTTCCCCTGCTTAATGTCTGCTGCAAGTGCAAATGGACACTGAAATAAATAATGGAAAGGGAATCTTGCAATAGTCATACATCTTGGCACTGTGGAAAAGGCTTACCCGAGTGGGGAAATATATCATCTTGGGAGCGCCTGGGTGGCTCCAACTCTTGTTTTGCATCCAACTCTTGTTTTGGGCTCAGGTTGTGATCTCAGGGTCAGGGGATCGAGCCCTGTGTGGGGCTCCACAGTCAATGGGAAATCTGCTTGAAATTCTCTTTCAGTCTTTCCCTCTGCCCCTCCCCCACCACGTGTTTGCTCATGCACACTCTCTCTAAAATAAATAGACCTTTAAATATCTATACGTATAATCCAGAAAAATGATTGATTTTTGGATATGTGCATTGGACTAAAGAGAATACTCTACCAAGTTGCCCAATTTGTTTCTTTAATAGGTAAAAAATGGCAAGATTAAACTCGTTTTATATATATACATTTCCTTAAATGTTCTACCATCTCATCTCTATGACTGCTTCTGCTGTTCCCTCCGCCTGTGATTTTTCTTCTGCTACCCACGTTCACCCTGTTCTCCCAAAGCCTGCCAGTCTGAATTACAATCCTCTTGTTTAAGGCTCAAGTCAATTCCCTCCAGGAAGGCTCCTTCCTGCATTCTTCCCACCTCCTGCCAGGCTTTTAGAAATTCCTTCTCCTTGCTCTGTTAACTGATTGAGTCTCAGATACCCTTTTATTACTAAGAGCGCTTGTAACACTGCCTTCTTATGGCCAACTTGTCTTTCTCCCCTTGCAAAGTTCTTGAGAATATTTTCTATCTTAGAATCATTCTACCCAGAATACTACCTGCCTTTCATATGATAGGTCATAAATAAATAATCATCACATTGAATTGGCACCCAATCATTGGGACAGTCTTTCAGAATTTAAATTTGAGTTTATGACTCTAGTCATTCAGGATTTCTTTCCTTGGCATGGCCAGATTAACTTACTGATACTCTTAGTGTAATTGCCAGAGACATATACAAATAGGAAATCAGTGTTCCCTTCTCAGATTTTCAAATGTCACATGTTATGATTGTGGTCATTTGTCCAGTCAGTCAGTCAAAGGCCTCCTCTTTAGAAGGAGGAAATAAAAAGATCAAACCAAGTTTTCTATTCTTTTGACCTCAACTTTACATAGGAAAAATAACATGTGTTTATCATAAACTCCTTAAAGACTGAAAGTATTTTCTTTATTCTTGTAGCACACTGTTACTGTGATTGAAAACTTTATTGAATCTTTATTGAATTAATACACAAGCATGACTTTTCCAAGATTACTATTGTCATGAGTAGTATATTTCTTCTTTAGAAGAAGATTCTCAGCTTCTTTGAAATACTGTGGTCTGGATTATTTAGATATGAAATATACTATCAACTACAAATGAATTTGGTTGTAGGGACCTCAGGCTGTCTTAAAACAGAACTATTATGACAACCTAGAATGCTGAATAGTGAGTAGAGCCCTGTTCACCCAGTTAGTGCCCTGTGTGATAAACTCACTCTGGCCTTCAGGGTTCTTTGTCAAGTATTATAATTCACCGATCAATACCCTTCCTCTTATTCATTATGGTTCAGCCCCAAAGGCTTTTTGTATTGTTTCTCTAGCGTGGTTATTTCTGCCCTAAAGTTTCTGTTCTTACTTTTGCCCTCAAATCTTCTCAAAGTTGATGTTTTGCTGTTGTCCAAGTCTCAGTATGAAGGTGTCTTCAAAATATCTTCCCTAAAGATGAACAGAATTAGCTTATTCTTTCCTATTCTATCACTTAGTGTTACTTTTCTTATCACATTTACCATCCAAAATTGTGTAGTTTGTTTTTATTTCCTGGTCCAACGGAATGTAGATAGATAGATAGATAGATAGATAGATAGATAAATAGCTAAGTAAATGATAGATTAGAAGTTCCATGAGAACAGGGTCCTTATTCTGTGTCCCTAATGTTTCTTCACTGCCTAGAACAGCGTTAATTTATTGAATGAAATGGGTTTCTAAATAAGTGTCAGTTCTTTTTGTCTATGTCTCTACAATATGAGTGACTACTGAGAATGTATGTGGTACACTTGGATATTAAGTATCTCTATAGTATGCAACATATAATATAGTATATGATTTTGTTTCAAAGTATCCTGCAAAAGTCAGTAGCATGTCATCAATGTTCTGGTTAAATACAGGTTGAAAAAGAAAACTTTGTTTTTAGCACCTAATTCAAATTTAGAAAAAAAAAAAAAAAGCACTGCCCCACAAATACTTATTATAATTTGGTTGAAACTGATCTGATGTGGACTTAAGGTGCATTAGAGCTGTTTGGAATTGAGGACGAGGGTCTATAAAGATAATATATTATTCTAGCCTTCCTTGCTTTCCCAAAATTGAAAATGTGTTCTCCGTGATCCTCCTTTGGGAAAGGAGACTTATTCAGAGTGGGAGTTTGCCTGCATTTGATTGTTCAGCTGTAAATCAACTGGGGTCTCTGCCATTCTGCATTCAATCCTCCAGAAAATCACCACCCAAGCATCCTACAGCAGGGATCAGGGTTCGGTTTAAGTGCTGCTCCCCTCACATACTTGTGTTCTAGTCATTTAGAAAAGTGTGATTAAAAACCATTATGTGCCCTAACAGATGTGACCTTAAAGAGTCTACCAAGGTTTAAAAAAAAAAAAAAAAAGGTGCAAAGCAATAGTGGTTAGACTAACACCAGGAAAGTATTATACGAGCTGAACCACATTGAAAAACTTCTCATTGATTACTACCTTCTGTTTCAAGAAAAATACCACGATGTTTAAGAAGGAGCTGCAACACTCCTAAGTCTGCCCCCTTGCCCCATCTCTCTGCTCTTCTGGTTCTAATGAGGAACAAATTAAACATGGATGGTTTCTGAATTTTAAATACTCTCCACTGAAAAGGATTATTGGATTGTTACATCTCCGTTCTCTCTACTCTCAGATAATTTCATCCGTGTGCCAAGAAGATATAAAACAAACAAAATAAAACCAAGAAAACCATTTAGAAAATGAGATCTCCCTTTAAAAAAAAAAATCTCTCTTGTAAATACTAATGCACGCTTGCAATCATGGGGAAATAAACAGCTACTTTTCATTAAGATGCTATTCCTGCTAGCGGACGGTCTTCCTGATTTCTCTGGGAGTTCAGAAAAGCATCTCAATGGCTTTGTATTTACTATAATTGACTATAGCTTGTCCACAAATAAGCTGCTACCAAGCTACCAAGGGTAGACTGTAGAAAATACGTTGTAGAGTAGAAGAACTTTTTTTGGAAGTGATAACCTCTCCTGTTTGTAAGGACCGATACAGTATTCTTTCCTTCTTCCTCTGCTCATTTCCTTATCTTACTTATGACCAAGGATATAAATTAATTAGAAATCTCCTTGGCAAGGGGCAGAGTCTATCAGCATGGGAATCTGCCTACTGAACCTCAATTCAGTAATATTAGGCATAAGATATATTTGCCTGAAAAATCTATTAGCAAAACACATATGTGGTTCATGAACGTTTATCTTAACATTAGAAGAAGCTATTTTTTGCTTCAATTATGAACCTGAATACTGTTTTCAGCTTCACTTTTATCTTTCCTTTATATGGATTCATAGTGTTTATAAGCAACAAGGCAATAAAATAGGGCTACTGCATATTAGAAAAGGTAACTTTGAACCCCTCATATGACACTCAGAGGGCTACACAAGTTATGGTTTTATAACCTGCACTGTGCATTATTAAATTGCAAGCACTTTTAAGATATTACCAAGTAAGAATAGATTTTATAATAATTTTTAAGTTAAAATATTCTTTAATGGCCTTCAATATAAGCCCATGTAAAAAAATGGAGGTGAGAATATTAGAAGTAATAATACCCAACTCTCAAAAATTACTCTAAGTATGTTAGAGTATACTTACTGCGAACATAGTTGCCTGTCCCTTCTGATACCAACCAATTTTAAAATTGGATTAAAGTTTGTAAAATAATATTCTGCTACTGTGGTCATTACAATTACACGTTATGCATATTTAATCATTTAGTTCATACATGTCATGAGGGTAGACATCAGGAACCTATGGAAAAGGGTCATCCTTTATCCTTCCTTCAGGAGAATGTATGAAAACACTGAGGGAAGTAGTCAGGGTTGGAACAAAGGCACTTGATTACTTAGTAAACCCAACTCATGGCTGTTCTTCAGTTAAACTGAGTATTAGCATCATCTCTCCACCAGGAAACAGAAAGTTATTGGGTAGCATAAAAAGATCCAGAGAGGATGCCTTAGAAACAGGAAGCAGAAGAATTATTTCCAAACCAACAGGTTCAAGATGATGCTTTTCATCAGATTTCTGTGTCTACAGCCCCACTCTACCCAGGGCTCTGGTAAAAGCTAGCAGAAAAAGTCATGAATTCACTAGTGGCTAAATGCATCTCATGCAGAATGGAGTCATAACTTATTTATATGTAGTACCAGAAATGATTCAGGGTAATGTTAAGATATCTAAGAATACCAGAGCTATAAAGGTAAATATGGCAACTTGAAGGTCTTTTGAAACCGAAGAGTAAACTAGTCATAAAGTAGCAATGACATCAAGACTAGGGATAATTTCTTCATAGTCCAGAGACATTGGTGTCGATATATATGGCTGAGGGAAGATGTAAGGCTGGAAGGCGCCATGTTTAACCTGGCTAGACAGAAGTTCTTTCTTGGAATTCTCCTTATAAGAACTAGTTTCCTACTGAGGAAATCTCTACTAAGGGATATATTCCTTCCTTTAAAGGACTAAAGTTTTGCCTAACAAATTTTAGGCATTTTTGATATAGAGGGGAGAAGAGATTTTGGTAGGAAAGTAGGGGAAGTAGAAGAGAACCCAGTAAGAAGTTTGCAGCAGAAAAAGTCTGAAGACTGAAGCACGATTTCTTTGGTAAATCACTTCCTCTGCGTGAATCTCAGGTTCTTCATGTGCGAGATGGAAAGAATGATAACAACACCGAACTACTGACAGGATTATAGGAGAGGGTGTCTATAAAGGGCCAAATGCAATGTCTCGAACACAGTAAACCAAAAAATTTGCTTCGTAAAGTTCCTTCAGGAAACTCCTAATCTGTCTTGACTGAAACGGAAGAAGAGGAATTTTTGTATTACTTTTGCATTATCTATTTTGGTTAAAATTTAAGTAGGAAACAGCATGGACCTCGGGGGCTATATTGGAATTTTGTGCTTGTGAGACTAAGAAGGACCAAGACGGGGAGACAGAAAATGGCCCAATTCAGGGGCATATGGGTGGCTCAGTGGGTTAAGCCTCTTCCTTCGGCTCAGGTCATGATCTCAGGGTCCTGGGATCGAGCCCTCCTGCATCAGGCTCTCTGCTCAGGAGGGAGGCATCTTCCCCCGACCTCTGCCTGCCTCTCTGCCTACTTGTGATCTCTTTCTCTATCAAATAAATAAATAAAATCTTAAAAAAGAAAGAAAGAGAGAGAAAGAAAGAAAATGACCCAGATCAGCTCTAGAGAGAGCACAATCTTCCTGCCAGGAGAAATTCCCAGTTTTTGCAAGAACTAGTGGCACTCTGAATCTCTATATCCAGTAACTTCTCAAAGGTATGAGTAAGCACTCAAGGAGATGAGTTATTATCAAGGACCTTCAGTATACAGGTGGAGGTCACAGCAGTAGAAGATGTTTCAACAATTCTCTAGAACAGAAGAATGAGAGGGTGGGGATAATGGTAAAACTCTTACATTCAGATTTAGCTCTCTGCGTTTAATGGTTGATCAAAACTTTCCATGAATTGATTGTTACATGAGGCAGAGTCCTAAAAGGTGGTGAAAAATTAGAAAGGCAGACGTCTCTGCTCCACCTTGGTTCCATAAATCTTGACTATACAGTTGTAAGAGAACACCGTGTTTTATATAGAGACTACCCCTTGCCGAGACAAGGTAGCAAGACAACCTCTAGATTAAAGAAATATACGATTCTTCTTCTCTCTTTAATAACTATCAGAGATCTTAGAAACCTTTTATGAATCCATTTTTTTCCTACTTTGCTTCATAAGTCACCAAATAACATGCCTTAATGACAGATGGCAGCAAGTTTGATTTTAAACAAAGACGATTTAGATAAATTTCAGGATCTGTGTAAAAAAAAAATTGGAATATTCATGAATTCTGATCTCACACATTTTTCAACAATAACACTTTTGTATTTAAAACAATTTGATTACCTTTAGAGTAATGAATAATCCCTATAATAATAAATACTTCGCTTAAAATCGCACACAAGGTGATACATTCTTACGACTTACATAAGACTACCGACCACGTCTCAATCCACATTTTGACACCCTTACCCATATGAGGCAAGGCATAGGTTTGTGGAGACACAGAGTAATCAACATTGCGATTCACAACTTAGTTTGTAGTCTTTCTTTAAAAAAAAAAAAAGAAAAGAAAAGAAAACACTAAATACATCAGAATCTCTTTCCTCTAATAATGATGATACTTGCATATGATATGTCAATTATGTATATCTTCAAGCATATCAACTTCAGTAAATGAAAGAAGCATGAGTAAACCTTGAGCATATGGCAGGTAGCAACTCACAGACATAAATAGATTTTTGCTATTCTTAGTTTGTTCTGTTTTGTTGTATTTCAGTTAAATGGGGGGGGCAAAGAAAAAATAGATGTAAAATTAGTCATTCAGGCCAAGATTTCATATTATCTAAAGAGTTTTGATTAGTTTAGGAAGTTTTGCACTGATACAAGAGGTTTATGATAACTAACTTTTAAAGAATTCTTTACAGTTAAAATGCAAGTGTCCTCATAAATGGCCACTCCTGTGTTGTAATATTGAGGCATGATGAATGCATCCAAGTTCAGGTCCTCATGCATATTTAATATGTTAAGTACCATTTAGAAATGCTTTATGAAAAAAATGTTTGGAATAGTTTATTATAAATTAAAATATTAACATCCACTGAGGGATCCAGTAGAGAAACTTAAATGATCATTTTGTTCTTCAAATAAAAAAATAAATTGAACTGATTATAATATTTCATGCATTTTGATGTAACAAATGACTTCATGGGATCAAGCAGGAAACCAAGCTAATTTCCCATCAATTGCACTGTCGAAGATTGTCCTACTGTAATATTTTGGTTTTAGGGCATTAGGACTTATTTCTAACAGAATGCTGGAGGAGAACTATTCAGTTCTGACATGGTCATTCGTTCCTGTCTCAGGACCTAGGTACATTTTAATAGATGGGATGAGAGAGAAAGGGCTGTTTTGTCTCTCTAGGAATTGCTAAACCAGATGTTGAACAGGGAGGAGAGATTTTCAGATTCTAGCTGAAAAGCACTATCCAAAGAATTAAAAACTGACATCCAATCGGTAACAATGCCTCCGGCCAGATAGCGTTGAGTTTTCGGAGTCCACCTCTGGTCACTTCTTTTCTCCTCGGTGAGGTGACTTTTCCAGGTCACTTCTTATTGTATATTTGTGGAAGATTTGTGCTAGAAGCGTGCAGACCACCGTCTGCTCTACAGATCAAAGGCATCCATCTCC
This sequence comes from Enhydra lutris kenyoni, assembly GCF_002288905.1. Classification (NCBI taxonomy): domain Eukaryota; kingdom Metazoa; phylum Chordata; class Mammalia; order Carnivora; family Mustelidae; genus Enhydra; species Enhydra lutris. The sequence continues at coordinate 3,254,529 of NW_019154141.1, read as the reverse complement.
AGAGCTCCTCACCAAAACAAGGGTCAGCGTTGGGAAACTTAATTCAGTGAAAGCCACTCAAAAAATGAATTGCAGACACCAACGAGTTTTAATTCTTTTTTTTTTAATCATTTTTTTAATTTATTTTCAGCATAACGAGTTTTAATTCTTAAAAGAAGCTAGTCTCTAGGATAGTTAGCTTAGGAAATGAAAATATAATAATACCGGACTATTATAATCCATTTGCCTAAATTACCATACTTTCTATCTGGTTCCTCAGAGAGGAAAAATAAAATGATGTTGCCATACTTCAAAGACATTTATTTGAAAAGTCTTTCATTCAGTCTTAGCAAACAAAAGCTTTCATAAACTTTATACATTGTATTTACATATAAATAGAAGGTGATACAAGTCTAAGCTTATTTTCAAGATATAAAGATATGCTTCTGAATGGAGATTGCCCGTTAGGAAGTGAAGCAGCCTTTCTTCAACCTCATGATTCTTCACACTATTTTGTGCTCAGAGGATTGATAGTAAGAGCCAAAGATACCCAAAACGAAGAAACGGAACCCCACATTTCTGCTCTTCAGGTTGGAAGTCACCTGAAGCTTCCCGGTGCCCCGACAGAGGGCAGTGCAATTCCACAGATGAACCTGATGGCCGCGCTGAAAAACAGATCCCCAGAAGGTAAATCTCTGAAGAGAAATCTGTTTTAACACAGCTACCTCAGGAAAAGGGGAATTATTACACTTAATTAAAGTGTATTGACACCATATGTGGCCCCACCTCTCCAGCTCTACTTTTTGGATTCATTAATGATTAAAAAAAAAAAAAATCAGAACCTAGTAAGGCCAGTATTCCAACTGAATCTGTGACTTAACCCCTAAGCATTAATCCTATAAAAATATTGCATAAACAAAAAGCCAGTTAGGGAACAGAAGCCTTTCAAATGAGACAATATATATTCATTATCTCCATAACTCGAAGAAACATCACTGGGCTGCTTTTAAAATATTATTCTTTTAACGGCAGTTTGTATGTTCTTGTGTAACATTTTAAACAATTCCAAAACACCAAAAAAAGCTCCAAGTATTCTGCCAATAAACTGAACATAAAAATTGGAATATTTTACCCCACATAAATAGAAATAATCATTTTACATGTCTGATTCTCCGTATACCTTAAATTCCTTGATCTTTGAAGAGAATACGTCCATTACTACTGAAAATGAAACCTTTTTGCCATGACTTGGACACCTATTAAAAATTGATCTCAATTAAAATCTTTGAAAAAGGAATATATATCAAAGCGGCTGACTTTAAGAAGCATTTTTAATACTTTCTCTTCTTTATTCCCTTTGTCAGACCACTTTTCTTGTGTCCTTTTTGCTTTCAAATTGAGTTTTTATGTTATACTCTTCAAAGAACACACACTTAGAGGTAGAAATACATATTACTTTCACATTTCAATTTGTTCTGGAATTACCACCTCAAATCTGGATTTTTCCAGATTTTAATTCTGCTATAAATGAATTGGGGTTTTTCCCTTCATAATTTTTAAGATTACAGCATTTTATCTAAGACATCCATTAATTTCTGATGATAAAATAATTGACAATAACTGCAGAGCATTTAGAAAATAGAGACACCAATATAAAATCAAATTAAAATTGCCCATACTTCTATCTCCCAGGGGTATATGATCAGAGTGGTAGCGTTTTCCCATCCCATCGTTTTCATACATGTGTATGTAAAATACATATACATTTCACATGATTAGATGTGTATTTTTCACATATACCAATATATATTTCACATATGCAGGTGTATATATACAATATATATTTCACATATGCAGATGTGTATATACACTTCTTATGTGCCTTTGAGAGTTATCGTCTATAGAGATATATTTAATGACTTTGGATTATACCAGCTACAGAATTTTGTAAGTTTCTCGCTTCACCTAACATGCTTTGAAAACTTTCCCAGATCTTTACTTTATGATTACATGATTTTAAATAACTACTATCACATCATACGCATTTAACTTATTTACCTTTTCTTGTAGAGCAATGATTTATTTGATACTTTAATAAATTGATTCCAAAGTCAAAAAAGATTTTATGACCCCAATTCTAAGTCTTTTGATTTGAAAGTTCTATATCTTTTAAACTATATTCATTACAATTCTAAATAAACAGCAAATGCTATTAAAAAAAAGTCATAAAAGATAAGGAAAATTTGCATATTTTTAGGGATGAGAATTATTTTAGAGACTATATTTTAATAACATGAATAAAGAAAAGTGAAGTTTGTATCTTTTCCTTCATATAACTGTTTGCTACAGATGAATACTTTTGTGCATAATAAAAATATTTTGATCCTTTTTGCTAAGGAAAGAGAGAATAAATACCATTTTCATCAATAGGTGGGTAATGAATTACCCACAAGCAATTACAATCTGTGATTGTAAGAAACTCAAATGATAAATTAGGTATTTTATATCATTCAAAATCATACTTCTTAGAACTGTATTTGAATGCTAGGTACACAAAACTTAAAAATCTCACAAAATTGGGAGAAGCTCCTATTAAGGGAATGTCTTGGTGGTAGAAAAACTCTGTTTCTCACCCTACCTCACTTTCCATAAATCCTAGTTTTCAAACAGCTCTGTGTTGATTCACTTTATCGCACTGATATAAAAACCTTTGCACAGCTTATAAAATAACCGTATACTTCACACTCTAGACAGAATGAACACAGAATTCATTTCATGTAGCAGTTGCCCTTACAAATTTTTAAAATATTTAGTTCATCTAGGTGTAGATCTATATAAATATCTATTTCTGTGTATTTTATATACCTTGCAGCTTTAACAGGGCTTTTAGGATTGGGGAGTAGGCAGAGAACGTGAGGGAATTAGTATTCCAACATTAGGTATGAGAAAACGGAGAACTGGCTGAGATATTGATAAAATCGTGGTAGTTACTATTCCCAGAGCAAGCTGAGAACTGAATCCTACTTTTTTGATGCAAATACGAATGTTCATTTCATCATAACATAATCATATGTTCCTTTAAAAAAAATAACGGGTTCCTTTATCCTGCCGAGGAGGTCTTCTCATTCGTGCGAGCGCATAAGCTATACTTAATATAAAAGTATAATAAATATGTATAAATACATAGAGAGTTAGAACACAAAGAGAATATACAGAGAGTATACACAAATAAATACACCTAACTATATACACATTAACTATTTTCAGCTCATAATTCGAAAAAGAAAAAGAGAAATAGCAACTTGAATGACCCTACATTTCTTTACACCCAGGCCTATGGATTTAAAAACAAAATAAAACAAAATTAAAAAAAAAAAAGAAAGAAAGAAAAAAGAAAAAACAAAGAAACATTTTCAGCCTTAATCATCCTCCGAGTAAATGAAAGCGTTCCTGCATGTTTGAATTTCTCAGGTTTTGTGTTTCACACTGGGAGTCAGGCTTTCACAGTTTTTTAACTACCTTAAAACCTTGTTAACTTTCAGCTGAAATTGCTGTTTAACAATGTTATGTTCTTGTGGGAATACAGGATCTTACAGAAAGCAGTTTGGAGGAACTCGATTCCCAAAACAATCTTAAACTGGGTAGAAGCAAGGCTCCTGGTGGGAGTGCCTCCCATTCAAAGGGGCATCTGACATTTGTTTATTTGTTTATTTATTTAGATTGTATTTATGTATTTGACAGGGAGAGAGAGAAATAGAGAGAGCGCACAAGCAGAGGGAGCCGCAGGCAAAAGGAGAGGGAGAAGCAGGCTCCCCACTGAGCAGGGAGCCTGACATGGGTCTCGATCCTGTGACCCCAGGATCACGTGGTTTAAAGATGCATGGTTGACTGGAACCAAGATGAGTTCTCTCAAAAATGAGAATTAGCGTATGGAAATGCTTTTCTAGTTGACAGTGACAGGGATGGGGTCTCCTACTGCTGACCACAGGGTGCACCCCCTGATTGCGACCGCCTCTTTCTGTGTCTGTTGCTGAGGAAGGGGTAGCAACTTTCTGGTGAGTTCTGGGAAGCCTGTGCCCTGCATCTGCCCCCGCCTGGTGCTCCCCTGGATAGCAGCGGGCAGGAGAGCACCGGGCTGAGATAGTCAGCCCACAGCTGGGAGCTGAGTTATGGTGTTGAAGGCTTTAATTCTGAGTGAAAATGAAAAGCCAAGCTGGGAACCACCTGAAGATTTCAACAGTCAATGGGTAAGGGAAAGAGCTCAGGATGTTTTTCTTTGAAGTCCACCAACGGGAGACCAAAAAGAGAGTGAAGACTGTGCAGAAATCAGAACAATTAAGGTTTTGCGATCAGGGATTTAGAACCCCCGTGTAAAATATCCTACACTACGAGGATGTTGTTTGTAGTTTAAAGAGGGGTGTGATGTTCTTTCCTTCTGACCCTATGTTCTAAGCCAGTGGTTCTCCGACTGGGATGGTTTTTCTCCCAAGTGACAGCTGGAAATGTTGGGAGACATTTTGATACCACCCCTGCCCCCAGTGGGTTTAGACCAAGGATGTTCCAAAGCATCCCGCAATGAATAGGACAACCCTTTGTAACAAAGAATTACCCCACCCCAAATGTCACGGTGCCAAAGTTGGGAAACCCTGCTTTAAGTCCCCTTTTTGGAGCACATGACTGTGTCTACTAATTAATTGCAACTAATCGATTGTAGAAATTGTGTCAAATGGAACCACGTGGCCTCCAATCGACACACTGAACTGGCAGACCTGTTCTTGCATTGGTCATATTTGCGTGGTTTTGAGGACTCTATTATTCACTTAAAGATGTGTGCCTCAAAGAGAAAGCTGTAAACAGAGTGTCTAGATGGCAACCTTCTCCAAACAATAAACGAAACAAAATAATAGGGATATTTCCAATTAAGTAAGGGGGGAAAAACTCAAGAAACAAAGCTGGAAAAATAAAAAGTTAAGTGTGCCTGGTAATGTAATAAAGTGTTGTATTTTTTTAAGTCACATATTGAACTATAAAAGAAAAAGGCATTGGAATCGTCAAAGTTGTGCTGTAGTCCCCATCACAGGCTCTCCCCTCCTAGAAAGCTTTCTAGACCTCTCTGAAACAGACATTGTGGGGTGTGAAACTGTCAAATGGAGACAAAAGTCTTCCAGGGGGCTAGTGTTGCATTAGAAGGCACTTGCTTTCCATCTCAAACTCGAGCTTGCATGTGATGAAGTCTGTTTTTTCTAAAACTTGCCAGCAGCTGACCAGTAAAATTTGGTCTTTGCCGGAAGTCTTAGCTACAGCGGTGGCAAGGGTTAATATTAAACCCACCACACCATTTTGCACAATCTCCCAGGAGATCTCTCAATGGATTTCCACTGCCACTGGAAATAATGGCTCACAGCTGTAGCAAGCCGTGGTAACACTTGATATCCCCGTCGCAAGCAGCCCAGTGCTTTCAGTGGAAATGAGAAAATCACTGACGCTGTGCTGTACATTGTGCCCAGGGTCAAGGTTCCAAAGCTACAACCTGCACTGACCTCTCAGCCCAACACCCACCGCCCAGGCTGCCGCTGGCTGACTTCACTATCTCCCTGTTGTATGAAAAGGACACATTGGCAGGCATGAACCAAGGTAAAAATCCATGAATGAAGAGCCATGGGGACACGGAGAGGCCCAGTGTAAAGGGAATGATTTCTGTTGTGCACAGAGAAATTGTCATCTACTTAAGGAGAATCTAGGGTTATTCTCTCAAAGTTGAGAAATAAGAAGCCAGAGGTGTTTTGGGATTTCAGTGCAGTAAAACGTTTCTCCATGCCCCAAACCTTCAAATGTGTCCAATCCGTGGGTCCCAGTGCTACAAGTCCTCATCGTGAGAGATATTATTCTCCTGGGATAAAACTCTCTTTTTTTTTTTTTAAGATTTTATTCATTAAAGAAAGAGAGAACGCAAGGAGTGGGAGCAAGAGAGGGAGAAACAGACTCCCAGCCAACTGGAGAGCCTTTTGTGGGGCTTGATCCCAGGACCCTGAGATCATGACCTGAGCCAAAATCAGATGCTTAACCGACTGAACCACCCAGGCGCCCCAGGATTAAGACTTTGAACGGCAGAAATGATTGGTAAAAATGGAACTACCACCTCCAGAGACATATGATAAGCCATCCTGTACAGCAGTCCTCAGGAAGGACAGAGACTCATCATGGTCTGTGTACATCTCCCCGGCTCCCCATCATCTGAGAAGTCAACCTTTACTCAATCAAGCATTCGTTCCCGTATTCACGCTTGCGTGCCAAACTTTTGCCAGGCTCCGGACAAAACACATGACTGGTATCATTTCTAGGCTCAAGTTCCTCATTCAGAGTCTCCTCTTAGCCTCTCCAGATACAGTGGTGACTTCAAATTATCCCAACCTTCATCTCACTGCCCTGGGAATTACAAAGAAATACACACATTTTATTTTTACATGTTGCATGTCCTCTTTTTAAATACTCTACATTGTACACATATGGATGTACATGCACATGCTTGTGTTATGCGAGGGAGCTTTGGGAGCCTTCCCAGGAATCCCACAACCCTCCACAATGCTGAAAATTGGCTGTGACAGTATTTAAAAGTATCAGGAAGCTCGGGGGCTACTCAATGATGTCATGGAGGTCCCTTGAGAAAATGTGGTCATTAAGCGAGTTGCATGCGGTGATAAGAAGCCATTAAAATAAACAGAACTTCTCTATAATTACTAAATTTCCCAGAAAAACAATTAGAGTGCTTGAGACATTTTGTGTCTGTCTTCCGCTGTGTTCAAAGTTTCCGCTCCCCACCATTTTCCAAAAAGTGCTCGCTGAAATTGTGCAGCATAACCAGAAGAGAAAAGAATTAGAGGCCCCTCCAATGGGAGGACTTGACAGAGATTTTTTTTGCTGTGTTTAATTTTCTTTTAAACAATCGGGAGCTCTGAAATAAAATGGAAGAAATGGTTTTTTTCTATGTGTAAAGTACTTTCAAGTCATTTTGCATGATGTTAAGCTCTGAGGTTCGTAATAATTAAAACAGCAACCTTCTATTACAGTCAGTCATATATACGAGTGTGTTAAATACCTTACGAACGTATCATACCACAGAATAGTTTCATCATGTGTGTGTGCACATGCGTAAACACAAACACCAATCGTAACTAAATCATCATGACAATTTTTTTAATTAACATATAATGTAATATTTGCCCCAGGGGTACAGTCCTCATGACAATTTATTCTCTTACTTCTTTCCTCAAAACCCAAGTGGTTAGTACTTAGGATTCCAGGATTGGGACTACATTCCCAGGCCATCCAATGCTTATGAAAATATTGAAGTGAGAAATGGGAAATTTCACTGGGGTAATATTTTCATGCCAACTAAATATAAAGGAAGATAACTCCGTGGGTTGAATTTGCATCTTTACATCGAAGACTAAGAAGAAGGGGAAGGAGCACATTAGGGAGGAGAAAGAGACCAAAGGGGAGTGCGTACTGCAGGCACACAACCAAGGACGCTCTCCATGGACGGCACATGTTTGCGCTGGTCCTGCCTAAGTGACTGATGGCATCCTGTGTAAGGAAATAATGCATCCCTGAACTTCAAGCTAATTCGTGTGTGTGTGTGTGTGTGTGTGTGTGTGTGTGTGTGTGTATGAATTCAATTTACTTCACAGAAGCTTTATTTTCCCTTTAAAGTATAACAAAATATTAAATTATGTCCGTTTATGTGGCAGGACAGGCTCTCACTTATCCAATGTCTTGGCTCTTTTATTTTATTTTTTTTTAAGATTTATTTATTTATAAGAGGGAGAGAGGATCTCAAGCAGACTCCTGGCTGAGCGTCGAGGGCAGGTGGGACTCGATCTCACGGCCCCGAGATCACCACCTGAGCCGAAACCAGGAGTCAAAAGTTTAAGGGACTGCACCACCCAGGCTTTCCTGGCCATTTTTTATTAATTCCGAATGATCTCTTCAGGAGCCCTCAGCAGACAACTGCTGTCCTCCCCACCTCCCTAAAACATTTAGCTTCTCTTTCTCTGCACTTGAATCGCTTCTTGTCCTTACTGCAATCACAGCAGACATTTCCATGTACGTTAATTTTTATTGACATGCGTTTTGCCTTTGCCTCTCGAGTATAGGCTTCTAGAAGACAGGGGTGAGGCCGTAGTCCTCAAAAGAGCATGAAGGTCCCCTAGCACAGTGAAGACACTCAATAAAATTTTGTGGCATGAATGAGCAAAAGAATGAATAAATGGGTCATTTTACTGTGATGTGTGGAATGCGTGGGTTTGCGGGACGCCTGGCTAGAAAGGAGATTTGCTCATGCTTTCCCAGCGTACATGACATTTAAGAGACACGCTTCTAGCACATTATACATCTCTTAGAATACAGAAGATGGAAGAGATGACCATTCTCCTAGGATGTCAGAGAGGAATGTCTGTAAAACTCTCATTTTATAAATAATCTACCAAATTTAAACCTTGTTCAAATGTTTATAACAGAGAACATGTTTTTAGTGGTTGCAAGAGAGCAGTGACCTCCAGAATCCATTACTGTTCTGCCAATTTTTGGTTACTAAATTTATCATTAGGGATACATGTTATTTTCTGCACCATATAGAATTTTCTGTTAGAACTGAAACTAAATTTAGAGAAAGAGCATACGGAATTATGTGTAGGCTTCCCTCATATGTGTGTAAAAATAAATAGCTTGCGTGCATATACTCACGTACTTAATGCTGGGTATCTTTTCATGTGGCTAGACCTCTAATATCTTCACTAATGGAGCAGAAGCAGAGATAATTTTAAAACGATCCATGATGTTCTTTGGAATCCCTTTGTAAGCCTTGGTTTTTAGATGTTTGTGTTACTTCTGAAACCAGCTTTACACAAAGTGATAAAGTCACGCTGAGGACCTAATTCCAAGTAGAGCCAATAATTACGAAGGTCTCCACACCTTGCCTCTAAATATCTCAACCTGTTCTAAGTTGGGATCAGGGAGAATCTTTTTCCCCCTCAGAAATATTACACAGCATCCAATTAGGACTCAAATTCTTCTTAGGATTAGGAAGTTAATAAAAAGGTCTGGGTTTTATGGGAATGCCGTTGTTAGTTAAACTAGGACTAAGTGACATATAAAGAGATGTTGACAAAATCAAGTCATAGAGAAGGTACATTATTACGTGTATTCTCTGTCCCTCGCTAATCTCCTTGGTCTGAAAGCAGCTGTGGACCTCCCCTGGGAACAAGGAAGGCTGACTGGCAGCTGGTAAGCACCTGTTGGGTTGTGCTGATGGTTATGGCTGGTGTTCCTTTTGATTGGACGGGGCATCTGTTTCTGATTGGCCATTGCCCATGTTCTCCCCATCATTAAATATTTTCAACATCAGCCCTGGGAATAGGTCACCATGCTGTACTCGTGATAGTTACACATTTCGCTCATGTACTGAAGAGAATTACCTTGGCCAGAATTGGATTGAGTGAAGGTATGTTTAGTCAATTCAAAGATGGAGGGGAAAATGGTTCAAAGCACTGCAAAATAAGTTAGAGGTGTAAGTTTCAGAAGACTTTAAAGGAAAATAGATGGAGGGGTAAGCCACCCAAATTACTGATTAACAATTTTATCTGTAGGTCAGGTAAGGAATCCATGCGTATGACTCATTGGCGAATTGATCCTGGTCATGACTTGGGCAAGTAATGATCCCAACAGGAGGTTAATATACTTATTTAACTATGGATGTTGATTTGTAAAATGCATCCTTTTTTCCAAAGGTAGTGAAAGAGAAACTTTACTCTTGCCTATATTGTCAAAGAGTGAATGAATGCAGTAAGAATTCATGAGTCTTCATTCTATTTTCACTTCCTACTCTTGTCAGAAATAGAAAATCAGGAAAAACAGAAAGGCATGAAGTTCCAGGGGAAAGCGTGGAGATAGCTCTCGCTAGAACTGAATCCACCTCTACCCAACATTAGACATTCGCTTGAACAAATAAACGAATAATGGCACTTCACAACTATTAAAAAAAAAAAAAAAAGTCAGACTGTGAAGGTACACTTAGTGGCTAGACACAGCTGGAAATAATTGGGAAACAGAGTCCAGTGCAAAAGAGTTTAAAAACCACATGGTCTCAATGATATTTTCATAGTGCTCCAAGCAATTTTCTTCCACAAGTCAAATGGTTTCAAGACTCTCCAGCTCAAAATTACCTACAAAACATAAATGCCAAAAAAGGTAAACTGCAATGCATTAGGGACAAACAACCGGTAACCCCTGAGGAAATTCCTTGTCAAAATTGTGAATGGGACACTTCGTGGCACAGACAGCCTTTGCACGGCCTTTAATCCAAACTGTCGGTGTCCTCGTCCACTCCGGGAAAGAGAATAAGTCATGATTCCCACATGCTCCCGAAAATACCCCGGAGTCACCTGCGTCTGTTTATTTCGGTGGGTGGTGGTGAGGAAGGGTTCTGGAACGAGCCTACCAGAGTGTATGTATAAGTAAGGAACTGTTTACTGTGGGAGCACTTCACCTCCATAGGCAAAGCTTTCCTTTCGGGTGAATTTGTGAGTTAACTGACAGGTGACTCACAGCCGGGTTTGGAACACCTTCCCCAATATTACAGTCAAAGTCACCGTCAACAGAGAACGATCATGAGCCACCTACAATACCAGAAGTCAAAAGTCTTATCCCTCATTTGTGTCTCTAATTTTGCTCACAATTGATAGGACTGAAGTTCTCTTTAATCAGATTCTTTAGTGGCATGATGCCACAAATTTCTGACTTTTAAATGTTGTAATCCCAAAATAGGATGCTATCACATGATAATGTTTCCCGATGAGATATCAACTTTTCTTTAGCCCATTAAACATATCGGTAGGGATGTATTTAACATGCGGCATGCAAAGAACTTTTCTAAGCACATTACATATAAAACTCATTTGTACTTTGTAAAAGTAATTTGTTATCCTCATGGGCCAACTAAGAACACTGTTTAGAAACAACAGGCACATAGCACAACACAGTGAAATTTGTCATGGCTGGGCTAGGATTTCCATTCTCTTTTCCAATGCATGAAAAACAGACACATCAGAAAAGAGTAAAGCTAGTATAGAGTTAATTATTTCTCACGTTAACACAACTGAAAAGTTGCAGTATAGAGTTAATTATTTCTCAAGTTAAAGCGACCGAAAAGTTGCATTGTTGTAAACTCTTTCGAAGGCCAAATACAAAAATCCCTGAATATTACCCAAATTCAAATGTCCGTAGATTTTGCCATGATGGAAACAGGTTTGGGATTTGGAACTTGATCCAAAAATACTGGTAACTGGTACTATCAGGGGAGATAAAAATCCAAGACACCCAGAAATTTCTAGCAGACATTTCAAACGTGTAAGATGGTGGCAGAGCTTAACAGCGGCACAAACGAACACACTCAGGAAGCTTTCCAATGTCTCTTCCACTATGCAAATGATACAGGAAGAGCACTCTTAGGTCTCTTCTTATATGCTTCTATGCAGTCAAAATCCATTATTTTAGTTTTCGAAGATAATTAAAAGAGGTTTTAGGGACACCTGGGTGGCTCAGTGGATTAAGCATCTGCCTTAGGCTCGTTTATGATCTCAGGGTCCTGGGATCAAGTCCCACATCGGGTTCTCTGCTCAGCAGGGAGCCGGTTTCTCCCTCTCCTCCCCACCATCTCGCTCTGTTGCTCACTATCTCTGTCTCTCTTTCAAATGAATAAATAAAATCTTTAAACATTAATTAATTAATTAATTAATTAAAAGAAGTTCTTGACTCACATAATAAAAGTCGTTTCTCGACATCCTCAATACGTCAGGTTAGAATGACCTTGGACCAGGAATTGGCCACTGCAGACTGCAGGCCAGAATGGCGCTTTGCCTGTTTTTGTAAATAAAGTTTTATTGGAAAACAGCTAGGCTCCTTCATTTAGCAATTACTCTGTGGCCGCTTTCACACTCAGCAACAGCAGCACTGAGTAGTTTCAATGGAGACTGGCTGCAGAGCCAAAAATATTTACTGTCTGGCGATACAGAAAAAGTTTGTCACCTCCCGAATCAGAGAATATTATTAAATGTATAAAAAAAAAAAAAAAAAAAAAGGAGGAGGAGGAAAGTGAAGACTACTGAAGCCTTAGCAGACAAAGGGAGACGGAGTTGAAATTTCACGCTCCTTTCCAGACAGTGCCTTGGGTCCCAGTGGTGTGCCATCTGTCATTGTACCATCCTGATCATTATTGCAGAGGACACCTATTTGACCTAATTGCAGTAATGCCACAGACAGAATTTGCAGAAAGAAAAGAAAAGTTGCCAGAGCCTGTTAGTTTGAGATAACATTTTATTGAATCCTCACCCTATTACAGAATTTCAGTCTCTCACTTCATCTCTGCCCCAAAGCCAAACTCCTCCAGTGTTTTTAATAAGAGGTAATTATTTTTGTAGGGTTTTAAACAAGTCTCAGTGGAATTCAAATATTTTCCAAAACTGTCATAGAAGGTATATTTTAGTGTAGAGTCAGTGTTAACTATTTTGCACATGCACAGAAGATGTTGAACTGATTGAAATCATGAGAGAAAAATCACTCATAGACACATATAAGCAGTTCATGCAGGTACCATCTTTCCCTAGAAACGCAGCATAGAAGAGTTAAATGATATGAGGATTTGGGATGTTTTATCTCTAGCTGTAGATAACAGATTAGCGCTCTGTGATCTAGGAATTGAAATAGACTGGAAGGTGTTGAAATCAAAGTGAAAAGCATGATCCAGCATCCTCAACCTCAGCACATAGCTAGCTCAATGTTCTAATATATATATATATATATATATTTATATATATATTTTTATATTTTTTTTTTTTTTTTTTTTTTTTTTAAGATTTTATTTATTTATTTGACAGACAGAGATCACAAGTAGGCAGAGAGAGAGCTTCCGGCTGAGCAGAGAGCCCAACACGGGGCTCAATCCCAGGACCCTGGGATCATGACCTGAGCTGAAGGCAGAGGCTTTAACCCACTGAACCACCCAGGTGCCCCTCAATGTTCTAATATTATAACTACAACGCAGCTCAGAAAAATTCTTGGGGAATGGTAAAATTATATTGGTACCTAATGACGTAACCAATTTTGTTTCTATATACATTAAAACTTTGTATGGCTCAAATCACATTCCTCAAAGCAGAGACAATATAAATATTTGATATAACACAGCTTGGTCTTTTAAAAAGGTATTAACCTGTCTCTAATAGAAGTAAAAGAAATCCTGCATCATACTGGTAAAAAAATGGGTTGGTATACCTACCTTAAGGGCTTTCCCCTACGTAATCACTGTCTTTATGTAACTTGGCTACTGCAGGTTTGACTTTTTTATTTTTTTTTAACCAGGGGACTGCACTGAAAATGATACATTGTATATCACTCAAGACATCCAGCAGAAAAATAACATACTTTCAGGATGTATTCTTGAACTATTAATTATTTCCTTCACATATTTAGGCAATAAAACAATCCAAGCGTCTATAGGACACACCGAGTAATTGCGGCCTATATTTTTTAAACTTAGTTTTACTAACATGAAATTGAACTCTTTTATTTTTCTGATAATATTAAAATTATTCCATTCATTCTTAAGTACGAATTAACTAGTTTTGGGGGGCGAGTGGGGGTGGGGACATAGAAAAAGAGATTCTGCCAACATTCTGTCGACATTTTGAAGACACACTTGAAAACCCAACAAAAAGTTTCAAATCTTGGTGTGAATGAGCATGATTTTTTTAAAGTATGTCCATTTTCCAGAAACAAATATGATGAGTTTTGTGAATCTTGGGTTAAATGTTTCATTGACCACCCAGACCAAAGGCATTTATATGGATCTTCTGAGATACACCCATCCATTAAAAGGCCACAAAGCAAAATGCCAAATGGCACATCCCAGTCAGAGGACAGCCATGTCCTAGAAATTATTAGATGAATCGTCTATTTCTGGTTTTGTGAATGAGCTATTCTATGTCTCAGATGCTCTGATTCTTAAAATAGGGAAAGAATTTCCACACCCACAACCTGGTTACTGTGCTGGTTCTGCTCTCTGTGCCTAGATTCCGTTCTCTGTCCTTTCCTCCTTTTTGCTCTGGATACCTTTCCTGCAACATTGCTTTACCTGAGCTCCCTGGATCTTTAGTTTCCGGTTGGGTTTGGTGGATGAGCAGCAGCACAGACAGAAGAGAGGGCAGACAGAGAGACAGGGATGTTTATTTCTCTGGCTCTTCACAGCTGGGCGACAATATTGGTGGTGCCTCTGCCCTTTACGACGGCCGCAGTTTCTGAGAGGTGACCTTTTGCTATGGCTACAGCTCTCAAGGTATAGGTAGAGCCCTGCTCGAGTGTCTGGATGGCAACAACTGCGTAGTCTTGCTTGTCAATGAGCATTTTGCCATTCCTTGAGGACTCCTCTCAGTCTACCCACATCTCTGTAAATAGATGCTTCTTCCCCCCCCGCCAGATTTACTGAGGTGTAATTGACAAATTAAAATTGTACATATTTAAGATGGACAACATGACTATATGATATATGTACCCATTTTGAAATGGGGTTACCACCATCAATTCTATGAACACATTATCATCTCACATAACTACCTTTTTTTTCTTTAATGGTGAGAACTCAAAGCAAGATTCAAGTATATGATACAGTCATTAACTATGGTCACCATGGTATACATTAAGTCCCTAGAACATGTACATCTTATAACTGACAATATGCACCTTTTGAGCAACATGCCCCCATTTCCCTCACTCCTCAGCCCCCGACAACCACTGTCATACTCTCTGCCTCGGAGACTTTGATGTTTTTAGAATCCACATAAAAGTGAGATTATACGGTATTTGTCTTTCTGTGTCTGGCTTATTTCACTTAGCATACTCCTCCAGGTTCATCCATGTTGCTGCATATAGTGGAATTTCTTTCTCTTTTATGGCTGACTAATATTCCATTCTTATATATATATTCCATTCATCCACTGATGGACACTTAGGCTTCTTTCCCAGATCTTAGCTATTATGCATACTGCTGCAGTGACTACGGCAGTGAGGGCAGATGTCTTTTTGAGATACTGATGTCATTTCCTTTTTATACACACTCAGGAAGTGGGATCGCTGGACCCCATGACAGTATTGCTGAGGGTATGGAGAAAAGATAATCCTTGTGTACTGTCGGTAGGAATGTAAATTGCTACAGCCACTGTTCCCCACGGTGAATCCTCAAAAATCTAAAGAATATAAACACCCTACGACTGAGTAACAGATACTTCTTTAATACTTCTTCACTTAATCATTTGACTATCTTCCCTTCCTGTGAGGATCTGCCTGAAAAAGTCATCACCCCTTGATAATATTTTACTTCTGATTTACAAATATACACAAAACAAATTTGTTTTCAACAATTTATCACCGGGGCACCTGAGTGGCTCAGTCAGTTAAGCATTGGGCTCCTGGTTTTGGCTCAGGTCCCTATCTCAGGATCAGGGATTGAGTCCCACATCAGCATGGAGCCTGTTTAAGATTCTCTTCCTCTTCCTCTTCCTCTGCCCCTCCCCCTGATTCACACACAGGTGCTCTCTCTTTCTCTCTCTTAATAAAAACAAACAAACAAACAGAAAATATACTTTATCACTAAGGATTAAATGTAAAATAAATAAACAGAAGAAGTGTTTTGGGTAAGCTTTTATGGGAAATTAGTTAATAATGGAAACTTATTAGTTAATAATGGAAATAATGGAAACAAATAATGGAAGTTGGTTGGACTCTTTGGTACAGGATGGTTGAGACAGGAGCACATCTTAAAGGCTTCCCTGGGGGTTTCAGTATCTCAATTTCTCGTCAATCTATTGAAAAGCCAAGAGCCACCAACAGCGGTATCACAACACTATAATCATGTTTTCGAGTACTACACGCATGCAGGAATGAAAAGGAAGAACTGACAGTCAGTCACAGTTCCCACAGCTTCCCGCATGACAACCACTGTAGGAGTCACGTAAGCATTATGTAATTTATGTAAATTTATGTGATTTTTCCTCAACTTGACCAAGGATTTATTATCAAGTTCACAGTACAAAGGAGAAAATTGAACCTCACAAAAATGAAGCCATTGATGGCTGTTGCCCATCAGAGCACCAGCTGATTCCTTTGTCATCAGCTGGTACCAGCGTCCAATGTTCCAGATTATCTGTCCACCTCAGGTTGTCAACATGTTTACTGTGTCCTCCTGATCCTAGCCTCACACACACTTTATTATTGTTATTTTTTTAATTTTTAAAAAGATTTTATTTATTTATTTGTCATAGAGAGAGAGAGATCACAATCAGGGCGAGTGGCAGACAGAGGGAGAAGCAGACGCTGTGCTGGGCAGGGAGCCCGATGTGGGACTCGATCCCAGGCACTGGTATCATGACCTGAGAGGAAGGTAGACGCTTAACTGACTGAGCCACCCAGTGGTCCCCCTCACACAACTTTTATATCTGTTGGCATTCTCAGATCTGTCTGTGATCCTTCAATCTGTAGGAATCTTAGCGAGGAGTTTCCCTTACCACATCCACTAGATGTTCACTGTTCCACTCAGGCCAGATTACAAATTTTGCTCCAAGGTAAAAGGTCTCTTCAGAAAGATCTTAGAATGCAAGGCCATTGTTCTATTTAATTTCAACCATAAAATTTCAATCTGGGTTTCAACCCAAGAAGATTGAGGGTGATGGGACACTTTTCAGAGCATCATTGCATGGAAACCAACCATATTCTCTTAGATCCTCTTCAAGGCATGATTGGAGAGTTTTCTTTTGTAGGGATATGTTGACATACTTTTTTTTTTTTTAATGTAAGGACAACACTAGCTTTTTTAAATTATTATTAAAGATTTTGTTTACTTATTTGAGAAAGAGAGAGAGACCATGAGAGGGGAGAAGGTCAGAGGGAGAAATAGACTCCCCATGGAGCTGGAGCCCAATGCAGGACTCAATCCTGGGACTCCAGGATCATGACCTGAGCCAAAGGCAGTCACTTAACCAACTGAGCCACCCAGGCACCCAACAACACTAGCTTTTGCTCTCCAAGTTTAGAGAATAACTAGAAGATGTTTTACTCTGTCAAGATCCATATAAGTCAATAGCTTTTTTTTTTTTTTTTAACCTTCTGGACACTGTTAAAATTATATGTTAAAATTTAAAACGGAGAAAGAATTTTTATTCTGAGCATTATTTTCCTTTTTCTTAAAGCAATTAAAGTGAATCCTGAGTAACTGAGAACCATTAAGAATTACCTGGAACAAATGCATTAGTTATTAATCAAGATATCCTCTCTATGCCTACATAAGTCTGTGACCGTGTCTACTTCACATATGTCTACATTTATGTTAACATAAAATCCACATGTGCATAAATTACATATGTGTATTTATCTAATATTGTACAACTAGTGAAGGGATTGTTAATTTATTAAGAGCAGTGGTATAATAATAGACTTGTTCTATTAAGAACAGTAGTATAATAATAAACTTGTTGGTGGAAATGTACCCCATATAAGTACATCTGTGTTTTCAGCTTTAGAAGACCCTGGGAGAATCATGCAGTGATGCATGTCAATGTTTTAAATAATACAAATTTTCAGATGATAACCATACAAACTAGTTTTGCTAAAAACTATGTCATTTGGGTAGCTTAGCTATAAATGTATTCTTCCACTTGTGCATAAAATAAACATGGTAAAACACTGTTAGAGGTATTTTGCCAGCCAGAGGTACACATTGAATGTGATTTGAATTCTTGGAAATCAGTGGAAATGAGATGCATAAAAACTAGAGGTTCAAGAGTTGATAGTTTGGTTGCATAACATTTGTCATCGTGGTGAGATTATAGAAAATCCATTCCTCTATTTTGCATTTATTACATTAGTCACCCATCCCACTGCTAAAACGAAATGGTTGCAAATGGGCTTCCTCAAATATTATACCTCCTGTTACCCTGAGTCCCAACCTTATAAAAGACTGACTTAACCAATCAATTTGCAATTTTTGCATTATTAAGAACATATTCTCTTCATACCATTGAAAAAAAAAGCATCTGTATATCATGTTCTCATTCCAGAACATTGCCTCTGGCCAAAGCTTTCTTCTTAACAACATAAAAAGTAAAAAATGCAGAAAACAGCTAGTCCCAGAAAATTCAGTTTAAATGCTCAGCATTCCTTTAACAGAAATTGCAGGTAGAATTTCATCTGTATTAGTCAGGGTTTTAGAATGGCAGGTAGTATGTGGATATAACTGTCAAATTTCTATGAGTAATTTAATTGGCATGGAATAAATTTGGTTATATTTTTCACTGCTTGGTATTTCAAGGTTTTTTGTTTTTTTTTCTTTTCTTTTTTTTCCCTCCTCCTCCTATTGTGGAGATGGCTCTGCATCTAAGAACCATTCAGTGTGGCAGTTTTCCCCCACCGATGACCTAAGCCCCGTGTCTCCTTCAAGTCTTGTTTTTAAAAACTACAACCTATTTCTGGTTACCTATGGGGAACTGAACACTCATATTTATGTTTTCTTCTCCAAAACTCCACAGATAAAAGTAAATGAATAAAAAAGACATCAACTATGGAGACCACCCTCTATAGTTGACAATAATCTCTGCCTTTTGGTATTCATAACCTGGGTAATCTCCACATATAGTACCGAGGTCAGTCCGTTTGACCAATATCAGAGGGCAGAAGTGTTACTTCTGGTATTAGGTTATAAAAGAACAAGGGTTCTCCCCCTCCCTTTCTCTGTCTTGTCCCTCACCATAGGGGAAACAAACTCTCATATTACAAACACCCCAATGCCCCAGAGATCCATATCCACATGGGAGAATCTGAACCTTCTGATCAACAACCAGTGAAGAAAGAGGTCTGGCACCAACCATATGAGTGATTTTGGAATGGATTTTTCAGCCCTGTGTGAGCTTTTAGATGGTGGCAGCCCTAGCAGAAAGCTTGATAGCAATCCCATGAAAGCCCTTAACCTAATACCACCCAACGAATACACCCTAATACCACCCAACAAATACACCCTAATACCATCCACCTATACCCAGATTCCTGAGCCTCAGTCCTGTGGGGTATAATAAATGTTTCTTGTTTTCATCAGCTGATCATAGGGTCCTTTGTTACCCAGCACTAGGTAACTGACGCATACCTCTGTAATGAGAAAGAGATCAGGAGCATAGTCACCAGATGGTTGATAAAAAAATAAAATAAAACAAGGAGAATGTGGATGTTTGTGGGATGAGATGCCATTGAAGATCAACCAATTCATGCCACGGAACTTCGTAAGACTTTGGAATTGGGCACAGGACAGCAAAGCAACAGTAGGGCAAGAGAGTAAAAACAGAAGAACTGGGGTGCCTGGGTGGCTCAGTGGGTTAAAGCCTCTGCCTTCGGCTCAGGTCGTGATCTCAGGGTCCTGGAATCGAGCCCCGCATCAGACTCTATGCTCAGCGGGGAGTCTGCTTCCTCCTCTCTCTCTCTCTCTGCCTGCCTCTCTGCCTACTTGTGATCTCTGTCAAATAAATAAATAAAATATTAAAAAAACAAACAAACAGAAGGACTTGCACCTATACAAGTCTGTATAAGAAACAGATCCCAATAGTATATCTGTTCCCTAAATGAGAGAAGGAAGATCTGTTCTTTGGAGATAGGAAACCAAGAAAGCTTCGGATTGGGGGAGCAGCCCTGGTAGATGGTCAGTGGGGGGTGCTGATCTGAAAACAGGGGGGTTAGATGAAAATTCATGCATCAGCTCAGAAGACTATCAGCCTCTTTCTGACTCTCTACTCAAGCATATGTTATTCAGACTATCAGCCTCTTTCTGACTCTCTACTCAAGCATATGCAAATATATCTATTTGCAAACATAGGCAAGAGGCTTTTTGATTCTTTCCAGGAAAACACACACACACACACACACACACACAGAGAGAGAGAGAGAGAGAAGGAGAAATACACAAGATTCTATTGTTTGGAGTCCTGCAACAAAACAGCAGAAACTGTACCAGTTACCACAAAATAAAACCCACCAATTGATAAGACCCTGTCAAACATCGAACTTCCAATCAGCTTTTTGATGTTTCACCCTTAAACATAATGGGAAGTCATCTTTCATCAGACGCTGGAAGAAAGCCTGGACACCTGAGACAGAGAGATAATAGCTGGAAGAAGGGAAGTGAGAGTGGGGAGGGATGAAACAGGTGATGGGGACGAAGGAGGGCACCTGTGATGAGCACTGGTGATGTATGGAAGTGTTGAATCACTGTACTGTACACCTGAAGCTGACATACACTGTATGGTAACTAACTGGAATTAAAACAAAACCCCAAAAGGAAAAGAAATAACTGGAAAAGAACTCAAGGGGGTTAGAAGAAAACTTGAAAACGTAACTTAGGAACTTAAATTGATAAGAGACTATAAAACACTGAATCTCTATACAAGAACAGGATGTAAGAAATAGGGAAAAACCAAGAGGTTTTGCAACTAAAAAAATGAGAACTACACTTTTTAAAAACATGTGGCCAGATGGGGAGATAATTTTGAGTCAAGTGTCAGTAGAACAAAATTAAAAATGATCAGCAATAACAGAGGAAAAATAAGGAAATTAGAGAGCGGGTACATGAGGTCCACCATCTAGCTAATGGGTCTTATTAAAAAAAAAGAAAGAAAGAAAGAGAGAGAGAGAAAGAAAGAGAGAAAGAAAGCAATTTCAGGGTAATAAATTATCAAAGATACATTACCAAAAATGTTTGCTAGAACAGAACTTGAAGTTTTATATTAAAAGTACCATCATGTGACAAGCACAAAATGAGCAAAAGGTACAATAAAAAGTCAATGTGGTTGACAAATACTTTCAAAAGGAAATTCAGATAAAGGGTTCATTGATACCTGATCATGTTTTTATTTTTTTTTTCAAAATGGTAAACCTTCTATTTATAGTAAATTACCTATTTCCTTACATAATTATGTTTAATTATTATTTATATTTTCATTTTGTTTTAAATCATTTTCCTGACTTAGTCAACATACCACTTTTCTTTAAAACTTAAGTGGCCACTATTTGTTTTGTTTCGTTTTGCTTCTGGTTTTGCCACCCATGTGTTGAGTACAACTGTTCAGGGTCTAGCCATATTTACTTAGGTCCAGTTTTTCATCAGCCAAGTGGTAAAAGTTATTTTCATATTGGGGGAAAATCTTGGAATATACAACATTTGATGCAAAACATCCCTTCCCACGCATTTATTTATGTATTTTTTTCTTCCCTAAAGTATAGTACATGCCTAATTGCCTTCTCCCATGTATTAATTTAATGAAATGCCTCTTCATGAGAATTGCTTGCTAATGATAGGATTTGAGTTGTGGCAAGCAATACGTAGGGTATTTATTTTTAAATAGAGACGATATGTGTATTTATGGGCAAATGGTCCCATTTCCCTTGGAGAGTCATAGATATTTTTTGAAACTTATTTTCTTACAAGTATAAACTTCTTCCTGGGTATAGAGCCATTAAAAGTGAATCTAATTTCTACTCATATTTAACATACCAAATATTTGTACTTATAGTAACCTAGTTTTTGCCAAAGATTGGTAGTCAGTGTGGTCAGAATTCTATAAGCTGTGAATGAGGTGGAGGGGGAGAAAAAAAAGTCTATGTATTTATTTATTTACATATATAACTTTTGATATGTTTATATGAAAAGTTTAATTATTTAAAAAGCCAGCATAGTCAGTTTATACTTTTTTAAAATAGTATAAAGACCAGTGACAGTGACAAAGTGTCTGTTTCTGCCTTGCCTCAAAAGAAAGCACAATTAATCTTGCAGAAGACATTTATTAACCCAGATGATGATTTCACAATGTGGATTCCACCTGATGTAGTTTTCAGTTAATATGTGTTTAATTCTAACCTTGGAGACACTACCTCATAAGAGGTAGACCAACAGCGTGAAAATGACAAAAGACTCTCTGAATATTTTTACTGGGGATGACCGCCATGGGCAGGGCAAAGCCATAATGGTAAGGTCAGTGGTGAGACACTGACTTGGCCAACCTTCACCAACTTAACCAAGCATGAAAGTGGGTCTCCAGCCAAGTCTGTCGTGGTGGGCAAAGGAAATTTGGAGAAGGCTTCACTCTACAGTTGGCTTTGACTGAGCAACAGTTGGTTAGCGCATTGTGTTTATGAGAATAAGACCATGGGCATAATCCCAGACCCATCCAGTTAACATCATTTATTTCCATGACCACCAACTGCACCATTAGCCCTGCCAACAATATTAGAAATGCTCACATTTGGTTACCAGGACAATTGGGCAAGAAGCAGCTCAGTACAACTGTACTACTGGATAAAGAGCCTTAGAAGACATGGTCAACATGAACATATTTGCATTTATCTACTTATTTCCATTTTTCCACATGGACTTGATTTAATCATTTTAACTAGAATGTGGATAAGAGGCTTCTCCCTCTCCTACTCTCCCTGTTTGTGCGTTCTCTCTCCCTCTCTCTGTCAAATAAATAAGCTCTTTAAAAAAAAAAAAAAGAATGTGGATAAGAATGGGCATATAAATGGACAAGGCAACATTAGAGGTCAATAAATTGATTTTACCACAGGGACTCAGGGGAGGGTTCCTGGAATTTAGCAAATGAAATCCCCACATTCTTCCTGCCTAGCTTTTCTAGTTAATGTACAGCTGAGCTAGGGTGTGGGGGAGGATCTAAGTTATCTAGTTAGAGTTAACATTTCCACAATCATGATTTTCAGAAGTGAAACAGTGTGAGTTATGAAAGTATATACTCCAAATATTTCTTTTACTCTATTTCCCTGATATTTAAAGCATAAAAGAAAGGTAACTGGAGAAGGTTGATATTAGGCTCATTTCCTTTTTTTTTTTTTAATTTAAATTCAATTAGCCAACATACAGTACATCATTAGTTTCAGATGTAGTATTCAATAGTTTATCAGTTGCATATACAACCAGGGCTCATCACATCATGTGCCCTCCTTAATGCCCATCACCCAGTTACCCCATCCCCCCACTCACCTCTCCTCTGGCAGCCCTCAGTTTGTTTCCTATAGTTAAGAGTCTCTCATGGCTTTTCTCTATCTTTGATGACTTCCCATTCAGCTTTCCCTCCCTTCCCCTATGATCCTCTGTGCTGTTTCCTATATTCCACACATGAGTGAAACCATATAATTGTCTTTCTCTGATTGACTTATTTCACTCAACATAATACCCTCTATGTCTATCTATGTTGATGCAAATGGTAAATATTCATCCTTTCTGATGGCTGAGTAATATTCCATTGTGTACATGGACCACATCTTCTTTATCCATTCATCTGTTGATGGACATTTTGGCTACTTCCACAGTCTCACTATCGTGGCCATTGCTGCTGTGAACATGGAGACTCCTTTGCAATCAAATTATAAAATAGCAACTTGCAAGCTGTGAAATTATTGTGGAAGCCATGTGGAGGTGCATGTGAGTTGGGGACAAGAGCTGTTCTCCACTGAACTGTGGTGGTGGTAGAGGTGGTACGGAGGGGTTGTTGCCATGGTGATTAGAGATGGCAGTGGAAATGAGGGTGGTAAGGGTGTTGGTGCTAGAATGGGAGGTGGAGGTGACAATGGAGATGAGGATGAGAGTATTTGGAGACTTATGTAAAGAAGAGTTGGAGGTGGTGAGTGCCGTGGTAGTGTGGACATCAACGGTCTCCTTAGTTCCAGTAATGTGACAATAGAGTCAGCAGTCCCCCCCCCCAACTTTTATTCACCTGGTATTCCAGGCTTGTGACCATCAACCCTCTCAATCCTTCTCTCTCCTCCTTCTCTGACTCCCTGAAAGTCTTGTCTACCTTGTTCATTTTGAGACAAGAATATACTTCTTCATCTAAGTAATTATCTATCTCATATTTTTGTCAGACTGTGCAGATTCTAACTTCCTAGAAATTAGTGTCACATATTAAATATTTAAATGCTGTTTTAAATATTTAAATATTGTTTTCACTAGAGAGGAGATGGGAGGAGCTATTGTCTTAATAGCATCCTAAATATGATATTAAGGACACTGTATGTCATTGAAAATTCTGTTATTACAACAACCCGTGGTGATCATAAGATCTGTAGATGCTCTGGGAGAAGGAGCCTGAGCAATAAATAAGACTGGGTTCACAGCAAACAAACAAATAAAACGATAACTGGGAAAAGCAAAAACAAAAACCTAAAAGCCCTCCCAGTTCCCCTGTGTCTTGTCATGACTTCTCCATGGCTAGACTGCTGGGTTAAGGCTTTGCATCCTTATGTCTTCTCAGTAGGCCCAATGCCCTTCAGACAAAGCCATCCAGAAACACAGCAGTAGTTCCACAAGGTGGGTCTATTGGAGGAAGAGAGAAGACAGAGCATGGGGAAACATGGGGGTGTTTCAGGAAAAGTGTGCTAGAAAGAACTTATTACAGGATTTAGTTGGGTGACTCACAGAAGGGCTGAAGAAGCAAAACTTTCTAGAAGGCAGGACAACTCCATGTGATTTTTTCAATAAATCTACCTATAAAGAGGGGAGACAAGAACAAAAATAAAGCCCTGGTTGGTGAGGGATTGCTCTATCATTTTAGCCAAGAGAGGGTGGTGTTTGGTATTTTGTGGGTATTTTGTGGATGGCACTGGGAATTTTTAAAAATCTGCACTGAGACAAAAATACAAGGTGTGATGTGGCCTTGTTTTATCTCTCTTGTCAGGGCCTCAGGATGCCCTGGGCTAAGTCTGGTATTCTGTGAGATCGCGAGGTTCAATAGAATGGCGTGGCCTAGGTATGCGTGCCAGGCCAGCTTCTGAAGGTCAAGAAGGTTGCTCCTTTTCTTTCTTTCTCTATGATGCACTGGGATTCAGTAGCAGTTTGTATTTCTGCACACAAGAAAAAGTTATTAATTGTTATCATGACCCATCTTCATTTCAAAGTACATTTCTGACTCTAACGATGATACTGATGGTAATTGAAGGCAATAATACTAAAAATACCAACAAAAGAAAGGAGAGGGTTTGAGATCAAAGCAGAGGAGGGGGTAAGGAGAGCACCTCAGTGAGTGCTGAACCGAGCCCCATGAGTGGTCTTATAGTCTCTCATAGGCAGGCATGAGACCATTTGATGTACCCAGTGATGGTGTTACCTGTATTCTCAGCTCAGAACCCCCGGCGCCAAAGGTGGAGTAATTTGAGGGGGATAGCACACTATAATAAGCAAGTATCTTCACTTGGAGTCCCCCAAAGCAAAGGATTCCCATAAAAGTATTTTTTAATTGAGGTATGATTAACATATAACACTATACTAGTTTCACGGGCTTTTTTTTTTTTTGGAGTTTTGTCTTTGTTTTTGTTTTTGTTGTGTACTTAAGGAATATTCCCCAGGAAACACTAGTGGGGAACTAAGGAAGTGAGATGGGGAAAGAAAATACCTAAGAGTCGGGTATTCAGTTAAGTCCCACAGAGACCCACCAATGAATAAGTAGGTAAGTAAGTAAGGGGGAGAGGGAGTAAATAAATAAACAAAATTCAAGATCATTAAAAAAAAAAAAGTTGTCAGGAGGACAAGAGGGTCCATGAAATCCTAAGTAAGGAGGCCCTCCTTGTCCACAGAGTAAGTGCGTGTCTGTGTCCAGTGGCTCTCAGATGTCAGCAGCGGCAGAAGAACCATGAAGTCTTGTTCAACTGGAGTTTCTCATTCAGTAGGTGTGGGGTGGGACTCAAGACTTTTTATCATCTCTAACATGTTCCCAAGAAAGCTGCTGCGCCAAGGGTACTGCACTTTATAAAAGGCTGATGGAGCGTGAGTACCGACCTTTGGCCAAGAGACGCAGATGCTGGCTCCCAGGAGAGCAACAAGGGTTGTTGGCACAGATGTAAACCAAGCGGCAAGCCCGGGGTGAGCACAGAACTCTCCAGCGTCTGCTCTCGTCTGGGCCCAGGTCTGTCTGCGTCCAGATCTGGTATTGTCAGCACTTGTGGTGTACCCCTTCTCAGCTGTGGGTGACAGGAAGCCACAGGATAAACTCATAGGATGTCCTATGAGTTAATTGTCATGTCAATGTTAATTGGAGATAGGCAGACTGAATGGACAGGGCATCAGAACGCAGAGCTCATTTACATGAGTAGTTGGAAGTATGTGTTAAGTAAAATTTAAAAATTATCTCTTTGGCTGATACTTTGTGTTTTGTCTTTTGTTAAAACTCTAGGACTGTAGCTGCACATTTTCACTCAAACCAACTACTTTTAGCTGCGAAATGTCGAAAGTACTACAGGCCACTATATTATTCTCTATGCCATAGGTCTCATGCCTTACTTTTAATTTCATATAATCTTTATTCAGTCAAGGTGATTAATTTTTAAATAGATAACCAAACTTAATTTCCCATTTCTGACTTTATAAGATGTATCCTATCGCTAAATTTGCAATTCAGAGAAGATGAGTCCATGAATAATTTGTCCTACATTTTGAGTTTAAGGAATAGGTCACTATACTCTAGGACCATAAAAATCTCCATTTGTCCCGTCCAGGTTTAAGTCAACAAGAGGGTTCCTTGTCACCCTGGGCAGAAGCACAGGTAAGCAGGAATGTTCTGGAAAGAGTTTAAGATGAAAGTAGATGCCAGTGCAAAGTTTATCTATGTTACCCTTTTTTCCTATGGGCAGTAAGAATAATTCTTGTTCTATGCTTGACTCAGACAGTACAAGGGCTTTCCATATGTTTACACACAAATCTCCACTGCACCCAGTGAGGCAAATACATGAGGGTTTGGCAGAAGTGAAGCCTGTTCCATGCATTTTTCATGAGAGAAATTTCAATAAAGTGAAATAATTCGGTGTCCCAAACAGTATGCCAGCAAATGACAAGGAAGGCTGTTTACATTTGGATGGTGCCACCAGAACAGCTTGGGTTTCCTACATTCCAAGGCTTCCAGCCAACCCTTTCAGTTAATCCATTAAAAAAAAAAAAAAAAGTTCAATTAAAAAAAAAAAAACTGTTTCAGGAACTACCTGGAAAACACATACCATTAGAAAATTGTATTTAAATGGGATTCCTTGAGAAACAAGTACCATCATACATAAAATTTCAGTTTATACGTGCAGAGTTAGTTGGAACTTGGAACCAAATTATGTCCGTTATTTACTATGTCTCGAACACTGGAACCATCCATAGAGTAGAAGCAAATTCTTTTTGTTCTTGAATTTTCTGAACAACGTCAGTTCTTGCGTGCTTACTGAACATTCGTGTATCGTCCCGTAAACCTCCAAATGTCCTGAGTGAGCATGGTAAACACTTAAATATAACTGTAAATAGAAGAGATAAGAGGAGTGTATAGTGTCTTCCAATGGCAGCTCCTAATCTTCTGAAAAGAGTGGTGGTTCTCAAAACATGGCCCCAGTCAGCAATATCCACACCCCCGTGAGAGCCTGTTAGAATGAAATGCTAAGGGTCCTGCCCCAGACCCACTAAATCTGCAACTCTGGGTTTGGAGCCCAGCATCGTGTGCCTCTAACGAGGTCTCCAGTTGGTTGTAGGACATGCCAGAGTTGGAGAACCAGAGACTTGGCAGCTAATAAGAAATGGCTGATGGACAATAGAACGGACAATGGTGTATAACACAGTATGACACCACAGCAGAGATCCATCTATTTTTGTTTTGTTTTGTTTGTGAACTGTATGAATAAATAGGAAAGAAAGGAGTGAGAGAGAGCGAGGTGGAGAGAGAGAGCAAGAAAAGGTAAAATGTTAACAGTGCGTTACAGGGGATTTATTTTTGCTACGCGCTTTTTAACATTTTCCAAGATTCATCACTGATTAGGTATGAGCTGTGATTAGAACTGTTACTGAAGAGGATAACTATGTTATGGAAGAGAAAAATGATTTTTCCTTATATTATTGTGGTGCATTTAGAAACTGTGCCCAGCTCCATTGTAATAATGTACAAAGTGAAAAGCATCCCCCATGCAACACATGGACAAGAGCGGCTCTGCTCTCTTCCAAAGTAGGAAAAACTGTCAACACAGAGCTCATAACCACATTTTCACCCACTCTCATGGTAGGCGCTTTCAACTGCTGGAACACAGCTGACTGAAACGCAGGGAAGCCTTGCCTGAAAGGTACCTCTGGTGCGGGACCTTTCATGTTCACCTTCCAGATAGGAGTCCCACGTCTCCTTTGCATTGGTTGCAAATGTGGTTTTCTAGTTTTGGAGACTACCTACAGTCCTTGGTTTATGGCCTCTTTCAGACATTCTGACCTCTGTCTCCATCCTCGTTACTCCTTCTTTGACTTCTTGCCTCCCTTCCAAGGATTTCTGTGATAACATGGCACCCACCCACCACCAGATAATCCAGGAGAGCCTCCCCATCCCATCCTTAATCACATGTGTGAAATCCCTTTCACCATGGAAGATAACATATTAACAGGCTCTGGGGGCAGGAGGAGGTATCATTCTGCCTATCATACAAAGGAAGAAGGTTTTCAATGTTGACCTATATTATTCTTTATCCAAATAGCTCTATTTGCAAGAGATAGAGAGACAGAATTCAAGAGTCATGTAAATATTTATCCCTGACAACGACAGGGTCCATGCAATGTGCTGATGAGGTAAACCAAGTTTATGTGGCAAGATTAAGTTGAATTTCCAATTCACTGTGTTTAAAGTAAAAAAAAAAAAAAGTTATGCATTGTGATTGAACATAATATTAAAATACAGATAAAAGGAAAACAAAACAAAGAAATTGTCAGTCTCTCGGATTTATATACATATTCTTTCCTATTTTAACAAAATTGGACCACAATGCACAGACCTGTTTTACAACTCCTATTTTATTTCTCCCTCATGAAATCTTTTTTGATACCATTATTCATTTACGAAGTTCCGCAAAATCATAAATTATTGCTCAATTTCTCTAATGTTTTTAGAGACGTAGGTTGCCTTTAATCTTTTAATTTCATGAACAATTTTATGTTGAGCATTCTAGCAGGTCAATATCTGTGCACTTGTCCATGGTTATTTCCACGTGGCCGGGTATTTTTTAAATACTTACCCCCATAATTGATGATGCCAGGGCCCTAAAATCACACAAAGGCAATAATAGAAATACAACCTTTGGAGCCATTCTACTTGTTTTTGAAAGACTTTTCTCCATTCCTTCTTTGGAGACAGAAAGCTCAGAGTCAAGTGTGTCAGGTATAGAACAGAACATCTAGACTTTATTTAAAGAGATGGCAAGTAAGCATATTTGGGATCTAGGTAATTAAACAACCTTCATTTAAAATGTATGGCATGTAATTCTATCTCTGCAGAGAGGGACTTACCTTGCCATGGGCAGAGACAGCTCTCAGTAGTGAATGTAATCGGACAAGGAAATGTGGACAAATCCAGGGCAGAAACTGGAGAACTAGCAAAAAAGAGTGGGTTGGCTGAAGGCCAAATGCAACTTTGTTAAAAGAAAATATCTGCAGGGTGATTTTTCCAAAATGGAAGTAGATGCTCATCAGTGTCGTCCAATCATGAGATGCTCCTACTGCCCTGCTGATTTTACATACGTGGAAGAAAGAACATGTTTTCTTTGACACTGGAGTTTGTTACCAAATACTGAGACCTTAGCGAGCCCGTGGATGACATTGAGAAGTTTCGGTATACAACCAGTAATGGCTAATTTTATTGAGCAATCACTGCATTCCAGATACGATGTTCAATGCTTATATATAATATTACAAGGACTCCTCACAACATTTAAAAAGGAGATATCCCCGTTCTTTCAACGTGAAACTGAGGCTGGAAAATTCAGTCAAGATTTAGAACTTGACAATGATCATAGAGTTAATTAGAGATAGAGATCATACAGTTGGCTCAGGTCTGAAACACACCAAAATCTATCATCTCAACATGCTCATTTGGCTTCAGGAAAATAAAAGGGAAAAGTGCCTAGAAAAGAGGATTTCAAAATTAAGTCAATGTTGAAGTAATTTTTTAAAAATGTTTAAGTAATGACAATATACTCATGATATAAAATTAAAGGAAACAAGCCAATGTCAACATTTTTACATAATGTGAAATCAATTTTTAAATTGAGATGAAATTCTGCAAAAGATAAATTCACGTGTGAGTGTATGTATGTGTACATATATATGTAGTCTTAAATTTATTATAAAATAAAGTCTTAAATTACTTAAGTTTAACTCATCATCCTATTTCTATTTTCTATAATGAAGATAATATATTTTATAAATTGTTTTTATGACAGAATGTATAAACATTTATTTAAAAAAAAAAGAAGAAGAGAAAGAAAACTGAAAGGACAGGCCCACTCAAAGCTTTCTTGGATCTTCCATAAAACAAGATACACAAAAGAGAATGATATTTTTTTCTTATCAATATTGCAGGTACAATGTTACACAAAAATGCATTCCATGCTATATTTGGTTTGTGAGACCAATATATTCGCAATCTATTCTAAGGAAAAATTGTGACAAGTTAGTCCAGGATACACGTTTTTCTCCTGAAAACCATAGTAAATATGCACATGCAAGAATGTAACATATCCCGACATATCGCAGAAGTCAGCAAAGCTTTCGAATCCTGCTACCAGTGAGTTTAATTACCGAATATTTCATAATAGTAAACAGATATCAAGACCTGATTCTTCCCACTTTCATCATTATAAATACTGCAATTGCCAATGCCTGAAAACATGGTAGTTTGAATCAAACCATAACAGACCATGGGATCTAGAAAATGTCTGGGGGGACTAGAAATAGCATGATAATTTGAAGTCCTGGGCTTTCCTTGAGACAGAAACTGCCTCTGAACATTATATTGGTCTCAGTTTGGGGACTGAAAATCACCTGTAATGAATTCAATGCAGTTTCTTTAATCTGTGAACTCATAGAGTTAATGCAGGTGAGGTTATTTGTTTTCAATGAGCCATTTAATATAATGAAGGAGGGTTTTTGTAATCCCTAATTAATTCTTGCCCCTCAGCCCCCCAATTGATTAATAACCCAAGGGAGCCAACAGTCAGCCTCCTCCCCTTCCACATAATTGCGACTCTATTAGGAATGTCACATTCAAAATCACCATCATTAAAATAATAACAAATCTGAGTAGATGATGGTGGCATTTATGAGTCAAATGAGTTTCAATTCTTATTGATTAATGGTTGAAAGGACGATCATAAGGGCTGCAAATCTACTTGGAATAAATGCAGGAGTGGAGAAGGGAGCTGTGGTTTTTAGTGAGACTCCTTCGACTATCCAAACAAGTATTTCTTTTTTTAGTGAACAGAATATAATACAGGACTGTGCAAGATGACTGCCTACTATATTTAACTCAGACAAATGCATAACAAATCACTATTCTGTAGCGCGAAGGCACACCTCATAGACTCCTGTTTCTTTCTTTCCTTTTCTTTTTTTTCTTTCCTTGGGGCCTGGATATAAGACCACAGCCATCTAAATAATCCTCCAGAAATAAACCAATGAAATTGTGAGTCTGACAACAGACAGAGCATTATACCTGCAGCTGGTAAATGTTTCCATAGTCCAACCACCTTTCCAGTAAAAATTTTATCCCGGGGGAAAGTCAGCAACTAAGATTTTAACTACTTTTCTGCAATAGAAAAGTTAGGAGCAATGGAGACTTCATAAATTTCATTATTTATGGCCTTTATTTTTCTTAGAGAATTACCCACCCATCAAGTATATTGTGAAAATACTACTACTGTATTACTCTATTCCCATATAAATAATTTTTTTTTAAATTTAGGTGATTAAACTATGAGACTACCTCATAAGAAGGTGCATAATTCCAAAACCATTTTATTGTTTTCTGTATTATTTGGTATGTTTGTAATTGTTGAATGAGCGTTTCAATTACATGAATATCGGGAGACTAAGAATGTTCGTAAATGTCTTGGCCAATTACTTGGATTGTGATCCTCCACTGACTGGCCCGTTCTGTTTTTGTGGGTTTCCTTGAAGTTAGAATGCTTAATTCTTGCATCCTACCTGTTCTTTCCATAGAAATAGTATTTGTTTTTGCACAACCTTTGAACTCATGAACATATTTCTAGTAGATACTGGGCTAATACAGGGGTATGACCTAGTGAATTTAGTCTCTGCTACCAGGCGATCTGCCATGGTGTTAGAAAGAAAGGACATTTCCAATAAAGAGTGACTCCCAGAACTCTGGTGAGAAGGTAATACCAATCATTAGAAGAAAATTTGCATTACTTATTAAAACTTGCAATATGTGAACCCTTTTACCTAACATACTGGTTCCAGGAATCCATCCGTATATATTCTTGTGTGGTAAAGATAATGTGTATATTGATGCTTGCCACAATATTAACAACATTATTGGAAATAACAAAGAAGGGCAATATATGAAAGGATTAACAAAAGGAAAACATTTGTAATTTTTTTCTTGCCCTGAATTCTTCCAAGAAACATAGCCTTGGAGATGGCTTGCCTCTAGGTTTGTTTGGGAAATCGATCTGAATGAATGGAAGTGGAAACACAGGAATGATGTGATGGAAAAGGAGAGGGGACATACCAGTTGTAAGGCATGTTATCGATCCTGCATTTCCAGATGGCAATGATTTCCCACTGCATATCAATCTTGTTTGAGGACCTTTGGAAGAAATGTGTAGAGTTTACCTTGCTGTTATTTCCTGAGGGTTAGAACCTGATATTTGTTGCCTCCAGACCTCATGAGTCTCTCTGTGGAGTCCCAGCTTCCTTGCACCTTCACATTTATCTCATTGTAAGAATTTCTGAACAATTGCCACAGATATCCCAAATGGGGGCAGGGAAATCAAAGACCAGAAAGGGAAGGTCATGCGGTGTGACTGAGCCAAGGAGATGCCAGATTCAGCCTGTGAACCACAAGCGCACATGAAACATTGTATCAGCTGCATCACAGAAATTGTATATGGCCATTCTCCTTAAGGCAGCACGTTATATGATGAGCACTTGGTGTTCTACAAAACTGATGAGTTATTGAACGCTACACATGAAACTAATGATGTACTCTATGTTGGCTAATTGGGTTTAAATAAAAAAAAATGTATCAGTCTTTCGATTTTGTCTTTGACCCTTCAGTTCCTCAGATGTGTATTATTTTATTTCCAAATATTTGGGATTTCCCAGATATCTTTCCGTTGTTGATGTTTAGTTTAATCGTGCTGTGGACCGAAAACAAGCTTCGCATGACTTTAACACCTTGTTTAGTGGCCAAAAGTACGGCCTATCCATGTGCCCTTGAATGTGTATTCTGTGTTGTATTGGGTGGAAAGGTCTCAGATGTCAGTGAGGTCAAGTAGGCTGATGGTGCTATTCAGGACCTCTATGTCTTAATAGGTCATCTGACTAATTTGTCATGAAATCCTGAAAGAGGACGCTAAAGTTTCCAACCTAATCGTGGATATACCTCTTTCTCCTGTTCTATCGGTTTTTTGCATTATGTATTTTGAAAACCTGTTTTGAGAAATATATATGTTTAAATTATGTCCTTGATGAATAAACATCCTTACCAATTTGTCATGTTTCCTTATTATTTCTGGTAATGTTCCTTTTATGAAACCTGATTTATCTGATATGAGTAGCCATTCCAGCTTTGTTTTGATTATGGTGTGATTCCTTTTACTTTAGACCATCCGCAATTTATACTTACAGTGGCTTTCTCATGGGCTATATAGAGTTGGGTATTACTTTTTTTCCCACTTAGATAACCTCTGCCTTTTAATCCATACTCTTTGAATAATTCTCAGTTGTTATCTCTTCACATCCTGCCTTCTCTCTCTTCTGGATCTTTCCTTGAGCGTGCGTTAGGCCATCTGATCGTGTCCCACAGTTCTTGAATGACCTACATAGCTTTTCCCTTTCTACATTTTACATTTCTGTTTGTTTAGTATCTATTTACCCATCTTCAGGTTCACTAATTCTTTTCCTGGAGGTGTCAGGTTGGTTATAAAAGAAAGCACAGCTATGACAATCCTGTAAATAAAACATGTCCTCAATGCTTTAGGGCAAAACAAGGTTTGGGTATCTTCCCTATTCACTTCTGTTAAGATCCTGGAAATATAGAATCACTAACCCAATCCTTGGAAGCATCTGGAAGTGTCCCTGCAAATAGGAATTACTTTACAATCAAAGATACTTCGTTGAATTGTCAAGGGTATTTGCCAATAAATATTGTAAGTTTTGGTGTTAAGATTTACTTTTTGTTATGTGAACACAGCCTCTGTTTGACATGTCTTAAAAAGAGCGGCCCACATCCTTATAAATGTTGATATGGCATAAATGAGAGGCAGCTGAAGACTTTCCGGCTGCTTCCGTGATGTTGAGCCATTAGTATGTATACATGAAAAGGTAAGTATTCAAAATGCTGCCCCAGAGGCTTATTTTTTTTTCACATGCCTTAATTGTACTATAACTTTGTTTCTACCTGTACCTTCACCCATTTCATAGTTCCATATCTGTTGATGTTATACATTTTTGACATTCTTTCTTTTAATGAATTAAATATCACCAGTCTGATGGCTATTGTTTTGGGGTAAACTAAAAACATGCCTGTTATGAACACACTTGATTTATTACAGCCCACGAAGCAATTATGATAAAAGATGGCCTTCATTACCATAATCCTCACCTTTCAGCAGCTTCAAATGCCTTTTGGGGGAAAAAAAAACCCAAAAAACTAGGAGTAAATAAATAATGAAGTAATTTTCCTTTGGGTTTTGAAAAAAGATAAGCTTTCATTAAGTTCATATTTCACACTTTCTCATGTTTCTTCTTCTTATACCTGTTTACATGTTTGTGAGAAGGCAGTCTAGGGCTTTGGGGTAGAATACTTACCTATGGAAAATTTTTCTCTGTGCAAATCCATATGGCCTAGTTAATATAATTATTGAGCTAAATCTGTGTACTTACTCTAGGAAATTCAAGGCTTTCCTAGGAATTCCATTTGCAAGCGTGTTTCTGTGTCCTGTGGACATAAAAGATAGAATTTAGAAGTGTCACCAAGCCTGTTAAACAACCCAGTTTGGACACAACAATACCTTGAAACATATGTGTTCTGAGCCAAGTAGATGTAGGTACGGACTCTGAGCTACGTTGGCAACAACTTGTGAGATCTAAGGATTCCATTCTAGGTAGAAAGTTGTGAAAGAGCTTTCTCAAGTTATTTCTGAAAAGATAATGAAAATTATTCTGAGAGGATTATTTTTATGATATTAATATACCATCCTGATGGCACTGGGAGATAGTGTAAGGACACTCAAATTGTTTTTTTTATAAACATGAGAGGAGAAAGGCTACACACAAAAATAAAATCTTCAGGATACAGTGACGTGGCTTTGCAACACCTGATGGTGCCCCAGGTAGGGCACCATTTGTATATGAAGCTTTGCAACATAATATTCTCCCTTTATTCCAGTTTTTGAGTAGCAAATAACTCCAAATGTAGTGGCTGAAAACAATGATCATTTATTTGTACATGTGCTGGGAGAGAGAGGATGCTGGCATCTCTCTCTTTTTTATAAGGACATCAGTCCTCATGAACCAACCTTCATAACCCACTGAGGCTAAATCTATTTACCTCTCAAATGCCCCATTTCTACATGCCATCACATGGGAGTTAGCTCTTCAGTGTGAATTTTGGGGTGACACAAGTTGGTCTGTCTATAAGAGATATTGATCTGTTATTTTCTTATAATTATCTTTATTTGGCTTGAGTATCAAGACAGCTGCTGGGCTCATAAAATGTGGTAAAGTCTCATAAAGTGTGAGGTATGGTCTCCCTTTTATTTATTTTCATGTATAATATATATTCTTTCTTTCTTTCTTTTTTAAAGATTTTATTTACTTATTTGAGAGCAAGAGAGAGAGCACAAGCAGGGGAGAGGGGCAGAAGGAGAGGGAGAAGCTGACTCCCCGCTGAGCAGGGACCCAGATGCAGGACTTGATCCCAGGACCTTGGTTGGATCAGACCTGAGTGGAAGGCAAACACTTGACCAACTGAGTCACCCAGGTGCCCTATATTATTTCTTTCTTAAGGTTTCTGCAGAATTTACCAATTAACCTGTCTATGACTTTCTCTCCCTCTCCATATATATATATAATTTTTGAGTGTTTTAAACTACAAATTCCACTTGTCCTTTTCTGAAATTTGACCTTAGTTTTGGGCAATTCTAATTCAATAGACAGAGTTTTATGTTTCAACTGGGACCAGTTTCTGAAATCCTCTTTCTTTCCACCCACCACCATCTCTCACCCTAAATAGACCCTATGAAAAGTGGTATTTGCAAACTATGTATAAGACTCAATGGAATTCACTGATCAGGACCATCTATACTATAACCCAAACAATGCACATACACAGTGGGGAGGGAGTGACTGTTGTATTGGGATGACAGGACTTTCTCTCCATCACTTCCATCAGAAACCAGCATCAAGGACCCTTCCTGGGACTTCGCCCCACATTTGATGAGCAGAATACACTTAATGTCATCATTGTTTGCTGGATCCCTGAGAGATTTACTCAAAGGAAGCTCAGAGAAAGAGAGAATGGGGGAATTTTCACGAAACTAATTATTTAAGAACCTCAGCTTTCCTCTTCAATTGACCTTGCCACACGTGATCAGACCGGCAGAATATCTGCATAAACTTTATTTGCTGGGATGGATTCGGGACACACAGCATATTTTCTTTTGGAGTATGTGTGAGTATAGGTATAAAGGGATGCACTTTTCCCTAACACTTTGTGTCCCGAGGCTTCAAAATGCCTGAATAAAATGTAGTCTTTCTTTCTAAAGAAATTGATTTATATGGATGCCTTTTTACGACACCCTACAGTATTCGTAAAGTGAAATATGTTCTAAATCCTGCAGCTCTAACTGTATGATCCCTCCTGCCATTATTTTAGTCTACAGAAATTAGACTGGTAATTAAGTATTTGACTGCACAGTCATGAGGCACGTACTTTCATACTTGACCCTGTATACATTTGCGTTGGTTTTGTCTTTTGAAGATATATTTAAGGCTGACAGATTCTTCTAGACCATGTGAACACACATAGATAACAAGTATATTCTTTAACTGAATAGTTTCTATTTCTTATATCTTTATTATTCCCAATAACTAGCTTAGCAGTTTTTCTGCTTTTCTTTCCCTGAATAGATGTGATCTTTTTGTCTTATAAGATATGGTCATTCTGGTAACATTCTGGGATGATGTAGAGAATAAGGAGGCATTGAAGTGTAGCTCTTAAGTTATTTGAATGCATAAAGACAACAGTTTAATCATTTTGAAGTAGATTTTGGAGTATTCTTAATTAAAGGCTTTCCTCATCATTGGAAACGTCATGGTCAGTGGGGAGTGAAAATATGAAATAAAGAAGGAAAAAAACAACAGCCAAACTATCTAGTTAAATGTCAGATTGGTCCTATTTCACACACTTTAATCGAAGACTTCTTTATAGTTATAGTTAATAAATATGTTATTTTTTATCTGTTTTAATGGTAACTGGATGGGCTTTTTATTTTGAGAAAGTAACACATTAAAATCTTGAGTAAAATTTAAGCAGAAATAAACAGACATAATTTTATCTTTCCCAGCAGTATTCTAAGGACTGTTAACTCCCGGAGAGTGTGAATACCTATAGTACACACAAAAAATTATGGATCGTCCAAAGGTAATATCATAATGTAGCAGACACTTACAGGGATTAGTCTTCAAATCCCCGTTTCTCTCTCCTCTTCCTTAGTAATTTGAATTTGGTTTCCAGGGTGGCTGGGTGGCTCAGTCGGTGAAGCTTCTGCCTTCAGCTCATATCATGATCTCAGGGTCCTGGGATCAAGCCCCATATCAGGCTCTCTGCTCGGCAGGGAGTCTACTTCTCCCTCTGCCCCTCCCCCTCACTCATGCTCTCTCTCTTTCTCTTTCTCTCTCTCAAAATAAATTTTAAAAAACCTTGAATTTCGTTTCCACAACAACTAAAGTAATAATTACACCATTTA
The DNA here is from genome assembly GCF_002288905.1 of Enhydra lutris kenyoni. NCBI lineage: Eukaryota > Metazoa > Chordata > Mammalia > Carnivora > Mustelidae > Enhydra > Enhydra lutris. Next base: position 3,216,417 of record NW_019154141.1, on the reverse strand, counting down.
TGATAGACACAGGCTAGAATTCAATCCCTGCCTTCTGACTCTAAAGTTTTTTCAACACCACGTATGATACTTATATGAACTGATAGTAATTTAAAGCCCCATATTTTACACATTGTCTCTGGCTTTTTATACATAGCGAAACAGTGTATTGTCCCAATAATTATTCAAATGTAAGTAGATATCTCAGTACCATATTTACATGGAGAAATATAAATTATATAAACCCACATGCCCTTTAAAATATGCTTTCACTTACATTTGGGGGTTGCTTTGTGAAGATAAAATAACTGTTGATTTATGGGTCTTAATAAGGGTCCGATCCTTTCTTATAATAGAAGTGTTATTTATGTTGTTCCAGTTAAGACAGGAAAGTTTCTCCATGGGGGAGGAAGCCATTGATTTCCCTTTGGGGGTCCTAAAAGTGATTTTCTATTTCACAAGCTAGAAAGGAGACCCCTGTGTACTCTGCCTTATGCAGCCAAAGCTTATCTTTTCTTCAAAACCCACTCAATCCCTTTATGATTTGTGCCCATGAATCTTTCCCTGACCTCTTCAACTCGTGATCTCATGCTGCTCTGAGCTAACAGCACCGACTCTCCTTTCTACAGTGGTATCAGGCAACACATGATAGAAGCAGATAGCGATTCTCCCAGAACAGGGAAACTGAGGCACACGCAGTGAAAGAATTGAGAAAGTCTTAAAGGTTATGCATTGCTTGCTCACAGATTTAGAATGGTTTTTTTAAAAGGGAACAAAAACTGATTCAAGCAAAAGATGTTGTCTCATGGATAAGTCTAGACTCTTGGAGGACAGTGATCCAACATGGAATTCATGCTAAGTCATTTGTGCTTCTCGAGAATAGAAAAACAGATTTTAGGGCTATCATCATGGAGTAAATAGGTAGGTATATGATGACATTAGCAGACAAAGAGAAATTCCAGTGTATGATATCCAAACTTTTCCACTGAGTTCCTCTTTGTTATTACTGTTGTTTTTAATTAGTTTAAAAAAATTTTTTTGAATTTATTCAAGTGTACGTACTATAAATGTTGAGAATTCGTTAACTTTTGATTAACTCAGCAACCTCAAAGCTCGAGGTGACATATACCAGTAATTGCATTTCTTCAGGGTTTAGACAGAATACCACCCATCTCCCTGCTCATGGGTTGGCTGTGGGTCCACAGAACCTGATGCGGAGCAGCTGGACTTGGCTTCATGGTTTGAGTTGGGTTCAAGTTGACCCCACAGGTTTCTTTCTTGTTCTATTCCTGGTGGACTTCGGGCACGCTTGGGAAAACCAAATCACAGAAGTGTGTTCTAAGTGTCTGTGTGTGTTTGATGTTGGCTGCGGTTCCATCGCCAAAAAAAAGTCAGACAGTCATAGGTCCAAGCCTCATAGCAGAGGCTGAGGTAAGTGTCTCTGTGGGAGGCTTTGTGGTCATAGCTATAATTACTCTAGAGGAGTGAAGAACTGACAAGAAGAATTGAATCCATCACATAACGTTAACAACAGTGCCAAAGGCGTATAAGAAACATCAGTATTTCCCCATCACTCTCCTTCCGAGCACCTAATTCTGCTATCCAAGAGATAAATATTTTCTATTGTTTTTGGTGTTTACCTTTATCCATCTACCCCATTTATCTATCTATTGATCTACCATCCATCCAATACATTCAGTAAATAATTTTATGTTTCTGTGTAATGTAATTTGGTATTAGTAGATAGTTATCAATTTGAAACATTCCCCAATTCCTTTAACAGTTAAATAAGAGTTTGGCCTTGTTGAACACTCATCCATGTTTTCCCTTCTCCCATGATATCAATATAATTCATCATAATTTGGGGGTTTAATCCGTTACCAGTGTTTACATGATGCTATTGATGTAATTCACTGCTTACATAATACTTTTTTATTTCCTATAATCCCTTTGTACCTATTTCTATTTTTCAATGTTCCAAAAGACATTGACAAGTGTTTTGACCCTGTCACTAATTTTTCCTGGTGTTCAAGCAAAGATTCCAGCACTCTACAAATTACACCCCTGCCCCCAACAAAGCAACTCAGAGTCATCCTCCCTTCCTCTCCCCCGGACCACCACAGCTTTGTATCCTTCTCTCTAGACTGATGCTCTCTACTCCTCATGCAAACCCATTAACCTTTCTTTACTTCTCCACTTGAAATACTACTAGTAATCAATATTCTATTCATATTCAAAGTTTCTGTTGAAAAATCAAATTTTAGATTCTTAGCCGGTGGTCTGGTTTATTTCTCAAGCAAGTTTTTAGTGTATCCATTTTATTCTTTTATATTTGAATCTCAAATCAATATATCTATTGCTGATTACTGTTTTAATTAGTGCCTTTTTCAAAGTGAAGACTAATTTTCAAGTCTGGGAAATTGACTTTTTATTATTATTATTACTATTCATTTATTTCATCCCCTCCCTGAATCTTTCAGAGTTCCTTATTTTTATTATCTCTTCTCTCCTACTTTTCGTCTTTTTTCTTTGTTTGCTCTCTGGACGAAATGCTCTGTATTACTCTGGCCAAAGTCACCATCGCCTCTTGCCTAAATTAATATAATGCTCTCTCAACAAATTTTCCCACCTTTACCCTTGTTTCATTGTTGTCCCAGGCTCAACGTAGCAACCTTTTAAAAATTGTCAGAGGGGCGCTTGGGTGGCTCAGTGGGTTAAAACCTCTGCTTTCGGCTCAGGTCCTGATCCCAGGGTCCTGGGATAGAGCCCCGCATCGCATCGGGCTCTCTGCTCAGCAGGGAGCCTGCTTCCTCTTCTCTCTCTGCCTGCCTCTCAGCCTACCTGTGATCTCTGTCTGTCAAATAAATAAATAAATCTTTAAAAAAAATAAAAAATTAAAAAAATTAAAAAAATAAAAATTGTCAGAATATTCTCCACCCCAGACTTCGCAATGCTTTTTATTCTGAATTTCAGAGGTAGGAGGAGTTAACATCTTTACAACAACCTACAGAGCCCTTCTTGCTCCAGAACGTCATTAACCCTGTCTGGCTTTCTTACTTTCCTCTCTTGCTCTCAGTCCATCCTAGACATACCAACTGTTTTGCTAGTTCTCTGACTGAGAGCTTGTCTTAATGGAAAGAAAAAATGAGCCCCCCCTTAAAAAAAAAAGTGAGCCACAGATGAAAGCCACATGTGTGGCTTTAAATTTTTTAGTACCCAATTAAAAAAATAATAATGAAAAGTAAGTGACATTAATTTTAATAATATATTTAACTGAGCCTAATGTGTTTAGAATTTATCATTTTAATATGGGGTCAAACATTTTAAAATTATTAATGAGAAAATTTTATATTCGGTCCCCAAAGACGGATGCATATTTTACATTTATAGCACCATTCAATCAGATCAGCACTTGATCTATAACTGTCCTTCAGAGATGTCCCAAATGGAGGTAAGAGGACAGGCTCTGCATTAGGCCAGTCCTTGTATATGGACCACCCCTGAGGGAAGTCTAGAGGAGCTCCCTTCCACGGAGGGCAATGCCTGAGAGAGAGAGACCTAGCTGTGAGTTTTCAGCAGACAACAGCACTGAACCATTAAAGTCCTTGAGTCTGGAGGGAGGGTCTGAGCCATGCACCAGAGGATGTAAAATAAAAAGTAAGACGTAATAAAAATTAAAAATAAAGATGCAGCAGGCAGGCCTTTTAAAAACACACATTTATTTGCAAGTGTCTCTCTCTCTTTTTTTTTAAGATTTTTATTTATTTATTTGACAGACAGAGATCACAAGTAGGCAGAGAGGCAGGCAGAGAGAGAGGGAGGAAGCAGGATCCCTGCTGAGCAGAGAGCCCAATGTGGGGCTCGATCCCAGGACCCCGGGATCATGACCTGAGCCGAAGGCAGAGGCTTTAACCCACTGAGCCACCCAGGAGCCCCACAAGTGTCTCTTTTAAAAAAAATCTCAGACACATTATTAATTGAAAAACAAGGATTGCTCATTACTATTAGGGGTCAAGAGGTCAGTAATTTGAGCACAAGTATCTAAATAATTCCAGCCACGCACCAGAGGATGTAAAATAAAAAGCAAGATGTAATAAAAATTAAAAATAAAGATGCAGCAGGCAGGCCTTTTAAAAACACACATTTATTTGCAAGTGTCTCTTTTTAAAAAAATCTCAGACATACTATTAATTGAAAAACAAGGATTGTTCATTACTATTAGGGGTCAAGAGTTTTAGTAGGTCAGTAATTTGAGCACAAGTACCTAAATAATTCCAGGTTTAAAACCTGGATCAAAACATCCAAAGAAAGAAATATATATAAAGTTACATTACTATATATGGGACAATCCCAATTTATGGTGAGAGATAAATTCTAACCATATGGCAAAAATCTCCTCCAATATTTTTTATGAAGTTATGATGAGATTAAAGGAACATCTTAGCTCTTCTTTCTGATAAAGCTGTTTAGGAGAAATTAAATTGAAGAAGTATTGGTAAAAATCCTGCTAATGTACCAAAGTCAGGAAGAATGAGTCTGAGACTTACAGCCAAGATATGACTAGGGATTGATACTGAATGCTTCAAATGGGTTTCCTTTTGTATCCTGGACCAGAAGCATTTGCAACAACCTGTGAAAGAGATACACCAGGCAGAAAGTCCAGTGGACAGTGAGGTTTTTTCTTGATCAGGCAGAGGTTGTCAGTGATATTTCAGGCAGCGGCCCCAGAAAGGGTATCAGGCATAGACATATTGTGCCCAGGGACTGAAGGCAGGCAGAACAGAACAGACTTTATTGATAGCTGTCCCCAGCAAGGCAGCTTCCCCAAGCACACAGAGATAAAATGGTACTGCTGGAAATGCTAACTTGTCCACACTTTGTATTGCTGAAGTGGTAATGAAAATGCATATCTCTTCTATCTGTTCCTATTAGCTTTGGCTGCCCAGCAGAAGATTCAAGTAAGTGTGGCTTAAAGGAGGTGTGCTAAGGAAAAATTACCGAAAGTCAAGAAGGAGAGATAGAATTAGACTCGACTTGATTTTGAGAAGACACTGGGGAATAAGGAGCACAAATAATAATCAAAATAGAATAACATCCTTGAGTAATGGAACTGGGTCTGCAGAATGCATAGATGAACTCAACACCAGGGAAAATCAATTGATATAGAACCAGTATATGCCAACCACCTTAAAAAAATAAAGAACTTGAAAGTGGCAAGTAAACAATGGAAATAAAACAAAATTTGTTACCAGCAAAGGAAGAAGAAATCAGACTGCCTTCAGATGCCTCGTGAGCATTAAACATAAGAATGCAATGGGAGATTTGAAGGAAATGAATTATTATTAATGATTTTCATTTCCAAACAGGTATTTTAATCATGAAGTAGGAGTCAAACATGAAGAGAAAGAGTACTCATGTCCTTTCTCTAAAAGTGTTCATTGACGTGTTCTTCAGCTAACTGGATCCAAAAAAAAAAAAAAAAAAAAACCAAAAAAAAAAAAAATCCAAAAAGCTCAAAAGTGAGCGTTTCTAAAATAACATTAGTAGAAAACACAAAAAACATGTAAACTAGTTATGAGAAATCAAGTACAAAAAGTATGATTATTTTTTAAAAAGCAACTAGTTGGGGAGCCCAGGTGGCTCAGTCAATTCAGTGTTCGACACTTGATCTCAGCTCAGGTCTTGATCTGAGGGTCACGTCCTGGGTTGGGCTCCTCTCTGGTCATGGAGCCAATTAAAAAAAAAAAAAATGCAACTAATTATCATAAGAACAGATATGTGATGTTAAATGTGATCATAAGCAGGTTCTAAGAATCCAGATCATATCCCCAAAAGTGAGGGACTGAGATTTATAGAAGTAAATAAAATATGCTAATTTGTAAAATATGCTAAATATGCTAGTATTAAATAGGGTGGGGCCAACAAATACAATTTTATCACTGACATTGGTAAAGAGAAAACACTAAGTTCAAGTGTGTGTGTGTGTGTGTCTGTGTGTGTGTGTGTGTGTGTGTGTGTGTTTCCCAAAAAATAAAAGGTGAGCATTTTTAACATTAAGGAAAACATTGCTTGTTCAAAAATTTGAGATAAATACCTATGCTGAAAAAGTAAAAAAGACAAAACCATAAAAGTGAAATTAATAAAACTTGATATCCAACTAACAAAATTATTGGTGATGACAATAAATATAAATGAGTTAAAACTCCTTTATTAAAAGATAAAAACTCTTATAAATCAAAAATGCAATCCAGAAACTTGCAAGATATGAGGTAGTATGGAAATTTGGATTTGTAAAAATCTCCTCTACAAAAATAATAAAATAAGATTTATGAAGTAAAGGTAGCAAAGAAGATATCATGAATGGTGAAACAAACTAAAGGCCTTTAGCCAAACATAAATAATAAAAATCAGTTTTTGCTGTTTTTTATATTCTACATAAAGGTGTAGAACAAATTGGACCAAATCAAAAGATGTCCCACTTAAGCAGGAGCAGAAAAAAGCCAAGTGAGATATTTTTAAAAATTGTACTGCTAGGGGTACCTGGGTGGCTCAGTGGGTTAAGCCTCTCTGCCTTCGGCTCAAGTCATGATCTCAGGGTCCTGGGATTGAGCCCCGCATCAGATGTTGGGTTTGAAGAGGAATTAAAACAAATTATTAAACTTCTGCCAACACACAGGCAAATCATGCTCTTTTCTGCCACACAAACACGAAAAGTTGAGGACTTGGCAAGGATTTCTTTGAAAAAGGAGCCATTGTATGTTGGTGTTGATGACGATAAAGCTAATGCAACAGTGGATGGTCTTGAGCAGGGCTATGTTGTTTGTCCCACGGAAAAGAGATTCCTCCTACTCTTTACATTCCTTAAGAAGAACCAGAAGAAGAAACTGACAGTCTTCTTTTCATCCTGTAAGTCCGTGAAATACCACTAGGAGTTGCTGAACTACATCAATTTGCCTGTCTTGGCCATTCATGGAAGGCAGAAGCAAAATAAGCGTACAACCACATTCTTCCAGTTCTGCAACGCAGATTCAGGGATATTATTATGTACTGACGTGTCAGCAAGAGGGCTGGATATTCCTGAAGTCGACAGGATTGTTCAATATGACCCTCCAGATGACCCCAAGGAACATATTCATCGTGTGGGAAAAATAGCCAGAGGCCTAAACGGGAGAGGGCATGCCTTGCTCATTTTACGCCCTGAAGAATTGGGTTTCCTTCATTACTTGAAGCAATCCAAGGTTCCATTAAGTGAATTTCAGTTTTCCTGGTCCAAAATTTCTGACATTCAGTCTCAGCTTGAAAAATTGATTGAAAAGAACTATTTCCTTCATAAGTCAGCCCAGGAAGCATATAAGTCCTACATTCGAGCATATGACTCCCACTCTCTGAAACAGATCTTCAAAGTTAATAACTTAAATTTGCCTCAGGTTGCTCTTTCATTTGGTTTCAAGGTGCCTCCTTTTGTTGATCTGAACGTGAATAGCAATGACGGCAAGCTTAAAAAGAGAGGAGGTGGTGGTGGCTTCGGCTACCAGAAAGCCAAAAAAGTTGAGAAATCCAAAATCTTCAAACACATTAGCAAGAAGTCCTCCGACAGCCGGCAGTTCTCCCACTGAAGACACACCTTCCTTTTGTCTCAAATAGCTTTGTCCTGAAATGGATTTCTCCCCCCTTTCTCTAACAAAGGAATTGTAGCTTCAGGATTGGGACTGATGGAACCGGGGTACGAGTTGACGGTTTCAAGCTCCAGGCACTTCCAGGACATAACCCTCTTATTTGGGGATGTAAAACAGAGTTCAATTTTTCTAGGTTGTTCAAGAGCAAAACAAGGGATCTTTTGGATTTTGTTGGGCAACAGAGTATTTTAGATCTTTTGCCTCCAAATTTGTCATTGTTTTAGGGGGCAGGGTATTTTTTGTTTTTTTTTTTTATTTAAAATCAAGTAATTAACATAAAATATATACTGGTTTCAGAGGCGGAGTTAGGTGATTCATCAGTGTTCTATATACCCAGTGCTCATTACATCACGTGCCCTCCTTAATGTCCGTCACTCAGTGTAGCCTACCTTAGAAGGCAGCGACCTGGTACACTGGGGGTGGTAATGCAGAAAATTATCTCAGTATTTTTTGTTTTTGTTTTTGGTATTTTTTTGCATTGGTTGTTTCTTGGAACTTAACCGTAGTTCTTGACCTCCCCTGAAAATGCTGCTGTGGCTAGGAAGCATGTTACATTAAAGGTGGCTTTGGTTTTTGTATACTCCAGATTTTAAAGCAGTGAGCCTTTCTTTTTTTTTTTTTTTTTACGAGCCCACAGGGTAGGTTATTTGTCATCGTTATTTGAATAAAGCACCCTTCGCAGTCCTAACATTTGTTGGAAACAGTGGGAACCTGAGATTTTTGAGCCTCATTTACACCAATATATATGTAATAATCTGTTATTCTCCCTTTAATAACTTAGCAAATATCTTTTTGCAAAAGGCACATAATGATGATACATATCACTCATTCAACTTTGTTCCAAGCGGTTTGGATTTTGTTGAACCCTTCTAACTCTGCAAAGTATTCAGGGAGGCAGAACATTTTTTGAGGAAAAATTGCCCCTTCCAGATCTGTGAAATGAAAATAGGTTTACGATGAAGATTGGAAATGAACAGCAGTCAAAAAGAGCAGCAGAGATGGGGGTTTCATCACATGGGGTTTTGTTATAGGAATTCTTGACTTCCACAGTATTTAGTATGTCTTGTTTTATTTCCAGTGCAATTTATAACTATAAAATGTTTATTACATTTTGATCAATTTGAAACCAAAGTTGTTGGCATTGTTTTGCTGTTGTGCTAGTTAGTATTCATAGTCTCCTCTTAAGTACAAATACACTGAGAACATCAAATGTGGTGGAAACAGCTTAATACAAATAACATCCCAGTAGTTTAAAAAAAAAAAAAAAAGTGATCCCTGTGTCTGGGTTTGACCGTTGTCCCCTGACCGGACCTGTCCTCAGATTCAGGCCTTGACTGTTAGACTCGTGGCATTTAAGAATACTTCACCTAAGACATTCAGTAACTTTTATTTATTTATTTATTTATTTATTTTAGAAATAATCATGTCTCAAAAAACACACAAAAACAAAGGGAAGACTCTTTAATCACAGAGCAAGAGTAAAGACTCAGTATTTTCATACATTGCCATCAGAGGTTTTGTATACGTACTTTTAAATTTTCTATCAGAAGTGAAGTCATCCTTTACTCCCTGCTTGTAACCGGCTTGTTTCATAACATGTTATTTTCCTGTGTCATTAAATAATTACATCCATTTTATATTTCAAAAAGAAAAAAAAATTGTACTGCTAGGGGTGCCTGGGTGGCTCAGTGGGTTAAGCCTCTCTGCCTTCGGCTCAAGTCACGATCTCAGGGTCCTGGGATCGAGCCCCGCATCAGGCTCTCTGCTCAGCGAGGAGCCTGCTTCTCCCTCTCTCTCTCTCTGCCTGCCTCTCTGCCTACTCATGATCTCTCTCTCTCTCTGTCAAATAAATAAATAAAATCTTTTAAAAAATTGTACTGCTACCTTTCTAAATTAGTGGAACTAGAGTAGAAGTATAAGCAGTAATTTGGACAAAGAACAGAAAGATATTCTCCTATGAGTTTGCTCTTTGCTCTCTTTTCTCTTTGGAAAACCATCAGCTACATAAAAGCACATTCACAAAAGCTGGAAGAATAGTCCACATTCACCTCCCCACTCTAACCCCATTACTCTCTGGCAAAATGGTAACCTTGGGGAGACCAGAGTATAATCCCCTAGCTCTAATTCTTTAGCAGAAAACAAAAATTGTAAGAAAAAGAGAAAAAAATGTTCAGCTACTCCAAGTAACCAATTTCAATCCATAAGACCTCCTAATCTCTGAAGCAAGAAGGTGGAAGTCTCATCCTTACGGGATTGGACAGGACATCGGTTCAGAAGAGCGGACCTCAATGCAGGACACAGACTTCAATTCAGGGCAAGGAGCATGGTGGTGTCTCCCACAAAGCCAGTGCACTGACCTTTCTCTACTTTGTTTTCCCTTCAGATGACTAAGCATATCAGTCTTAACACTCATACTTCAACTTGATGTTACGCTGAAAGCATTTGATCTGTATGTAGGTTAAAGAGATTGCAAAGGAGAAAATAATTCAAATCAAATCTAAAACACAGTTTGAAAAGTAAACAGGTGAAAAGAGTAAAGCTCAGAGAGAGGAGGGATGGTTAATGTAGAGCTATAGTAAGTGAAAGTTTGATGCTATAGAAAAAAGCATATTTATTAATAAAATGCAAAATGAGGTTCCCAAGAAAGATTACGAATAGTGGGTACAGAAGTCATTTTGGATAAGGATGGCCTTTCAAATCCTTTGGAAAAGGACAATTTATTCAACAGTCACAATTAGTGCTTACTTATGGGAAACAAATAGTTTGATTCTCATTTCACATTATATATCAAAATAAATTTCAAGTTTTTTAAAGAATACATTAGGGTTTTTTTCAGATTTAGAATAAACTATTTGTGAATATCTATCTGGTCATGATGAGGGAAGTCTTTCCATACAAAAGCAGAAGAAGGAAGGAATCATCATAAAAATGGTAAAATCTTTTGAATATATAAGGTTTAAAAAGTTGATATCTTAAAAATATCATAAACAAAAATAAATGATGAGCAATAAACTGGGAAACATATTTAGGAGAGGAAAAAAATTATGCGTATTCTTTTGTACACATGAAAATTTTCATTTAAAATGGCACATTTGAACTGAATTCTGTGAACTGTTCTGAGTCCTAAACAAAATGTTTAAGTAGGCATGCTTAACTACTTCCTGATTTGTTTATTAGATTTGGGGCAGTGACTTAAAAGAGAGTAACAGGATGAATTTATGAAAGAGTAGATTATGGAGTTTTACAAGTCATGTTAGAATCCTTCAAATATCCACTAGCTCTTTTTCCATGTGTATGTGATTCAATTTCTTTGAGTCTCAATTTGAAATTGTGAAATTTGACTACTTGGTTTTGTCAGTATGTAATGAATACTAGCTTTTTCCCTCTCCTTTGATCCTCAAGTTTCGTGGATTCCAATTCTCTAAATAATATATTATAAAGGTCATTCCCTAGACCAGGATAGTTGGCAAGCCATCTTATGTGGGTGAATTTGGCCCGAATCATTTTGTAAATAAAGTTTTATCAGAATACAACCATGTCCTTTTTTTTTTTTTTTAACCTGTTGTCCGTGGCTGCTTTCACCCTGTAACAGCAAAGTTGAATCATCATGATAGAGATTTTTTTCTGTCCTGCAAATCCTAAAATAACCTACAGCCCTGCAGAGAAAGCGTGCCTACTCCTGGAGTAAACCATATTGTTACTTATTAGTTGTTAGAAGACAACGATGCACTTGTGAAATACCTGTATCTTAAGAAAGCAAGATTTTAATCTGAAAGTGTTAAAACGAAGATTCTGTGTAATAAAGAGAGGAAGTGTCAAGCTTATAGGAGCTGAGAGTGGACAAGCGATTGCCAGGGGCTGGGGGCAGGGGATATCGGGAGAAGTTGGTAAAAAAAAAGACACATTTTCAGCGATAAGATGAATAAGGTCTGAGGACCAAATGCAAAACATGGTGACTATCATTGATTCCACTCTATTGTATCATTGAATTTGTTAAGAGAATAGAACGGAAATGTTCTCACCACACACATACAAGGATAAATACAGAAGATGGTGGGTGTGTTAATTAACCAGGTGAGGGGAATCCTTTTACAATATATACTTATATCAGATCACCAGGATGCACACTTCAGATGGCTTACAATTTTATACATCGATTGGACCCCAGTAAAGCTGAAATTTATATATATATATATATATATATATATATATATATATATATATAAAGATTCTGTATTTAGTGTAATTTCCATGTGTTCTAAATCATTTTAGCTAAGTTATGTTTTTATCTGCGTTATGTACTCTATGCCTTTTTTCCCCCTCTTCTTTCTCTCCTTTTCTTTATTAGCAAATGCAATGAGAGTTGTACCTAATCTGGAACTTCATTGAATGTGATCTCTGCCTCCAGTATATTCCCTTTGATTTTGCAACAATACAAAATATACTTGAGCAGATGTTCTGCTCATTAGAAGCCCTGGCGACGGTACAATGAAAACAGACAGACTGCCAGAAATTGGGCAGAGGAGTCTAGACCTGATATCTTCACTTCAATTCAGTCATGCTTTGTACTAATACTTTCTTAGATGAATCTACATTTATCTGCATGTTTTTGGCCTTAGAGATGAAATGGAGCATTTGCTGGTATATCATCCTTCTCAAACTTAGGAGCATTTCCTCTTTTCATCAACAGAAAAACAACCCCAGTTAGGATCTTCGTGGACTCTTGCCCTGCCATTTTAGAAATGAAGAGATGTTTGGCTGGCTGGTTCATCAATTTGGCAGGTTTAGACATTCTCCAACATCCACATGTTCAAATCTAAAAATTATGAAACTATAGTTTTATCTAATTTCTATTTATAAAACAGAAAAAAAACAAGAAAACATATCATCAAGATACACCCCCAATTCTATTCAAACCATATTTTTAAATTTTATTTTGTGTCACATTAATTTCTTCTGTTTTAACATTTTTTCTATTTGTCTAGTGTTTATATAATTCAAATAGTTGCAGATAGTCATCATGTCTACTTTTGAGTCACTGCTTGGACCAAAAAAGTATGTGGGCTGGCTTCTTCTTCTTCTTCTGTTTTATGTTCCCTTTTCCTTCAGAATTCAGTTGGTCAATATTATTGCTTTGTTTTTTTAAATACATTCCTTATTCCATTTTTTCTAAATGACTGTTAACCAGAGTGCTTTCTTTTTCTGGATATGGGCATCTAGAAATTGGTATTTCCAGTGCCAGAGAGACCTATGAGACATGGTAACCAGTGTCTGCTATTTAACTTAGTAAGATCTGAGTTTAAAACTTGTTTCTGCTTTTTACCAATTTTATGCTCATAGGCAACCATAACTTCTCTAAATTTCCTCATATAAAAATACCTATCCCAAAGTCTCACTGGTACAGATAATTGAAGCATACAGATCTTATAAAAGTGATATTTTTTCAAGTTTCATTCATATATTTCCCATATAGATGTTATTTTCACATTATTTATACCTATATGACTCACTTCTTTTTTAGAAGCAAGAACAAACATGAAAAAAAAATTAAAAAAGAAATTTCAGACTACTAAATACATTACAATGCCACGGGGAGTCAAATACTTTGCCACTGGTTCTGGGAAAAGAGCTCAGTGGAAGATAATAGGGTCTGCAAATAGACTTTCTAGTAATGTTCATATTTTACAAATGATAAATATACAATTCCTATTCACTTGGGAAGAATTAGATTATTTCAGCAAAAATTTTGGAAACATTGTCAAAAATGAATCCCTATTTTCTAAAAATCCAAGTTTTTAACATTTTAAAATAATAAGAAATGGTAAAAAGAAATAAATCAGCAATGTGAACAATTTCTCTTTGATCTATATTTGAATTATGAAGACATTACCAAGAAAGTATGTCATAATTATTCAGATCTTTCAGAAGGTAAATCTAAGAGTGCTTATGGGAATTTAAAAATCAAACATAGATATTATTTAATCCAGCAGTCCTTTTAAAAAACTTAAGAGTCAAAAGGTAATTGGGGGCACCTGGGTGGCTCAATCAGTTAAGCATCTGACTCTTGATTTCAGCTCAGGTCATGATCTCAGGGTTGTGGGATCGAGACCCACACTGGGATCTGTGCTGAGCAGGAAACCTGCTTAAGATTCTCTCTCCTGGGGCGCCTGGGTGGCTCAGTGGGTTAAGCTTCTGCCTTCATCTCAGGTCATGATCCCAGAGTCCTGGGATCAAGGCCCGCATCGGGCTCTCTGCTCCGCAGGGAGCCTGCTTCCTCCTCTCTCTCTGCCTGCCTCTCTGCCTACTTGTGATCTCCATCTGTCAAATAAATAAATAAAATCTTTAAAAAAAAAAAAAAAGATTCGCTCTCCTTCCTTCTATGACTCCCAACCTCCCTGCTTGCTCACACTCTCTCTCACCCTAAATTATAATAATAATAAATAAAACATTAAAATTAAAAAGGTAATTGGTCATATGGACAAAAATGAAGCTCAGAATAGCTCATCAAAGTTTTATTTCTTGTGTTAAGATTACAGAAGCAACACAATATGTAACAAAAATAGATTGAATAAATTAAATTATAGTTAATTTCATACAACAGAATGCTTCTTAACTATTACTTTTTTTTTTTGTATTGTGTGTGTTTGTATCTTTAAATTGTTTTGAAGTAGTAACACAGAGTTAACATTTTTAAATTGCTGATTTCAAAGTAGTATTTATAGTTTGTTCTTGCTGCTTAAAAAAAGACTTTAAGTGGTCCCTGGGTGGCCCAGTTGGTTACACATCTATCTGTCTTCAGCTCAGGTCATGATCCCAGGGTCCTGGGATGGAGCCCTACATCGGGCTCCCTGCTCAGCTAGGAGTCTGCTTCTCCCTTTCCCTCTGCCTCTTCCTCTACCTGCTTGTGTGTGCTCTTGCTCTCTCTCTCTCTGACAAATAAATAAATAGAATCTTAAAAAAAGAAGACTTTATAAACAGAAAGAGAAAACGAGTATATTAGCGCACGCACACACACACACACACACACACACACACACACCCTTCAGAACCTAGAGAAGGCTCTGCATTAATATTAAAAGTAGTTGTATATAGGCAGTAAGATTTCTAATTATTCCTGATCGTTTACTTTTTAGATTATTAGTACTAATTATTTTCTTCTGGAATCATCATGTATTACTTAAATAATCTGAAAGTTCTAATATAACATTCAAACCCCTCTTTGCTCAGATATATACTGACAAAATCCAACTTTTAAATTTTAGAAATTATCTTTTCTGGGCTGATATTTCAGAGTACGTGAACATGTAGGGTTCATTATCTATGTACAGTGGAAAATTTCTGAATCAAATTTTGAATTTAGGTTAATCCTATGGAATATTTGGAAGCATTAACATTTCTAATTTCTTACATATTCTCTGAGAATGAAATGAGGGGGTTGTGTTGGGGGTCTGTATGAGAGATTATAGGGGCAATGGTAGAACTGTACTGATAAATTTGGACAATATTCCATAGTTAAGTATGAATGATTTATACTCAGGTAACATAGTGCTCTAATTTGAAGTATAGTTATATAACTTTGTCTTCTACCAATTGTTCTTGACCTTTGAAAAAGGAATTTCAAGAGAATGATGAAGTTACAAATGAAACTTAATTAAGACAATAATTGGGGACCTAGGAAAAAGAGGTGTTTTTTATATTTTATAGGAATTCAAGCTCAACCCTTACTTAAATTTCTTCCTTATCTGTCACTGTTTCAATTCTGTAAAGTCATCCCAGGTATAAATATGCTTTGCGCATTTCTGTTTATAGGAAATTTTTGGCTACTCTGTAGCCTTTACTGGAAATAAACCTGTCTTGTTCATTTCTCAGTAAAGGAAGTCATCCATGCCTTTTGTTTTCTGAATCCCTTATATTAGGTTTATTGAGAGCAACCAACTCTAATAAAAACCTAATGTGTGCTGGGTTCCTTGGTGAGTGCTGAGGATATAGTGGCAGACAACCTAGAGACATCCCAGTGTTCTGACAACAATCACAGGATGTTATGGGGGACACACGATATGCTATGAGATCACAAGAGGTGGTGGAGGGAGTGTATTGTAGAACAGGAAATTGTACAGAATTTTATAGAGAACGTTATCATATTGAAAAATGGAATATTTAGAAATCAAGGAGCAGATTAAGACAGTTTTTTTGTTTCTTGAAAAGAACGGTTTATTGATTTTTGAACTGCAAACAGTTGTTACAAAAAGGGTCTTTTATTTCTTTTAAATACATTCATATGAAGAATGACAAGTAGGAGGTGACAGTAGTGACCAGCAAGAGGAAATAACTATATTCATCTTAGTGTATATCAGCTCTGTTTACACTAACATTGGAAATTCCAAACCTGAGATGCAGAACCTCAAATCTGGCATCAGGATATCTTGAAATGAGCACATGGAAGTCAAAGGATTTCTTTCTCTTTCTCTTTTTCTTTTTTTATCTTTTGTCCCTTTCTGAAGCTACACATTAAAGTTGCTTTCCTGGGGCACCGGGTGCCTCAGTCAGTTAAACATCTGACTGCATCTCAGGGTCCTGGGATCGAGACCCCCCCCCAACACGTTGAGCCCCTGTTGCATTGTATAGGGCTCTGTGCTCAGCAGGGAGTCTACTTGGTCCTCTCCCTCTGCTCCCCGATGCTCCCTGCATATTCTCTCTCTCTCAAATTTTTTTTTTTTTTAAGAGAGAGACAGCACCTGGCTGACTCAGTTGGCTAAGTATCTGACTCTTGATTTTGGCTCAGGTCAAGATCTCAGGGTTGTGAGATGGAGCCCTGCGGCAGAGTCTGCTTCTCTCCTTCTCCCTCTCCCCACCGTCCCTCCTCCAGTGCATGCTCTCTCTCTCTCTCTAGCTCTCTCTCAAATAAATAAATAAATATATATTTTTTTAAGTTGCTTTTCGGGATGCCTAGGTAGCTCAGTTGGTTAATCATCTGTCTTCAGCTAGGTCATGGAATCAAGTCCCACATTGGGCTCCTTGCTTAGTAGGAGCCTGCTTCTCTCTCTGCCTGATGCTCCCCTACTTGTTCTCACTCTCTCTCTGACAAATAAATAAACAAAATCTTTAAAAAAAAAAAAAGTAAAAAAATACGGTTTCCCTCCGTACTGTGACAAAACTTTTATTTACCTTCTTGGTCCTACCTGTGAAAGGTCTGAAGAGAAAGAAACTTTATTTGCAGCCCAACACAAAGTGGGGACAGTTCTAAAATAGATAATCCAACCGGTTTTGCATTGTTTAAAATTATTTTTCAATAAAAGAACCCCCAACGTGTTAAGTTGTAAAAAATGTTGAAGAATGATACATTAAAATTGTGGGGGAAAAGGAAAAAGGACACATCTCCGAATTTTAATATTCATATGAAGATCATAATTTAATGTAAAAGGATATATTACCTGGAGTTGCCGTCTCAGTAAATATAACTAAATTATCCCCGGCAAAGCCTAGTTTGGCAATAAACAGGTTTTGATGAGCTAAATGAGCTTTTCTAATAGGTTAATGTACAGTGACAGGCAAAATTTTTGCTTTTCAATTTCTGAAAGTTTGATGAGTCTTAAAAACCAGGGGAAAAGGCATGTGTGAGAGCTCTGAGGATAAATTGAGAATATTTGCAAGGAAAAAGGTGGAGGGGAAGTTACACCGGTAGGCTTGGAGAATGTGTCCTACATAGGAAATCCTAAAATTAATCTCACTCCATCGGCTGAGTGAGAGATCCGTCCCATTTCATCTGGCCACTTTGACTCTCATTTTCTCTCTACAAGCAAATACTAAAAATCAACGCTTCAAACCAAACTCTAACAAGAAGTTTTCTCCAAAGGACCGTGCGCATGATAGTGAGTTTTAGTTATGACTGAAATTTTATAGACTCATTCCTTTGGCAGCTCTGTGATTACAGGGTGGCCTCCGTTACGGTATTTTTTTGTATAAAATCTTTTCAGTGCACTTGACACAGGGAGACCCAATATCCGTTTGTCAAACGCTCTGCTTTCTGGTGCCAAACAGATATCTACATGGTCAGACTGCTGATCTGTTGATAATTTTACATCCTTGAAGTCAGGTTTTACGATCTCACCATCTGAAGACATCAAAACATTGAAGGCACCAGACGACAGCCGTCACTTGATATATCCCCTCTCTCATTTTTGTTTTTTGTTCAGGTTGATGGAAAAATGTAAATGTAGGTTTGGATATCAGGATGTTAGCACAACCCTAGGGGGAAAGGGTAGTTTTCTTTGTAACTTGGCAGGCCTGGAATGGCCACTTCTGACATCATGGGTATTTTTAATGAAATATTAATGACTCTGATTTTAATAGGAATTTCAGCACAACCTAAATTAAGCCATTGGAAAAGGGATATGGTCCCGTTAAGAACAGTAAAACCGTAAGCCCCCTTCCTGAAGAGTAGCTGTGGGTAGTTAAAGTGACAATCAATTTAAACAGGCCATATTGCTTCGTAAGTCTCTGAAGTGTGAAGTCCCAGCATGCCTGATGTATTTCATTTTAATTTCCTTTTGGACAGAGCTATGGTTAGTGGGGAACCTCACACACACACACACACACACACACAAAATGTGCCAAAGAGGAGGAAATTATTTAACCCTTTCAGAAAGCTATGCAATGCATTTAGCAAAGCAAAGAAAAATAAGCATGATTCGATTTCTCCTTTTGTTTTTAAAGAAAAATAGGACTGAAGCAGGAGTCAGTCATGTGGACCCATCCTACTGATGACTTCTGTAAAAAGCCCTAAAATGCTCTCTTAACACTTACTTTGCGTTGTTGTTGTTGTTTTGTGTGTGTGTGTGTGTGTGTGTGTTTTAAGAAACTAGTGGTTCAAAAATGAATCTCTCTTTGCTCTTTCTATACAGGAAGGTAAAAAAGTCATATCATCTCACATGATTTTTTTTTTTTTTTTTTTTGCCATCTTTCCTTGGAATGCCATGTCTAACTGGTCAACTGCCGCTCTGTTGATAATTTTACAACTTAGAAATCACGTCTCAAGATACAGCTTTGGGAGGCAAATCAACTTTGATGTTTTCAAGATGGTGGCCTTGTCAATTTTCACGAGAATTCCAGATAAATCTGAAGGACTTTTTAAAAACTGTAAATGTTTCCTACACACAGAAGGCTCAGCTACCTACAGAAGTTTCTGTGAGACTGATTTGCTCCAGCGAAGCCAGGAGAGAAGACAGCAATTACGTGGTGAATGCAGAAGGCAGAGCTGGAATCGGAGCCGGGAGCGCTAACTCTGACTTTTATTATCTTTGACACGAATTTATAATATGACATTGTTAAAATCATTTGTTCTGCCTTGGTTTCATTTTATATCTCTCAGTAACTACTGGGATGTGCATTAAACACAAAGCACCTTTGGAGATTGTTATATGCTCAAAATATCAATTTTAATGTACCTAAAATATTAGCTGTTGAGAAGAAAGCAAATTTTGCTGTATGTGGGATATTTTCGACTTAATACAAATTTAAAGGTGGCTGTCTGTATTAAAATCATCTACAGGAATATTTTTATCCAAGGATTATTTTAATACCCAAAATAATGGACCCTGTTATGTGTCCTTGTATAAAGAATGGAAAGCATGACCATATTCTTTTGATAAGAATAGCATATATCAACTTGTAATGGAATGAAATTTCATCAAATTAATGTTCCCGAAGTACAGTTGTGGCAATAGTACGCATTCTGGTAAGAAAAAAAAAAAAATCGAGTGCTCCCAAGACTAAAGACGGAATTTCTTTCCTAGACTGACCTTCAAAGCATTCCAAGATTTCATTTGCTTCACCTTAATGCTTGTCCAATATCTTTTCCCATTATTGCCAAACTGCACTCCTTTCTCTAATCTTGCTTACTGTTATTCCCTCTCTCGGGGATTGTCTTTGACATCAACAGTAGATGTCAAATCGTACCCAGCGTTCAAGGTCTAAAACAAATGCCATCTGTTTCACTGATCTACTGATTGCACATGATTTCTTCTTCCTGGATTCTCGTAGTAGCTGAATTTTGTGGTCATGAAGAGTTAGCTTAAACACTGGCCCTACTAATTTAGGTTACTGACCTCACTTATTCCCCTGAATTATGAGGCTATCTGAAAGGTATTAAAAAGGTCTTCCCTGAAAAGTTAAGAGATGTGAAGTGCACGGCAGACTTTGCCCACAGCACGTGTATAGTTCCTTCTTTTTCTCCTGTTGTCTTCTACTACATCACATATTGCTTACTTACTTATAAATAAATAAATGTTAACATTATATATTATTGATATAAACATATATAGATATTCCATTACTAAATTACACAGTAACACACTGACCTTTCTATCCTGGCATAAGGAACCTCCTTCCCCATTCCAGAGAGTCAGGAGGGACCAGAACCTCCCTCTGCCTTCTCTGCCAGCCTCCAGGAGCAACCACATGTGGCTACACGACCTCAAACCTTAACCCATCAGATACTCGTCAGGATTTGGATTCTGAGCAGGTAAGACAAAGATGGAGAACAGGTGACAATTCATATGGAGAGGTATCAGGGACAGTGTCTTGTCGCCATAGCACCTGGCCAAAATGTCTCTCCTACCAGGTATGGCCTCTTGCTTCTCAGCTGCCTCTGTCTGGTATAGTTTCCCAGTCTGTCCACATCCATTGGGTCAGCCCCTGACTTACTTGATTTCTCTTTGCTTAAGGGGTATTTATCCCAAATATACAGATGTAATGAAAAGAAGGGGCACATGCACCCCAATGTTCATAGGAGCAGTGTCTGCAACAGCTACACTGTGGAAGGAGCTGAGATGTCCATTGACAGATGAATGGATAAAGAGGAATGGAATATTACTCAGCCATCAGAAAGGACGAATACCTACCATTTACATCAACGTGGATGGAACTGGAGGGTATTATGCTAAGTGAAATAAGCCAATCACAGAAAGACAATTATCATGTGTTCTCACTCATATGTGGAACATAAGGAATAGTGCAGAGGAACGTAGGGGAGGGGAGGGAAAACACAATGAGAAGAAATCAGAGAGGGAGACAATCCATGAGAGACTTTGGGCTCTGAGAAACAAACTGAGGGTTGCTGGAGGGGAGGTGAGTGGGGGAATGGAGTAACTGGGTGATGGACATTAAGGAGGGCACGTGTTGTGATGATCAATGGGTGTTATAGGCAACTGATAAACCACTGAACACTACATCTGAAGCTAATGATGTACTGTATGTTGGCTAATTGAATTTAAATTTAATAAAAATGAATAAAGCCACTGTAGGTTCTGTTTTTTGCAGTTAAGAGCAATATAGATCTTAAATTTAGCTAATATCGACCTCAGAGGGGCGCCTGGGTGGCTCAGTGGGTTAAAGCCTCTGCCTTCGGCTCAGGTCATGATCCCAGGGTCCTGGGATCAAGCCCCGTGTCGGGTTCTCTGCTCAGCAGGGAGCCTGCTTCCTCCTCTCTCTCTCTGCCTGCTTCTCTGCCTACTTGTGATATCTCTCTCTGTCAAATAAATAAATAAAATCTTAAAAAAAATATATCGACCTCAGAGTTCTTGAATACAGCACAGTGCCTGATGTAGTTCCTGGTTTCCTGGATTACTCCTAGATGAAAATTTGTCCACTATTACCCCAAGTACTATTTGTATAGAAGTGTCAGGACAAATACTGGAGACTTTTTCCTTATTTGCCAGTTTTTATTTCTCTAGCTTTTTTCCAAAGACAACTTATATTTTTAGTATCCCTGTAAACTCTGGATATAAACATATCTGAAATATTTCTATTACTTGAAGTTACGGTTTGATTTCTGAGTCCTTTTTCCAAAAACCCGCTAGTTTTGGAGAGCATCCTTGATTTCTGTTAAGACAAATTTTTATTTTGTTTTGTTTTAGAGCTTATCTTATATATTTCTTTCTCAGACCTTGGGTCAAACTTTTCTCCACAGAAGCAGATTTTCTTTGAGACAATAGGTACAACCTTTTAGTGGTATTTTATCCAAATGCATTACATCTTCTGTTTTTTGGTTTTTGTTTTACTTCCCCTGAAAATGAAAATCTTTATATTGCCGTTCTAAATATTAAAAACAACAAAAAAGTAAATGTCCTCCCATAGGCTACTTGCTTTGTAGTAAGAGTTTGTAGGTAAAACAGCCATTTTTGGGGGGAGTTCGATAGCCAAAAAAAAAAAAAAAAAGGGAAATAAATTAATATTAATTGTTAATTCAGGCAAGTAAGCTATAAAAGTACTGGAGTGATACATGCTGAATAAGGGGCACAATTAACCAAATGATCTATTATGTAGTCCAAAGAACTTTAAGAAAAATTGAGAACAAATTTTATAAAGTCACATCACTTTTTTGTAAAAAAACAACAACAAACAATCTATGCTTGAATCAGTTAAGAAATTCCGACTTAAACCTGACTTTTAAAAAATAAGAAACATCTTCGATAACTAAAATAAAAAACAGAGATGTCAATCCCCCAGCATTCCAGGCACTGGAAGCCCAGTAATATCACCAAAAACTCACATTCTTTAACTGCTCAGTCTTCTGGTTCCTAGCTTTATCCTAAAACCAGTTCCTTTGGCCTTAGGAGAGTAGGTAATCCCAACCATTCAGCATTACCGTTGACCTGACAGCTTCCAGAAGTTAAGGGAGACTGTGGAGGAGCCTGCGGGTCTTCCCACTAGTACGCATGTCCTCTTCTTACACAGTAACAGACAGTGAGAAACTCCACCGGGCAACCTCAGCCCCTAGTTTTCTTTGCAACTGAGTGACCAGGTTCTGGGCAATGGGATGAGAACGTAAGCCATGTTATGGGAAAGACATACAGTGCTATGTTTCTAAGTCACAGTCTTTTGAGTTTTGTTTCTTGTTTGTTGTTTTGGTTTTGCTTTTATACCCACCTAGTGTGGCTAGGTACTGTCATCACCAACACACAGATTCTCTCTGTAGGCATCATTTTAAATTAAGAAATCTTACCATAGAAGTCCCCTAAAACACCCCACTAAAACCCAGAAGACTTTTTTTTTTGGCCAGGACTAGGCCACATGCCCACGACCGAGCCGATTAAATGCAGGAAGTACCGGAAGTATCATGCCAATTACCACGAATTCTTAGAATAATCAGGGTCTGTGCCCTGGAGCTGGGGATGCAGAAAGTTTCCAGACAGCACATGAGGATGGGGAACACTCGACAAAATGAACGTTTGAAGGAAGAAAGTCAAAACTGAGCTAACAACCCTAATGTAACTGCTGTATTTAAAAATGTATTGTGTCTTGTCCTCAGGTACAGGTGAGAATACAAGCATGCAATTATATACAATGTTGCTTCAATCCCAGTGTATGCATAGTGCGATGTGTGTGGGTGTGTGTGAAAAGACAACAGATAGACACACACCCAGAGCCCCTGCACCTCACTGCGTCATTCACAGTCCATGTATCGTTTTCATTCTACTTTTTCACTTAAATTATGCCTTTATTTCCATGTGAGTAATGGTTTTAGTTATTATTCCATTAGTGCTCACATAAAAATTCATGGAGTAAAAAGCTCTGCACTGTATTTTAATTACTTCACCTTACCTTACCTTAGTGTCACCCTATCTTTGCAAACTCGATTCTCATTTGTTTCCAAGGGATGTCATAATCAATGCCTTCATGTGTATGACTTTCTTTTCCCTTTTAGATTATTTCGTCGGGGGGTGCCTGGGTGGCTCTGTCTTTAAGCATCTGCCTTAGGCTCAGGTCATGATCCCAGGGTCCCGGGATTGAGCCCCATGTTGGGCTCTCTGCTCGGTAGGAAGCCTGCTTCTCCCTCTGCCTGCCACTCCCCCTGCTTGTGTTCCCTCTCTGGCTGTGTCTCTCTCTCTGTCAAATAAATAAATAAAATATTTTTTAAAAAAGATGATTTCATCAGGGAACACTCCTGGAATGTTCAAATCACAGTGATCATTACTGTTACCCATACCTCATCCTGGCAATTTACTTTCCAAAAGGCTATACCAGGTTACACTCTTCAAATAATATAAGAACGTACCATATAAATGTAACCTTGCTTGGTTGGAATTTACTTTTTTTAATTTGTCACTTTAATGGGGCTAGCGTGTCCCATCATTATTAAAGCCATTTACCATTATTGGTAAGTGAGGCAAAATTTGCAATGTATATCTTTTTCTTGATCTCTTGTTTGATTTCTCCCCCTCCCTGGGATTTTAATATTTTCTAACCAAAGTTTTAAGTTATTTTCAAACAAAAGAGTCCCTTTTGAATATACTTATTTCAAAGGCAATCTGAAAGCTTAGAGAGCCATTCACAAATATTTGGCAAATGGTCATTTTTTATTTCTTGTGTATAGGAACACACATTAATCATTTATCCTTTTAGAATCAACTTCGATATCTCAAATTACTTATTTCTTCCACATGCAATTTAGTAAAAATATATAAAGTTATAGGTAAAGTTCCTCTGAGTTTCAAATAAGATTGCATCTAATACACATCTTATCAGGAGAACTGGCAAAATTATCCTATTTTATCTTCCTTTCCAAGGATATTTTATATATACAAGTCTTATTTTTTTTTTTGTCTCTCAGTTACCAAAAAAACCCCAAAATTATAATAAATTTTCTGAAGGACATGCTTTTTTCTTTATCCTGGAAGAAAAGTCATCATCTTTATGCTTACAGACTTTGAGTGGTCAAGGAAGGACACAACAGATATGAACATGTTTTGGAGTTTTGAGAGTTAGTCTTTTTTAACCTTCTCCACAAACCAGATTTAAATTTCTCCATAGAAATCTTAATCTTTTGCTGTATCATTTTCCAACAAATGGGTCATTGGTGAGTATTTGAATAATTTTCACATTAACTCATTTATTTTTGGAACCATCTGAAGTTGGCAATAAAGACTATTTTCATCATTTTTGTGCCATCTGGTGTGCTGGAATGAGAGGCATAGCTGATGGGTCAAATTAAGAATATTCAGATTGGGGCAGTTGGGTGGCTCAGTTGGTAAAGCATCTTCCTTCAGCTCAGGTCATGATCCCAGGTTCCTGGTATCAAGCCCTACATCGGGCTCCCTGCTCAGTGGGAAGCCTGCTTTCCACTCTCCCATGCCCCCCGCTTGTGTTCCCTCTCTTGCTGTGTCTCTGTCAAATAAATAAATAATTTTTTTAAAAAAAAGTGTGAATCTCTTCCAATACCATCCTTTTGTGCCTACACTCCCTAAGGCTGCACTGACTTTCTCAAGATTCTTCCTCCGGAACCAGAACTCGGGTCTTTGGACACCCCACTCTGGTTCTTTTTACCTGTGTGAGAGAATATTGTCAAGTATACAGGAAATCTCTGCATCCCTTGCTTTGCAGTGACACATGAGCCCCGAAGCAGGTATACGTCATCTGTCCAATCTGTCCAAGTCTATCATTTTCCAGTGCTTTCTTCAAATTGTCCCCTCTGCCAGGAAGCCCCCCTGGCCCACGCCTCACTTGGTCAAGGCCTGCTCCCAGCATGGTGAACTCCGTATATGAATTTCCATCACTGCTAGTATCTTACTTCCTCAACTAAGTTTTAGGTTCACTAGGTTTAGACAGTGACCGTGCCTATCTCATTTATCACAGAACGCCCAACCTTCAGCCTAGAGCCTGACACACAGTAGGTGATAAGGAGAAAAAGAAAATGACAAGCTGAATCTTTTAAAAAGATTCCGACTGAGGATCATTTTTTTTTTTTTTTTGAAAGACTTCTCTTACCTATTATGTGTCAAAGTCTGTCATGACAACACACGAAGAACCCTATCTCTTTATTTATGGCTTCCCCAGCTGACTAAGAATTACTTGACTCACCTGTTTTTTTTTTTTTCCTTTGCAAAGATAATAACTGATACCGTGCCTGATATATAGTAAGTGCTCTGTGCCTCTCCAAATACATATAATGCAACACACACAGCCTCAGTCAGTGTGATAGGTCATCATTTCCTGACAAATTTTTGGAGCTGAGGAGCTGACACACTCATTCTGTTGGAAGACGTGTCTCCCCTCGCCCCAGTCTATGATGTCACGGGAGAGAACAAGTCAGAAGTATTTGGACACTTGAATCATAACTGCTTATCTTTACATTTCTTGGATAACATAAATACTTTAACTTGTAATATACAAAACTTTGATTTTATTTTAGAAAAGGTGTATGTCAAACACACCACAAGGGGAATCACTCATTCCAGTATTTGGGATATTGTGAGATTGACCTTGGGATCCTGGAAGGAAAGATACATGCACGTGTTAGGGTAGAGCAGGGAGCAATGGGAAACACTGAAATGCAGACAAACTCCATGGGAACTCCATCCTGAATCGGTTCTGCTCTCCACCATCTCTCTAATGTTCCCAAGTTGTGCCTAGGACATAATAAGTGCTTCATAAGCATTTGTTAAATTCCAAAACAACACAATGGAAAAAGGTCTTATGAGAACTTCATTTCTTTGGGAAAAAGTTTTGAGTATGTTGAAAAAGAATTACTCAGTGTCACACACTCCAAATGTCTGTCTAATATATCTCTGTACAGCACAACATAATGAATTTGAAATAAAATATACAACAAGAAGCTAATTTTCTTAGTGTGTTTTCCTTTATGACTTAGTGCAAATAATTATGAAATGAACGATCCCTAATAATGACCACACAATCAGGGTTTGTATTTTTCTTCTTTGTTAACCCTAGACCCTGTTATTGAAATGGAAAGTTAAGCTGACATTTTTGCAAGTTTTTTTTTTCTTTTTTATAGTCTAAAGGTTAATGAGCTGTCGTGTGGTTTAGTGCTGTGTGTGCTAAGCTAGCACCTAATATGTTAAGTTGGGCGTGATTCAAGCCTCCCAGAGAAAAGTGGCCTCTGACAGTACGGGTGGGGGAGGGGAGGACAGAAGGGAAGAAGCCAGTACCATTGTGCTCGTGTTATTGCTCAAGAAAGGTGGTCCTGGTCAGCGCACACTGCTGTTTGGGACTTTATATGCAAGCTGTTCTCAGGGGGAACATAAATATCCCACATTCCATTTCGAGAGGCGCTGGGTTATAGGTTATTGACCAGTTTAGGGATTTATAGCCGGAGTCAGTAATTGTTAAGGAAAAATGGCTTGACGATTTTATTATAGTGGAAGCCTGCTGGAAAAGTTACATATAGATTTACTTGGGAACTAACTTGATCTTAGTAATAATAGGTATGTCTGCGTTTGTGCGCGCACACATAGTCATATTCTTATACTTTAATACAGACTATGTTTTCCTTTTCACAGACAAGTGTTATGGTACTAATTCAGGTGCACGGATCACATGAACACATATACCATACATTGTTTCATAAGAATATATAGATTATTGCCTATAACTGAAATGCTGACAAACAAATCCTTTCTGAACAATGAAAAGTGGTTAATTTGTTTCAGATTTGAGGGTAATCGAGGAAGAAAAAAGAAAAGAACAACTACTATTTTGCTAGTTGGTTTCATATCCCACCACCACGTTGCCCCCCAAAATATATGTCCACACAATTTAAAATCTGAACAAATTAATCAACTAATTATTTTTTGAATCCACAGATTTTAAAAAGTAGAATTAGAGATTATCACCCCAATTCTTTCTGATATTTTATCCTCAAAGAAGACACAGATCAAGATTTACTGCTAAAAATTAGTTTTATACTTTTTATGTTGACATAGAATATTATGAAAAACTTCCTCTAATAGGCATTCAGCAAGCCGGTGCTACTGCAAAGGTCTGGGGCAAGTTTTAAGTCAGAACTGTGGATTTCTGTTTGACTGAATTTTGTAAGCAACAACTGAACAACCAGGATTTGCCCACCAGATGAGTTGTAGGGGAAGAGCTTCAACATACAGGCCTACGTCCCATTTCAGACATGCAAAGATGAAACTGACAGAAGAGAAACATAGGGAAGACATTTTTCAGGGTGAAAAGCTAGGAGAGAGGACCACACCCACGGTGGACACCTCAAGGGATTTTTGGCAACACCTAACTCTTCATCCACAAAGAAACAGCCCAGAAAAGATCCCGTCAAAACTCCACTGTATACTCTGCCTGCCCACATCTCATCCTCATCACCAACACAGAACAAGAACCAGAATTAAGAACAAAGTGTGTTGATGTCAGTTACTGACCTTCGGGAACAATGTGATTATAGAGAAGTCTGAGGAGAGTAAGGATCAGGGAGGATTTCTGCCTAACAAACACCTTTGCTGGGCAAAGAGATAAGCTTTCCACAGCAAAGTATATTATACTAAATTTCACCCAGAACATGGGTTTGGGATGCCTCCCACGAGCCCAGCTTTATTTTGCAAGGGTTCAGTGGTGAACAAACACAAACAAGGTTGCTGTGTCCACAGAACTTGTAGCCTCATGAGGGAAGACCAAAAGTAAACAGGTGACAAATGATCAGGGTTGTTTCATAATGTCATAGATAAAATGAAGAAAATGGGGGCGCCTGGGTGGCTCAGTGGGTTGAGCCACTGCCTTCGGCTCAGGTCATGATCTCAGGTCCTGGGATCGAGCCCCGCATCGGGCTCTCTGCTCAGCAGGGAGTCTGCTTCTCTCTCTCTCTCTGCCTGCCTCTCTGTCTACTTGTGATCTTTCCCTGGCAAATAAATAAATAAAATCTTTAAAAAAAATGAAGAAAATGAAGTGATAATAAAATAAAAAATAACTGGAGGTGGCCGACCTAAGAGAGTCTGAAAGATCGTTCATAAAAAG
This sequence comes from Enhydra lutris kenyoni, assembly GCF_002288905.1. Lineage (NCBI taxonomy): Eukaryota > Metazoa > Chordata > Mammalia > Carnivora > Mustelidae > Enhydra > Enhydra lutris. The sequence goes on along the minus strand of NW_019154141.1, from coordinate 3,187,999 downwards.
TGACCTCTGAGTGGAGACCTGAAGGTTGAGGACAGCCAGTGGGAGTGGGGCTGTTCTCAGAGATGGAACCTCCATCCTGTGTTGAGAGGACAAAAGGCACAAGGTCTGACCTAGAAGCACAGTAATCACGCTCTAACTTTGTGCATTATACTTTGAAAAATAATAACCATGACTTATTTAGATAGATATTTACCTCCAGAGTGTTAAGGAAATGTGTGAGATTTTGGACTCTGGGAAACAGGCTCTGTCCTACATAAAGAAGAATACATACAAAGAAAAGGACGATAATGAAGAAATGACGTAAAAGACACGTCATTAGATGATAAAGCAGATCACATTCCAATGGTCAAGTTTGTAGATATGTGGATGACAGTTAAGTGAGACGATGATTGGGAAAATGAATGGATAAAGTATTGATAGCTTCCATTTTCTTATGTGTCTTACCAGTGAGGTGCCCTTGTGCTAACAGGTGCTCTCCAAATAAGGTCCAGAACTAGGTCATATTTCCTCTCCTCTTTCTTAATGTTTATTTGTTGATACTGAAGTAAAATAAAGCATCCTTTATCACCCGCGTAGGCAAGCCTTCTATTCTAGTCTGTCTGGGCTGCTAAAATAAATTGCCATAAACTATGTAGCTTATCGACAACAGAAATTTATTTTCTATTATTCCGGAGACTGGAAGTCCACGATTAAGGTGCTGGTGGATTCCCTCTCTGGCAAGAGCCTGTTTCCTGGCTCTCAGACGACCTTTATTTCGTCATGTCCTCATATGCTGCAAGGGATTTCTCTGGAATCTCTTTCATAAGGGTACCCATCTCATTCATGAGACTCATAACCTAACCACCTCCAGAAAGCCCCACCCCCAGATACCATCACATTGGGGATTCATTTCAATATATGAATTTCATGTTCATCACCTTAAGGCCTTGCTTGTACACCCCTGTGGCCTGTGGAACCGTGTGAGGGAACAGATGATGGCCCATGACAAATGTGGACCATCTCCCTGGGAGCATGTCCTTAACTAGAAAGTTATAATGGTGCTCCACTCAAAAGGAATTCCAAGCAGGCTATTGCACTGAATTCAACAAGCCAACACAGTAAGAGGTAAATTGTATTTAAAACAGCCCAAATTCACTACCTTTTTTTCTGATTTATTGTGTCTTTATTTACTCATAGTGTATTCTTTTTAAAATTGTGTCACCAGCAGGGTACACATAATAGTCCCAAACGAAGTCGAGCGTTGGCCCATAAGCCAGAAGCCACCAAAGAGTCATGGCAGAGTGTGTCATTTAGGAAACTATTATCTTTCAGCTTCAAATTTGCTCTTTTCTGATTGATTGCACGAGGTGGGACCAGGAGTCTACCACCCACATGCCTGCTCTGCCAGTACCCTGTCGAGTGACAGGAAAAGTGAACTGGGAGATGAGTTCACTTGCATCCCAAACAGGATGAACTAAAAAAAGTAAGAGAAAGGAAAAAAAAAATCCATTCCCAGACACATCACAACCAAAGGGCTAAAAACTATAAGCCAAGAAAAAAAAAAAAAAAGTAACAGCAGGAAGGAAAAAATGAAATGAAAAATTCATATAAGGAAGGAACCATTTGAAAGACTCTGATTTCTCATCAGAAGACAAAAATAAACATACAACAAATTAGAGAAAATTTAGTTTATATTTCTTTTAGGAATGCTTCCTAAAATAATGGATCAATATATATTCGGGTGATGAAAGCTAGTGTTTTTGTTGTTATTGAGAAGTAAAGCAACCAAACCAAAATCCCCTCCATAATTTTTGCTGTTCTTTGAGATCAGCACTTAGATGGAAAGAAGCATAGATAATATGAAAATTTATTTTTTTCAGCTTAATGTGAAGTCTTATCTCTGAATGAAATATGTAGACATATTTTTCCTCTCTAAAACTGCATGACTTGGTATTGCACACAACAGTGATAGTTTCAATGATCACCATACTTTTAATGGGATTTTTATCTTAAATGTGGTGACTTTATTGGGGAGAGACACTTTTCTATGTATTTGTATTCTATAATAGTTTTCAGCCAAGAAATACATGTTTGTAGAGATTTGTTAAATCCCAGAAAGAATAAAAGATCATATCTTTTAAATTTTTTTTTTTCCAAAGAGAGAGAGAGCATGTGACTGGGGGGTCGGCACAGAGGCAGAGGGAAAAAGATGGCACGGCATGGATCGCATGCAGCCAACCTGGGCTCGGTCTCACGACCCTGAAATTATGACCTGAGCCAAAATCAAGAGCAGGACACTTAACCGACTGAACCACCGAGGAGCCCCAAGAATGAGAGATTCTAATAAATAAACACGTGATGCAAATTATATTGTTTTTCGGTATTCTCAGCATTTACTCTGTTACTAGTTAACAAAGATTAATATTTAACAAAAAAGAAAGGGAAAAAAATGATCAGGGATAAGAAACTTAAACTAAGGATTTCACTTTGAAAAAAAAAAAAAGATCAAAATCGGTATAGGAAAGAATAGTTTGACTTAATGTGACCTTGAACCTCATAACCACATGATGTAAAAATCTCCTAATAATAGATAAGCCAGCAGAACCTTCCTTCAATATTTTCCTCTAAAAGGGTGTAAACCAATCTCCTCTTCATGGCCCAGACTGATACTTTTGTTTCATGAAAGACACAAAGAATTGAAATAATTCCATTAGAAGAGAGTTTCAAACTATGTTTTAAAAAAAATGACAGGCCAATATTTTAAAAATCCGTGTCTTTAATTATTTCCTTACAAAAATAAATGGAGAGATGGGTACTAATATTGTAAGGAAACAACAGAGGAAGTAGCATGTTTTTAAAAGCCTCCCAGCCATGTGACTGCTGCTATGGGCCTTTTGTCTCAGTGGTTTCCTGCACTTAGGTGGAAAACGCTACTCTCATAATATTACTTGAGCCCTCTCTCTTCTTGGTCCTCTTTTAGGCTGGTCATTGGGGGACTCTCCAGATGGGAAGAAAGCTTTCAAATCCATTACTCCTTTCCTATCCCTTCAACACCTTCTGATGCCCAGTGGGGTTTTCACAGGTTCTAATATTACTTCAATGATTCAGCAAGCCTTTGAATTGCGTTCAGGAAGGGAATACTATTCTCTTTCTAATTCTCCCAGGCATTCACCTTTCCTTCCTAAGAATACAGGCAAAGGCTAAAATATTACTCCTGGTGATTTAAATAAAATAATCATTATGGAGCTAAAAAACCCTACATTTACAATGTCCGGTTAGCAAAAATAAAATAGGAGTGGGGAAGGAGATCACCAACCAATATTGACTTATGGGGGTAAAACACGACCTAAAAGTCTTTGGTGCACAACCATATAAATGCAGAGAAAACAGAAATTAATAGTAGATAAAAGCATTCCCAATTCTGACAGTAATCTGACGTGGGGAGGGGGCAGTCTTATAAGACTAAGTCCTTAACTTGTGGGATCTAACAGTTACTCCAGGGAGATAGAGTCAGAGTTGGATTGAATGTAATACACCTGACTAGAGTTAGAGAAGGGTTCAATGGGTGCAAACCCCATACAACTGGTGTCAGAAACAAATTGTAGTGTGAAAGGAGAAGAAACACTGAGTTTTCCATAGACATAGGAGCATCACCATTATGAGAAACTTAATGGTGACCGCCCTTTGTAGAGAGGTCGCTGTCCTCTGATAAAAGGAGATATTGTTAGAGAATTTGACTGTTGATGGCAATGGGACTGGTGGAATGTCAAAATAAAAGGGGTAGAAGGTCGTTCAATCACCAGAGGCAAGATGGGTGCAATTATTATAATGAGAGCAAAGTGAAAGTGATATCTAGGGAGCCTTGTTCTACAGAAGGTTGTGCAGATGGGAATCACTATCTCCAATAAGAATAGGAAGATGGGGAACCAAAAGAGGTATTGTTCAGACTTCGTGATAAAAAAAAATAAAGGATGGATGGATGACCAGGAACCTGGTAGGGAAATATGTTGCCCAGTCACTCTGAGGATCCAGGAGCCATTGGCAGAAGAAGAATGGGTCCTCACCAGGACATTAAAACACTTTTGTCAATTGTATGATTAGGCATTTCAAGGATTTCAAGGATTTTTGGACAGAGGGTCTAAGACGACATTAACACCCAGTAAGTTGAAGCTTCATCATGGCTTCCCACAGAATTCTCACAGACGTGCACCTCACAATGAGCCCAAAATATCCATGAACCTACCCAATACCAAGCCACAGCTCCCAAAGGCATAATTAAATAGACATAATTGGTATTTGACAAATTATCTACATTGGTTTCGGGGCATGTGTAGTAAGATTCATTACCACAGGGGGAGCCAAGTGGGAAGCTTGGCCAAGATGGTAAATCCAACGCAATTCTGTATCTCAAGGAGGAAGAAGACGGATATTGGCACTACCCTTAATGACCAAAAGAGGTCAAAAAACATCAGATAGTCCTTCTGGGTGACAGTGAAATGCCATTACTTAACCAAATAAGAATTCTGGTTGTAACAAATGCTCCCTCTATAATACCGATGCTCGAGCAGATTAGAATGGACTTAAGTACATGCAGCAACCTTTTGTTTGGTAAATGTGTTCTCTTTCATCCTTATCAAGCAGAAAGCTCAGAAACAGTTCAAATACACATGGGATAGGGGTCAGTAAGCACCTCAGTCTTGCTTCACGGTCACGTTACCTCTCTTAACCTGTTTTAGAACACAGTTCAAAGAGCACTGCATTGTCTAGTCTTCCTTCAGAACTCTATCATCCACTCAATGGCACCATACTGATTGGAGCAGATATGTAAGCATTGGAATATTCACTGGACCAGAGGAACAAAGGCTATTCTTTGTTCATAAACTTGTCAGCCCAGGATGAGGGCACAAGACAAAAACAGATGGTGCTACACCACAGCCCTACTGAAGAATGGCCCCGCAAGGCAGTGATGAGAGGAAACCAATGGTGGAACTTCAGGCAATGAACATGGCCATCCACTTCATGAGGGAAAGAAAAATTTACCCAACACACAGACGGTGGTTCACCATAGCTGGTTAATCATGAGTTTGAAAGGAGAAGTAGAAAATAATTAAGGTATCGCATCCCCTCTAAATTCATGTCTGCACACACCCTCAGACATGACTTTGATTGGAAATGGGGTCTTTGTAGATATAGTTAGCTAAGAGGAGGTCGTACGGGATTAGAGTAGGTCCTTTTCCGCTGACTAGGAGTCCTTATAAGAAGAAGGGAGGAGACACAGAGATAGACAGAAAGGATAAACCTATGAGATGACAGACAGACATTGAGGGAAGAACCGAAAAGACAGCAGAGTCAGAGATTGGGATGATAAACCTACAAGCCCGGGGACACCAAGCCCTGACAGCAGCCACCAGAAGCCAGGAGAAAGGCCTGGAACTGTTCCTCCCACATAACCTTCCAAAGAAGCCAATTCTCCCAACACCTAGATTTCAGACTTCTGGCCTCTGGAGCTGTGTGAGAATAAATTTCTGTAGTTTTAAGCGCCCCCTGCTCCGCACCCCAGTTCGTGGTGATTTGTTACAGTAGCCCTAAAAAACTAATATACCTGGGGACAAGAAAATCTGGGGGAAAAGACATATGGAAAGACCAATGGGAGAGAGCATTTAAACATTTTGTGTTTTATGTTAACACCCACGAGAGAATGTCTGCAATACAAGAGGCCTTCAACGTCCAAGTGTGTGGTGATTTGATGTCAGTTGCACAGCATCTCTGTGACTGACTACCTCCATTTGTTTCTTAAATTTAATATTTTTATTATTCTCGAATTAGACAACATGAATACTCACTTTAAGGAGACTATTAAGATGGCAAGTGTGAAACAAATTTGAGGATTTAATGTGAAATAGAAAACCCAAAGCCTTTAGGAAGGGAAAGATATATTTATTATTATTTATGTCACACACACGCGCACACACACACACACACACACACACACACACGTACATACACATTGATGGACCCAACTACGGTCTGGAGAATGAGGCAACACTGTGCAGATCTGAATTGTTGGTTATTTTGCTTTGGGTTTGGCTGCCTCAGTGTGTGTTAAAAAACAAAGTTCAAATCTATGTAGTGCCTATTACTCATGAAATCAACCAAGGTATGGAAGGCTCATGGATGGAGCCCAGTTGTATCACCATTGTTTGGTCTGCTAAGTTTCAGGTTAAAATTAGCTCCCTTTTCCTTCCCATATACAAACATGCTATTATTGCCTAAAAACATAGCATTATAATTTCTTAAGTAGAAATAGGCAGATAGATAAATTTAAAAAATCATATTGAAGAATGAGGAAAAACATATATGAACAACATCTAAAGGAATCACTATGACTACATCAATTCTACGAAGATTAAGATTGAGCAAGGTGGATGTAGATGTAGAACAATTAAGAAGACATGGTGTGAAGAATATAATGACTATTATGCTTAATATTTTCTGGTTGGGAAAATACAATGTTTGTAAAGCCACACATAGCCTATGGAGCTTTGTCCCAGAGCAGTGTCACAGTTAGAAGGACTCGGTCTAAGCAACCAAAAGTAATTTCAAAATACATAAATTTTTCATGACAATCCCCTAAATCACCCATCATTAGGACAATACATGATCTGAGGTTTAAGCCCTACATTGTAATATGCATTTCTGAATACAAATTCCTACAGGGATATAGACATATCATATAAATAAGACAATGAACATTTAATTTTACATTATTTTAAATTATATGACAAGAGGGAGGGGAGGGAATAATTCCATGCATATACAGTTTAACTCCTTTCAAATTTAGTAAGTGCATTCTTTGAAGTTAGTATCATTCAAATTCCTCACTTCTGATTTTTTTTTCTTTGTTTGTTTTGTTTTTAAGATTTTATTTATTTATTTGACAGGGAGAGAGAGAGATCACAAGTAGGCAGAGAGGCAGGCAGAGAGATAGGGGGAAGCAAGCTCCCCGCTGAGCAGAGAGCCCGATGTGGGGCTCGATCCCAGGACTCCGAGATCATGACCTGAGCCGAAGGCAGAGGCTTAACCCACTGAGCCACGCAGGTGCCCCCTCACTTCTGTTTTTAAGCTAAGGAAATGAGTATATCATATCCTCAGTGGAACTGCCGAGCATCAGATGTATTTTTGCTTCAATAGTCCAATTCCCTTCTACAGCATGGCTGTGACTTCACTTTACTCTTCCACTCCACTGAAATGAGACCTCTAACCTTTTCACACGGAGTGCTTTGCTGTTTTGAGCTTCTCACTTCCCTCCTAGCTCTCCACCACTGAAGTCCAGAACTTTCTCAAGAAGAAACAGCAGTCTAGATAGTTCTCTATTATCAGAAGGAGAACAGAAAATCTAGGAACTCTCAAAGATGAATACATTTTATCCTGTAATAGTAACAGTGACAAGAAACATGAAGAACCAAGTAAGAAGGCACCACACCCACCTTACAGGCTTACTTTGTGGATCTATTGTTTTAAACCACACAAACAGCCATCGCAGTTAGTCAAAAATGATCAAATATTGGCTCTTTCATATGATTCAGGTCAATACAACAAGGTACAGAAAGAAACCAACTATTCACATCTTTGGTCTTCTACAGCAAGAGGAGAAAAATAATGCGTAAATTGGCATCAAATAATCCAATCCCCTGTCTTGCTTCCATCACTTTACAATCCTCTATTGTTGCAAGTGCATCATCTGGGCTTCTCCAGAAATATGGAGGTTATTTAAGTCCATGATTAAATGATTTCTTATCACCCAAGTGTTCCAGTGACTCTCCACTTAAGACAGAGTCCTCTCCTTTTGCCTGTCCTATCCAGATAATCCTATCAGAATATCTATTTTTTTAAATTGAATTATTAGTTTCAGATGTACAACATAGTGATTCAAAAATTACATACATGACATACTGGTCACCATGAGAGGCAAGAGTTACCATCTGTTATCACACGAAGTTCTCACCATATTATTGATTATATTCCCTATACTGTACTTTTCATTCCTATGACTTATTGATTGTGTAATGGGAAGTATGTACCTCCTGAACCCCTTCACCTGTTTTGCCCAACTCTCCCTCCTATCTGGCATTCACCAGCTTGTTCTCTATTAATAAGTTTTTTTCTGGTTTTGTTTGTTTTGTTTTTAGATTCCACACGTAAGTGAACTCATGTGACATTTGTCTTTTTCTGCCTACTTATTTCATTTAGCATTATGCCTTCTAGACTCATCCATGTTGTTGCAAGATTTCATTCTTTTTTATAGCTACAATATATACACACACGTATATGTCTGTTTCCATATGTGTGTATATATCTTATAGCTATAAAAAATATATATATATATGCCACATCTTTATCCATTCATCTAACCATGAACACTTAGATTCCTTCCATATATTAGCTATTATTAAAAAAATTGCAATAAACATAAGGATGTATATGCTTTTTGAGTTAGTGTTTTTGTTTTCTTCAGGTAAATACCCAGAGGTGGAATTACTGGGTCACATGGTATTTCTTATTTATTTATTTATTTATTGGAAACAGTGAACATTATTAATAGAATTTTGCATTAAATAAAGAATTTCCTTTGAAATATGATCATATTCTCAAATTTAATATGCTAAATACTTGGTCCAGTTTTTTTTCTTTTAATATCAGTAATTTTTATTACAATGTGAACATTTTATGACTCTTTAACTGTTGGTGGGAATGGAAGTTGGTGCAGCCACTTTGGAAAACAGTGTGAAGATTCCTTAAGAAATTAAAAATAGAGCTTCCCTGTGACCCTGCAACTGCACCACTGGGTATTTACCCCAAAGATACAGCTGTAGTGAAAAGAAGGGCCATCTGTACCTCAGTGTTCAGAGCAGCGATGGCCACATGGTATTTCTAGTTTTAAAGTTTTGAGGAATCTCCATACTGTTTCCTGTCAGAACATTTTGACTGTTCTGTACACCCACATAGGCACCCACCCAACACCCAAGCAGACTTCCTCACTCTAAACCATGTTCCTTCTCCTAACATGTTCTACTACTTACTCTGGAGCCTTGACTTGTACTATTTTCTACAAACTCTTCATCATTTTTGGAAATAAAAACTGTGCATGTTTCACCGTCTAAGTCAAATAGTTGCTCATTTCGTATTGTGTTTTTATTCATTTATTCCAGAACCAAATATCATGATAAATGTTTTAATGCCAATGAATGATGTCAATGCCTAGGCTGAAAAATGAAACCAAATGATGTCATGAACTTTATCAGTTGGAATAAAACAGGTTGATTCTGGTTTGCAGATTAAAATTGGTTAATCATAACAAGTGTAGTCCTTGGAAATGTGTGTAAAACTCCTTTCACACGTGCTTAATAATTCTAGAGAGATTATTCCAAAGGGGGGAAAATTACCTTCATCACCGGGCTTCCAAAAAAATAAGCAGAAGTGGATTAACATAATTGCTTAATCGACAACATTCACCAAAAGCCTCTGAGTGTATAGAATTAATCATCTTATTGTAAGATTCATTAAAAAGTAATGGGTGTACTGAGAACATTGCACAGCTGGGAATAATTTTGTTCCATTAAAAATAAAAATAAATACACCTTGGAAAACACTATTTTGACAATATTTTTGCTCCCTGATTTTGTCTTAAAAACAAAGGCTCTGTTCACTCACAGGTGTATATACAACACCATAATCATATTTCCAGGAATCTGAAGTTTGTGAATGACAAGAGTCACAAGATAATCAACTTGGGTAGCATCCTCTTCCCTGAAAAGAACCACTTAGCCTTGATTAATGGTCAGTAAAAGTGTGAAAATTTTTATTATTCCTTGCTCTATGAGGATTATATTCTCAATGTACTAGTTTATGGTTTTTAGAACCTAAAATCTAGTTAGCAGTTTATGGATTGGAGGTTTAAAAACTGCAGATAATTTATTTCCCAAATATAATTAAATGGTTAAAAATGAAGTAGCTTTCACTTGAGATTAAAAAAAAAAAAAAAGAAAGGAAATTAGTAATATCAGAAGGGGGGCAGTTGTTCTATCCTTTGACATTCACGTAACTTTTATTAAACTACCATTAACTCTAGGTTCCTGGAGACAATCAAGCATGAAATCGCTCCTTGCAAAATGTCTTCTGCCATTTTCAAAGATTCATTATTGTTTTGGAGTACCTGGGGTAGTTGTGATACAAGTTTGAATTGAGAAAGACATTTGACTGTTCAAACAAATTACCTAGAGGAAATGCTTCTATTTTATTCTATCTTTGTCTCGTATGTGCAGGGTCAAGGGCCACTGGAATTGAGGGTCATTAAGTTTTGCTCATTATTAAGTTTGATCCCCTTGAAGACTGTAGTTTTAGTTAATGTAAATGCCAATGTTAATTTCTAAACTAGATCTCTAGGCCTTTATATATTACTGACGTGCCTTAACCACACATGACGTTAGAGATAATAATAATAATACCTCCAATAGTTACCAAGTTTAGTAAATATTTAGGTACCAGATGCTGAATTACCTTAATTAAGAACGCTTTGCCTTTACCCCTATTTTCCTCCTGTATAAATCCCTTAAAAATTCTCCTTTTTCTTCCATAATAATTCATCTCATACCCTTAGTTTATGTACCCCATTTGGCAAGACGAAAGCTTGGAAGGTAGCCAAGGACCATCTTTTGTTCCTTAAACATTTCCCTTGAGCATTTATTCCACCCATGCCAAGTGGTTTATCAAATATACTTGTAACATAAAAGACTAAGAAAAAAATTCTCCTGCTAAAGAAATAACGTTTTTTCCATATTGTTACATTATTAATGAGTCTAGAAAGTTCATCTGAATTGTATGGCGGCAGTCTCCAGTTCTAATTAGAATCACCTGAGGAACTTTAAAAACACATTTTCCTGGGACCCTCCCAGACCTCCTGCTCTGAATATTCCAGGGTAGACCAGAAACTCTGGCTAGATTTCATCGGTCTCAGGTGATTCTGGGGAGGAGCCAAGTTTGGAAACCCCTGATCTATGGAAATAGTTTTCTTATATACCCATGGCCTCCCATTTACCAATATGTGACCAAAATATTTTGGCAAGAGACCAGAACTTGGTCATGCAAAAAAGATATTGATGAACTGTTTCTTCAACTTTCACTTCCAATAATTTCCTTATATCCCATAAAAGGACAGAGACAAAACTTAAGATAAAACAAGCATTTTTCAGCCTGCACCATGCCCTGGAGAGAGAGAGTTAAGGAAATACGTATCTAGGGCTTCCTCCTCCAAACCCATGCTGTCTACTTGCTAGGGTGTTAAATATTACAGAAAGCCTGTGCGGATTCTCAAGCTATTGATAAGGAAGCCATTTTATTTGTAAAGCTATGAAGTAGCAGTTAAAATGACCAGTCACCTAATATCAATGTCATTTTTTGATTCCTGGAGAAATGGCTAACAGTACAAAACCTTGACCACTCTGAGGTTTGTTACAGAATTTACATCATTTGTGTGAGTCCTCATTCATACAAATTTGGGGGGACAATTTTTTTTATCTATAGTTCAAAAGCAAAAACTAGACAATTCGATCAAGAGAATAACCAACATCACAGTCAATCACACAGTGTAACTGAATTACCTTCTTTTGATACTGAGAATTTGAAAACATATTCTGCATTCATAAATATAAACTCTGTGCTTGTCAGAAGCAAGGAATGAATACGATTGCATGAGTTCTCTAATTTATCCGCAAGATGTGTGTGTCTGTTTTAGTGAAATTGAAATCAGATTGAAATTTTTTGGAGGTATCTGCTAAACTGATGTTTTCTTACGTTCAGATGAAATAAAACTCGTCAGGGATGTCTTTTTCATTATTTTCTCTGTTAGTATATGCAAATTCAAGTTCAATTTGAGTGTGTGAAGACTTTCTGTTCTTCAAAGCTACTATAACAAGCAGGATATTAATAATGTCATATCCTTAACATGTTTTCATTATGACCTAATTGTTGGTAATACATCTTTCCAGCACTGTATGGCTTATAAAATGTTTTCATGTGTATCTCATTTCCTTGATTGCAACGTGTACCTTCTATTTACATTTTGATATTTCTCAAATAATTGGATGACTCTAAAAATCAATGTGCTTCCTTAATATGCTAAATGGCGTTCTTTATTGGAAAGCTGTCTACAAGTCTTGTTAGCATCCATGGCATGTTAAAATCAAGGAAATATGCTATTATGGCCGCTGATTCTAAAGAAAATACTGTAGAGTGGACAGGATTTCTATTTTGCTCATTTAAGCAACAAGGGAATTGTGCCATAATTAGGACGCAAGTCTTTGGATCCAAGCATACTTCTCGATAGATTGTACGCAGCTAACGTGATCGTATGTCAAAATGTACATTTATTTTAACATGTAAAAGTATTTTGTTGGGAAATTAACGCCCAGACAAAAGAATACGGTGGTGTGCAGTATGGTTTTCTCATCTCTGTGAGGCGTGTGGTGCAGGCAAAGCCAATGGGATCCTTTCCATTTCTTTGTTTGCTGAAGAATGCTACCTACCTAATATCCCATGATAATCTTTGGCCCGTGAAACACGGCAAGCTCTGCCTGTTTCTCTCAACTCGGTGGTGACAGCTTCCAGCCAGACACCTGATCAATCATACCTGTCATTGGCCTCCGCGTCCAGGGCGTGATTGCCTTTGTTTGTTTGTTTTCTTAGCTTGCTGGCTGCTTTCCTGGCAGGCTCCCTTGCTTGTCCATTAAAAGCCAAATGTGAAAGTAGCGAACTCCACCATCTGGGAAAAAGGGAAAGGGTCTGGCACATCTCACTGGCCTTGATTGTATCAAAGCTCCAGGAGGTTGCAGATACGTTCCTCCGCACAGACATGTTTTGGCTGCTGTTGGTCGTTGAGGAAGGGGGGAGAAGTGGGTTTGGGTGGTGTTTGGGTTTGGGGTTTTTCAGTTTTCTTTTCTTTTCTTTTCTTTCTTTTTTTCCCCCTTTATCTCTTTGTATGTTGAGTATGGATTGGAATAGGATAGAAAGCGGGGTATCTTTGAGAAGCTTCCTCCTGTAATGAAATATTTATCTACTTTGACTGTTCAGGGAATACTTCAATCTCTACAGACATGTGCCTGTGAACAAGGCTTTTCCAAAAAATCAGGGCCTTTCTTTGGCTCCTGGAAGGAAAGAATTACACTTTGGATTTATTTATTCAATGATCTATGGGAGCAGGGACATAAAACACTCCTCTATTAACCTTTTCTTTTTAAGCCTCAAAATGTGAATCTGACAGTACGCAGGAAGGACTAGAGCTTATCAGTTAGGACTCAGGGTGCAAATAGCATGTGTACACAGCTACCCACCCTGAAGCCTAGAATTTTCCATCCTTAGAGCATCTCCAGCAAAGCTTCCCAAACAAGTCTTTCACAGGTACACCTCTTCGGGGTTTTTCTTTCCTTCTTTTCTCACCTGTTTCTCGGTCAAAACATGTTACCAACTAAAGAATATGTTTCCGTTCTCCTGGACTACTACAACCTTCTTCGTGATCTGACTTCTGTAGAAACGAGGAAGACAGATCTGTGTCCATGCAGTGCTCCTTACATTTTGAAGACTGAAAGGCCCATGTCATGTGAGTGGAAACACGTGGAAATTAGGAAATAGCAGTTAGGGAGTTTATAAATGCACACCTTCACTGACTTACAGTGGGATTAAGTCCCAATAAACCCATCCTAAGTTGCAAGGATCATGAGTCAAAAATGTGCTTAACACTACTAACCTACTCAATGTCAGGGTCTCTTCTACCTTAAACATGTTCTGAACACTTACATGAGTCTACAGTTAGGCAAAACCATCTGACAGAAAACCTACTTCATAACAAAATGCTAAGGATCTCATGAAATTGTGCCCTAGAACGCAAGCTACAGACAGAGTGGTTGTGCGCATGCTCACTGGGGCTGACTCAGTGTGGCCGGCGATGCCCAGCGTCTGGGCATAGGACTGCGGCGCACTTCGCCAGCTCAAAGGCAGATCCATGGAGACCCATGGGTTCAATTTTAGTATATGTGCTGCCAAAGCAAGTACCAGAAACAGATCCAAGTTCAAAATTTGAAGTATGGTTTTCTACTGAATGTGTATTGCTTTGGCATCATGGTGAGGACAAACCACCAGAAGTCAGGGACTATATGTAGTCGCAAAGCAGGTAGCTGCACAGAGGACTCAGCTCCTCCAGAAGCATGTGGAAGGAACATCACACCCATATCCACCTAAATACAACCCAAAGGAAGTGTTTTAAAGTTTTAGGAAGGACATGTATGAACGCACAAGACCTCTATATTCCAGAGACACAAACAGAACATTCCAGGAAAAAATAAATTTTTTGGTATCATTTCTAACAGTAACTCCAACAACCTGTGGTGTTGAGAGGGACAGAGCTGAAAGATGAGGCCAGCCCAACTGTGTCCTTTCTGCCACAAATGATTAAAAAAAGAAAGGAGAAGGAAAGAACAAAAGAAAATTTATTCATAAGCATATGCTGAATTCTCGTTAGAGCTAGGGCAGCCTTTGGAAAAAGAGCATGTAAAGAAGCTGCTAGAATTCCTACATTCCTCCCCAATCATTACTACCATTTAAAAAAATTGCTTCTTTTTCAGACTTAATTCATCTGGAACTTAAGTGAATTCTGTGTAATGTTGTTATTACTTAGATCATTGGGCATGATGGGGGTCGGTGGGACAGGTGCATGGGTGATGAACTACCAAAATGATTAAATTGTTTGTTTCTTTGACAAAGTTACCAGCATATTTTGATTTGAATACCTTAGAGTGAGGTGATGTGTCATGCTGTGACAAAAATTAGACATTGCTGATTATCATCTATGATTACAGCTCCATTCATGTAAGTGCATAAAATATATTTTCAACATTCCTATAAGAAAATGTATTCTTGGGCACCTGGGTGGCTCAGTGGGTTAAAGCCTCTGCCTTCAGCTCAGGTCATGATCCCAGGGTCCTCGGCTCAAGTCCTGCATTGGTCTCTCTGCTCAGCAGGGAGCCTGCTTCCTCCTTTCTCTCTCTCTCTCTCTGCCTGCCTCTCTGCCTATTTGTGATCTCTGTCTGTCAAATAAATAAATAAAATCTTAAAAAAAAAAAAAAAAAGAAAATGTATTCTTACTTTCAGAAATTTCCATAACCAGCAGCATTTCTATCTAACAGGACCTGGAAATGAACTTTAAAAGACAGCAAGAGAGAAAGACTCAAAGTTTTGCAGTGGGATGATTAAATTGTAATCACAATTCTTGTCTTCCTTTCCAGTTCATTGTTACCTTATCACAGCCATCTGCAAAATGGGTATAACATTACATGGCTTAGTTGCAAAAATACCAGTGAATATAAAGTAAATAGAGCCATGAGAATTGAACACCTTCGTAAAGACCATGATATTTATCCCTAATATCAGTTTTGAGGGAAAGTGGAAGAACATAATTTCCCCACACAGAAGGGGTCAAAGATCTTATTTTCTTAATGTAAAATTTATACTCAAAGAAATGGATGGCAATAAGAGTCTTAATAATTTTAAGTAAGATACTTGTAATGTAATCAGAAACTGCAGAACAGCAGGAAGTATGGTTGATGGAAACTCAAATCGATAGAGGTTTGGGCATAGCACTGATTTTGGGGGGGAACAAAGTTGCAGTGACCCATGCAAGAGATTTGCCCTGTGGCAGTGATAATATAATGGGATATATCTTTCAAAAATAGCTAATACTTATTCTAAAGAAAGCACATGATTACTGAAATTCCTTCCAGATCCTTTGGGAAAGAATATATGCATTTGCGGTCTCTTATAAAGCTTACTGTGAACACATTTAGATTTCGTTTTGTTTTGAACATGATTTTGTTCTCCAAGCCCTCAGCACGCCAAATCTGTGCTTTATCTTCTTGCTTTGGTATAATGCCTGAACAAGGTCTTTCAAAATAGCTTCCTGTCTGGCTCACTGAAAACGTACCTCTTCACTGTCTCTGGGCTGAGCTTAAGGGAGGATATGAAGTCAACAAGTATAAGGTGAAAATAAATAGCCATCCAGTTCAAACAAACCACTTGCCTCAGTCAATAGTTTCTGGCCCCAGTTCAGTTGTACCCAACAAAGTTCCTTAGATATCTCATTATCATGCTTCTTTAAGGTTAACCCTTCAAAGATTATCTTGTTTTGAAGTTCTAAACATCAAAAATGCTAAAATGACTCAGGTATTATCATGTATTGATGATTCATGATGTCCTTCTGGAAAATGAAAACTCAGGCATCTAATCAATAAAATAATTTTGAGTCTTTGAACTGGTTCCAGGTCAATTTTTCTTGGCAGTTTTTTGGCTTCCTGAATTATACTGACCCAAACCATGAATAATGATCTAAAATTGCACAATATACAGAAACCATCTGTTCGATAGGAACAAGAGGATGATGTCATGGGGCCATTTCTAATCTCGATTTAATGTCCTGCCAGTGCTGATGTCACTGGCTTGGCAACCCATTGGCAGACTCCAATTTGTTAAGGATGAGTAGGTTCAAGAAGGAAATTGTATCACTGAGTGGAGAGGGACTTCTCATTTTTTTCTGGATTAGAGGTGGGCTAACGAAAAACAGCAAGGGTTGACAGTGGAATGACTGGCATATCTTCCACGGCAGTGATAGAAGGACTATGGTTTACAAATGTGTCCCTGTCTCATTTGCATTTGTCAAGAAAAAAGTCCCTGAAAAGCAAGATGTTGCAGAAGTTTTCATAGGAGTAAAACAGAATTGCACCAGAAGAAGACAGTTGGGAGTAGTCTTTGCTTAGCCGTCTAGAGGAAAATCTGGGAGTCGGACTGAATGAGACTGAGAGAGGGATGAGCAACAAGGTCTGGTTTATTACCTAAGTGTTGAATGCAGGAACTGTAACAATCATCCATCGACCTTCAACCCTGAGACATTTATCCTTTTTTGGGGTCCCACAACAACAGACATGGTAAATAAATATTATGGAGAAGTTTGAGAGGATTCACAGGAGTATGACAAAAATGATTAACGGGTTAGATTATCATTTCTGGGTTAAAATGTTAAAATACTTGGGGCTCTGTTGGAGAGATGAGCAGTAAAGGAACATGAGGAGTTTAGACATACAGAATTCTTGCTGGAGAAATTATTGCCTGCATACAAAAGAAAGAAAGAAAGATAAAAAGAAAAAGAAAGAAAGAAAGAGAGAAAGAGAGAAAGGAAGGAAGGAAGGAAGGAAGGAAGGAAGGAAGGAAGGAAAAAAGAAAGAAAGAAAGTAAGATATATATTTTTTTTTTTTTTTTTTTTTTTTTAAGATTTTATTTATTTATTTGACAGACAGAGATCACAAGTAGGCAGAGAGAGAGCTTCCGGCTGAGCAGAGAGCCCAACACGGGGCTCAATCCCAGGACCCTGGGATCATGACCTGAGCTGAAGGCAGAGGCTTTAACCCACTGAACCACCCAGGTGCCCCTCAATGTTCTAATATTATAACTACAACGCAGCTCAGAAAAATTCTTGGGGAATGGTAAAATTATATTGGTACCTAATGACGTAACCAATTTTGTTTCTATATACATTAAAACTTTGTATGGCTCAAATCACATTCCTCAAAGCAGAGACAATATAAATATTTGATATAACACAGCTTGGTCTTTTAAAAAGGTATTAACCTGTCTCTAATAGAAGTAAAAGAAATCCTGCATCATACTGGTAAAAAAATGGGTTGGTATACCTACCTTAAGGGCTTTCCCCTACGTAATCACTGTCTTTATGTAACTTGGCTACTGCAGGTTTGACTTTTTTATTTTTTTTTAACCAGGGGACTGCACTGAAAATGATACATTGTATATCACTCAAGACATCCAGCAGAAAAATAACATACTTTCAGGATGTATTCTTGAACTATTAATTATTTCCTTCACATATTTAGGCAATAAAACAATCCAAGCGTCTATAGGACACACCGAGTAATTGCGGCCTATATTTTTTAAACTTAGTTTTACTAACATGAAATTGAACTCTTTTATTTTTCTGATAATATTAAAATTATTCCATTCATTCTTAAGTACGAATTAACTAGTTTTGGGGGGCGAGTGGGGGTGGGGACATAGAAAAAGAGATTCTGCCAACATTCTGTCGACATTTTGAAGACACACTTGAAAACCCAACAAAAAGTTTCAAATCTTGGTGTGAATGAGCATGATTTTTTTAAAGTATGTCCATTTTCCAGAAACAAATATGATGAGTTTTGTGAATCTTGGGTTAAATGTTTCATTGACCACCCAGACCAAAGGCATTTATATGGATCTTCTGAGATACACCCATCCATTAAAAGGCCACAAAGCAAAATGCCAAATGGCACATCCCAGTCAGAGGACAGCCATGTCCTAGAAATTATTAGATGAATCGTCTATTTCTGGTTTTGTGAATGAGCTATTCTATGTCTCAGATGCTCTGATTCTTAAAATAGGGAAAGAATTTCCACACCCACAACCTGGTTACTGTGCTGGTTCTGCTCTCTGTGCCTAGATTCCGTTCTCTGTCCTTTCCTCCTTTTTGCTCTGGATACCTTTCCTGCAACATTGCTTTACCTGAGCTCCCTGGATCTTTAGTTTCCGGTTGGGTTTGGTGGATGAGCAGCAGCACAGACAGAAGAGAGGGCAGACAGAGAGACAGGGATGTTTATTTCTCTGGCTCTTCACAGCTGGGCGACAATATTGGTGGTGCCTCTGCCCTTTACGACGGCCGCAGTTTCTGAGAGGTGACCTTTTGCTATGGCTACAGCTCTCAAGGTATAGGTAGAGCCCTGCTCGAGTGTCTGGATGGCAACAACTGCGTAGTCTTGCTTGTCAATGAGCATTTTGCCATTCCTTGAGGACTCCTCTCAGTCTACCCACATCTCTGTAAATAGATGCTTCTTCCCCCCCGCCAGATTTACTGAGGTGTAATTGACAAATTAAAATTGTACATATTTAAGATGGACAACATGACTATATGATATATGTACCCATTTTGAAATGGGGTTACCACCATCAATTCTATGAACACATTATCATCTCACATAACTACCTTTTTTTTCTTTAATGGTGAGAACTCAAAGCAAGATTCAAGTATATGATACAGTCATTAACTATGGTCACCATGGTATACATTAAGTCCCTAGAACATGTACATCTTATAACTGACAATATGCACCTTTTGAGCAACATGCCCCCATTTCCCTCACTCCTCAGCCCCCGACAACCACTGTCATACTCTCTGCCTCGGAGACTTTGATGTTTTTAGAATCCACATAAAAGTGAGATTATACGGTATTTGTCTTTCTGTGTCTGGCTTATTTCACTTAGCATACTCCTCCAGGTTCATCCATGTTGCTGCATATAGTGGAATTTCTTTCTCTTTTATGGCTGACTAATATTCCATTCTTATATATATATTCCATTCATCCACTGATGGACACTTAGGCTTCTTTCCCAGATCTTAGCTATTATGCATACTGCTGCAGTGACTACGGCAGTGAGGGCAGATGTCTTTTTGAGATACTGATGTCATTTCCTTTTTATACACACTCAGGAAGTGGGATCGCTGGACCCCATGACAGTATTGCTGAGGGTATGGAGAAAAGATAATCCTTGTGTACTGTCGGTAGGAATGTAAATTGCTACAGCCACTGTTCCCCACGGTGAATCCTCAAAAATCTAAAGAATATAAACACCCTACGACTGAGTAACAGATACTTCTTTAATACTTCTTCACTTAATCATTTGACTATCTTCCCTTCCTGTGAGGATCTGCCTGAAAAAGTCATCACCCCTTGATAATATTTTACTTCTGATTTACAAATATACACAAAACAAATTTGTTTTCAACAATTTATCACCGGGGCACCTGAGTGGCTCAGTCAGTTAAGCATTGGGCTCCTGGTTTTGGCTCAGGTCCCTATCTCAGGATCAGGGATTGAGTCCCACATCAGCATGGAGCCTGTTTAAGATTCTCTTCCTCTTCCTCTTCCTCTGCCCCTCCCCCTGATTCACACACAGGTGCTCTCTCTTTCTCTCTCTTAATAAAAACAAACAAACAAACAGAAAATATACTTTATCACTAAGGATTAAATGTAAAATAAATAAACAGAAGAAGTGTTTTGGGTAAGCTTTTATGGGAAATTAGTTAATAATGGAAACTTATTAGTTAATAATGGAAATAATGGAAACAAATAATGGAAGTTGGTTGGACTCTTTGGTACAGGATGGTTGAGACAGGAGCACATCTTAAAGGCTTCCCTGGGGGTTTCAGTATCTCAATTTCTCGTCAATCTATTGAAAAGCCAAGAGCCACCAACAGCGGTATCACAACACTATAATCATGTTTTCGAGTACTACACGCATGCAGGAATGAAAAGGAAGAACTGACAGTCAGTCACAGTTCCCACAGCTTCCCGCATGACAACCACTGTAGGAGTCACGTAAGCATTATGTAATTTATGTAAATTTATGTGATTTTTCCTCAACTTGACCAAGGATTTATTATCAAGTTCACAGTACAAAGGAGAAAATTGAACCTCACAAAAATGAAGCCATTGATGGCTGTTGCCCATCAGAGCACCAGCTGATTCCTTTGTCATCAGCTGGTACCAGCGTCCAATGTTCCAGATTATCTGTCCACCTCAGGTTGTCAACATGTTTACTGTGTCCTCCTGATCCTAGCCTCACACACACTTTATTATTGTTATTTTTTTAATTTTTAAAAAGATTTTATTTATTTATTTGTCATAGAGAGAGAGAGATCACAATCAGGGCGAGTGGCAGACAGAGGGAGAAGCAGACGCTGTGCTGGGCAGGGAGCCCGATGTGGGACTCGATCCCAGGCACTGGTATCATGACCTGAGAGGAAGGTAGACGCTTAACTGACTGAGCCACCCAGTGGTCCCCCTCACACAACTTTTATATCTGTTGGCATTCTCAGATCTGTCTGTGATCCTTCAATCTGTAGGAATCTTAGCGAGGAGTTTCCCTTACCACATCCACTAGATGTTCACTGTTCCACTCAGGCCAGATTACAAATTTTGCTCCAAGGTAAAAGGTCTCTTCAGAAAGATCTTAGAATGCAAGGCCATTGTTCTATTTAATTTCAACCATAAAATTTCAATCTGGGTTTCAACCCAAGAAGATTGAGGGTGATGGGACACTTTTCAGAGCATCATTGCATGGAAACCAACCATATTCTCTTAGATCCTCTTCAAGGCATGATTGGAGAGTTTTCTTTTGTAGGGATATGTTGACATACTTTTTTTTTTTTTAATGTAAGGACAACACTAGCTTTTTTAAATTATTATTAAAGATTTTGTTTACTTATTTGAGAAAGAGAGAGAGACCATGAGAGGGGAGAAGGTCAGAGGGAGAAATAGACTCCCCATGGAGCTGGAGCCCAATGCAGGACTCAATCCTGGGACTCCAGGATCATGACCTGAGCCAAAGGCAGTCACTTAACCAACTGAGCCACCCAGGCACCCAACAACACTAGCTTTTGCTCTCCAAGTTTAGAGAATAACTAGAAGATGTTTTACTCTGTCAAGATCCATATAAGTCAATAGCTTTTTTTTTTTTTTTTAACCTTCTGGACACTGTTAAAATTATATGTTAAAATTTAAAACGGAGAAAGAATTTTTATTCTGAGCATTATTTTCCTTTTTCTTAAAGCAATTAAAGTGAATCCTGAGTAACTGAGAACCATTAAGAATTACCTGGAACAAATGCATTAGTTATTAATCAAGATATCCTCTCTATGCCTACATAAGTCTGTGACCGTGTCTACTTCACATATGTCTACATTTATGTTAACATAAAATCCACATGTGCATAAATTACATATGTGTATTTATCTAATATTGTACAACTAGTGAAGGGATTGTTAATTTATTAAGAGCAGTGGTATAATAATAGACTTGTTCTATTAAGAACAGTAGTATAATAATAAACTTGTTGGTGGAAATGTACCCCATATAAGTACATCTGTGTTTTCAGCTTTAGAAGACCCTGGGAGAATCATGCAGTGATGCATGTCAATGTTTTAAATAATACAAATTTTCAGATGATAACCATACAAACTAGTTTTGCTAAAAACTATGTCATTTGGGTAGCTTAGCTATAAATGTATTCTTCCACTTGTGCATAAAATAAACATGGTAAAACACTGTTAGAGGTATTTTGCCAGCCAGAGGTACACATTGAATGTGATTTGAATTCTTGGAAATCAGTGGAAATGAGATGCATAAAAACTAGAGGTTCAAGAGTTGATAGTTTGGTTGCATAACATTTGTCATCGTGGTGAGATTATAGAAAATCCATTCCTCTATTTTGCATTTATTACATTAGTCACCCATCCCACTGCTAAAACGAAATGGTTGCAAATGGGCTTCCTCAAATATTATACCTCCTGTTACCCTGAGTCCCAACCTTATAAAAGACTGACTTAACCAATCAATTTGCAATTTTTGCATTATTAAGAACATATTCTCTTCATACCATTGAAAAAAAAAGCATCTGTATATCATGTTCTCATTCCAGAACATTGCCTCTGGCCAAAGCTTTCTTCTTAACAACATAAAAAGTAAAAAATGCAGAAAACAGCTAGTCCCAGAAAATTCAGTTTAAATGCTCAGCATTCCTTTAACAGAAATTGCAGGTAGAATTTCATCTGTATTAGTCAGGGTTTTAGAATGGCAGGTAGTATGTGGATATAACTGTCAAATTTCTATGAGTAATTTAATTGGCATGGAATAAATTTGGTTATATTTTTCACTGCTTGGTATTTCAAGGTTTTTTGTTTTTTTTTCTTTTCTTTTTTTTCCCTCCTCCTCCTATTGTGGAGATGGCTCTGCATCTAAGAACCATTCAGTGTGGCAGTTTTCCCCCACCGATGACCTAAGCCCCGTGTCTCCTTCAAGTCTTGTTTTTAAAAACTACAACCTATTTCTGGTTACCTATGGGGAACTGAACACTCATATTTATGTTTTCTTCTCCAAAACTCCACAGATAAAAGTAAATGAATAAAAAAGACATCAACTATGGAGACCACCCTCTATAGTTGACAATAATCTCTGCCTTTTGGTATTCATAACCTGGGTAATCTCCACATATAGTACCGAGGTCAGTCCGTTTGACCAATATCAGAGGGCAGAAGTGTTACTTCTGGTATTAGGTTATAAAAGAACAAGGGTTCTCCCCCTCCCTTTCTCTGTCTTGTCCCTCACCATAGGGGAAACAAACTCTCATATTACAAACACCCCAATGCCCCAGAGATCCATATCCACATGGGAGAATCTGAACCTTCTGATCAACAACCAGTGAAGAAAGAGGTCTGGCACCAACCATATGAGTGATTTTGGAATGGATTTTTCAGCCCTGTGTGAGCTTTTAGATGGTGGCAGCCCTAGCAGAAAGCTTGATAGCAATCCCATGAAAGCCCTTAACCTAATACCACCCAACGAATACACCCTAATACCACCCAACAAATACACCCTAATACCATCCACCTATACCCAGATTCCTGAGCCTCAGTCCTGTGGGGTATAATAAATGTTTCTTGTTTTCATCAGCTGATCATAGGGTCCTTTGTTACCCAGCACTAGGTAACTGACGCATACCTCTGTAATGAGAAAGAGATCAGGAGCATAGTCACCAGATGGTTGATAAAAAAATAAAATAAAACAAGGAGAATGTGGATGTTTGTGGGATGAGATGCCATTGAAGATCAACCAATTCATGCCACGGAACTTCGTAAGACTTTGGAATTGGGCACAGGACAGCAAAGCAACAGTAGGGCAAGAGAGTAAAAACAGAAGAACTGGGGTGCCTGGGTGGCTCAGTGGGTTAAAGCCTCTGCCTTCGGCTCAGGTCGTGATCTCAGGGTCCTGGAATCGAGCCCCGCATCAGACTCTATGCTCAGCGGGGAGTCTGCTTCCTCCTCTCTCTCTCTCTCTGCCTGCCTCTCTGCCTACTTGTGATCTCTGTCAAATAAATAAATAAAATATTAAAAAAACAAACAAACAGAAGGACTTGCACCTATACAAGTCTGTATAAGAAACAGATCCCAATAGTATATCTGTTCCCTAAATGAGAGAAGGAAGATCTGTTCTTTGGAGATAGGAAACCAAGAAAGCTTCGGATTGGGGGAGCAGCCCTGGTAGATGGTCAGTGGGGGGTGCTGATCTGAAAACAGGGGGGTTAGATGAAAATTCATGCATCAGCTCAGAAGACTATCAGCCTCTTTCTGACTCTCTACTCAAGCATATGTTATTCAGACTATCAGCCTCTTTCTGACTCTCTACTCAAGCATATGCAAATATATCTATTTGCAAACATAGGCAAGAGGCTTTTTGATTCTTTCCAGGAAAACACACACACACACACACACACACACACAGAGAGAGAGAGAGAGAGAAGGAGAAATACACAAGATTCTATTGTTTGGAGTCCTGCAACAAAACAGCAGAAACTGTACCAGTTACCACAAAATAAAACCCACCAATTGATAAGACCCTGTCAAACATCGAACTTCCAATCAGCTTTTTGATGTTTCACCCTTAAACATAATGGGAAGTCATCTTTCATCAGACGCTGGAAGAAAGCCTGGACACCTGAGACAGAGAGATAATAGCTGGAAGAAGGGAAGTGAGAGTGGGGAGGGATGAAACAGGTGATGGGGACGAAGGAGGGCACCTGTGATGAGCACTGGTGATGTATGGAAGTGTTGAATCACTGTACTGTACACCTGAAGCTGACATACACTGTATGGTAACTAACTGGAATTAAAACAAAACCCCAAAAGGAAAAGAAATAACTGGAAAAGAACTCAAGGGGGTTAGAAGAAAACTTGAAAACGTAACTTAGGAACTTAAATTGATAAGAGACTATAAAACACTGAATCTCTATACAAGAACAGGATGTAAGAAATAGGGAAAAACCAAGAGGTTTTGCAACTAAAAAAATGAGAACTACACTTTTTAAAAACATGTGGCCAGATGGGGAGATAATTTTGAGTCAAGTGTCAGTAGAACAAAATTAAAAATGATCAGCAATAACAGAGGAAAAATAAGGAAATTAGAGAGCGGGTACATGAGGTCCACCATCTAGCTAATGGGTCTTATTAAAAAAAAAGAAAGAAAGAAAGAGAGAGAGAGAAAGAAAGAGAGAAAGAAAGCAATTTCAGGGTAATAAATTATCAAAGATACATTACCAAAAATGTTTGCTAGAACAGAACTTGAAGTTTTATATTAAAAGTACCATCATGTGACAAGCACAAAATGAGCAAAAGGTACAATAAAAAGTCAATGTGGTTGACAAATACTTTCAAAAGGAAATTCAGATAAAGGGTTCATTGATACCTGATCATGTTTTTATTTTTTTTTTCAAAATGGTAAACCTTCTATTTATAGTAAATTACCTATTTCCTTACATAATTATGTTTAATTATTATTTATATTTTCATTTTGTTTTAAATCATTTTCCTGACTTAGTCAACATACCACTTTTCTTTAAAACTTAAGTGGCCACTATTTGTTTTGTTTCGTTTTGCTTCTGGTTTTGCCACCCATGTGTTGAGTACAACTGTTCAGGGTCTAGCCATATTTACTTAGGTCCAGTTTTTCATCAGCCAAGTGGTAAAAGTTATTTTCATATTGGGGGAAAATCTTGGAATATACAACATTTGATGCAAAACATCCCTTCCCACGCATTTATTTATGTATTTTTTTCTTCCCTAAAGTATAGTACATGCCTAATTGCCTTCTCCCATGTATTAATTTAATGAAATGCCTCTTCATGAGAATTGCTTGCTAATGATAGGATTTGAGTTGTGGCAAGCAATACGTAGGGTATTTATTTTTAAATAGAGACGATATGTGTATTTATGGGCAAATGGTCCCATTTCCCTTGGAGAGTCATAGATATTTTTTGAAACTTATTTTCTTACAAGTATAAACTTCTTCCTGGGTATAGAGCCATTAAAAGTGAATCTAATTTCTACTCATATTTAACATACCAAATATTTGTACTTATAGTAACCTAGTTTTTGCCAAAGATTGGTAGTCAGTGTGGTCAGAATTCTATAAGCTGTGAATGAGGTGGAGGGGGAGAAAAAAAAGTCTATGTATTTATTTATTTACATATATAACTTTTGATATGTTTATATGAAAAGTTTAATTATTTAAAAAGCCAGCATAGTCAGTTTATACTTTTTTAAAATAGTATAAAGACCAGTGACAGTGACAAAGTGTCTGTTTCTGCCTTGCCTCAAAAGAAAGCACAATTAATCTTGCAGAAGACATTTATTAACCCAGATGATGATTTCACAATGTGGATTCCACCTGATGTAGTTTTCAGTTAATATGTGTTTAATTCTAACCTTGGAGACACTACCTCATAAGAGGTAGACCAACAGCGTGAAAATGACAAAAGACTCTCTGAATATTTTTACTGGGGATGACCGCCATGGGCAGGGCAAAGCCATAATGGTAAGGTCAGTGGTGAGACACTGACTTGGCCAACCTTCACCAACTTAACCAAGCATGAAAGTGGGTCTCCAGCCAAGTCTGTCGTGGTGGGCAAAGGAAATTTGGAGAAGGCTTCACTCTACAGTTGGCTTTGACTGAGCAACAGTTGGTTAGCGCATTGTGTTTATGAGAATAAGACCATGGGCATAATCCCAGACCCATCCAGTTAACATCATTTATTTCCATGACCACCAACTGCACCATTAGCCCTGCCAACAATATTAGAAATGCTCACATTTGGTTACCAGGACAATTGGGCAAGAAGCAGCTCAGTACAACTGTACTACTGGATAAAGAGCCTTAGAAGACATGGTCAACATGAACATATTTGCATTTATCTACTTATTTCCATTTTTCCACATGGACTTGATTTAATCATTTTAACTAGAATGTGGATAAGAGGCTTCTCCCTCTCCTACTCTCCCTGTTTGTGCGTTCTCTCTCCCTCTCTCTGTCAAATAAATAAGCTCTTTAAAAAAAAAAAAAAAGAATGTGGATAAGAATGGGCATATAAATGGACAAGGCAACATTAGAGGTCAATAAATTGATTTTACCACAGGGACTCAGGGGAGGGTTCCTGGAATTTAGCAAATGAAATCCCCACATTCTTCCTGCCTAGCTTTTCTAGTTAATGTACAGCTGAGCTAGGGTGTGGGGGAGGATCTAAGTTATCTAGTTAGAGTTAACATTTCCACAATCATGATTTTCAGAAGTGAAACAGTGTGAGTTATGAAAGTATATACTCCAAATATTTCTTTTACTCTATTTCCCTGATATTTAAAGCATAAAAGAAAGGTAACTGGAGAAGGTTGATATTAGGCTCATTTCCTTTTTTTTTTTTTAATTTAAATTCAATTAGCCAACATACAGTACATCATTAGTTTCAGATGTAGTATTCAATAGTTTATCAGTTGCATATACAACCAGGGCTCATCACATCATGTG
Organism: Enhydra lutris kenyoni; assembly: GCF_002288905.1. Classification (NCBI taxonomy): domain Eukaryota; kingdom Metazoa; phylum Chordata; class Mammalia; order Carnivora; family Mustelidae; genus Enhydra; species Enhydra lutris. The sequence continues at coordinate 3,160,472 of NW_019154141.1, read as the reverse complement.
CCCTCCTTAATGCCCATCACCCAGTTACCCCATCCCCCCACTCACCTCTCCTCTGGCAGCCCTCAGTTTGTTTCCTATAGTTAAGAGTCTCTCATGGCTTTTCTCTATCTTTGATGACTTCCCATTCAGCTTTCCCTCCCTTCCCCTATGATCCTCTGTGCTGTTTCCTATATTCCACACATGAGTGAAACCATATAATTGTCTTTCTCTGATTGACTTATTTCACTCAACATAATACCCTCTATGTCTATCTATGTTGATGCAAATGGTAAATATTCATCCTTTCTGATGGCTGAGTAATATTCCATTGTGTACATGGACCACATCTTCTTTATCCATTCATCTGTTGATGGACATTTTGGCTACTTCCACAGTCTCACTATCGTGGCCATTGCTGCTGTGAACATGGAGACTCCTTTGCAATCAAATTATAAAATAGCAACTTGCAAGCTGTGAAATTATTGTGGAAGCCATGTGGAGGTGCATGTGAGTTGGGGACAAGAGCTGTTCTCCACTGAACTGTGGTGGTGGTAGAGGTGGTACGGAGGGGTTGTTGCCATGGTGATTAGAGATGGCAGTGGAAATGAGGGTGGTAAGGGTGTTGGTGCTAGAATGGGAGGTGGAGGTGACAATGGAGATGAGGATGAGAGTATTTGGAGACTTATGTAAAGAAGAGTTGGAGGTGGTGAGTGCCGTGGTAGTGTGGACATCAACGGTCTCCTTAGTTCCAGTAATGTGACAATAGAGTCAGCAGTCCCCCCCCCCAACTTTTATTCACCTGGTATTCCAGGCTTGTGACCATCAACCCTCTCAATCCTTCTCTCTCCTCCTTCTCTGACTCCCTGAAAGTCTTGTCTACCTTGTTCATTTTGAGACAAGAATATACTTCTTCATCTAAGTAATTATCTATCTCATATTTTTGTCAGACTGTGCAGATTCTAACTTCCTAGAAATTAGTGTCACATATTAAATATTTAAATGCTGTTTTAAATATTTAAATATTGTTTTCACTAGAGAGGAGATGGGAGGAGCTATTGTCTTAATAGCATCCTAAATATGATATTAAGGACACTGTATGTCATTGAAAATTCTGTTATTACAACAACCCGTGGTGATCATAAGATCTGTAGATGCTCTGGGAGAAGGAGCCTGAGCAATAAATAAGACTGGGTTCACAGCAAACAAACAAATAAAACGATAACTGGGAAAAGCAAAAACAAAAACCTAAAAGCCCTCCCAGTTCCCCTGTGTCTTGTCATGACTTCTCCATGGCTAGACTGCTGGGTTAAGGCTTTGCATCCTTATGTCTTCTCAGTAGGCCCAATGCCCTTCAGACAAAGCCATCCAGAAACACAGCAGTAGTTCCACAAGGTGGGTCTATTGGAGGAAGAGAGAAGACAGAGCATGGGGAAACATGGGGGTGTTTCAGGAAAAGTGTGCTAGAAAGAACTTATTACAGGATTTAGTTGGGTGACTCACAGAAGGGCTGAAGAAGCAAAACTTTCTAGAAGGCAGGACAACTCCATGTGATTTTTTCAATAAATCTACCTATAAAGAGGGGAGACAAGAACAAAAATAAAGCCCTGGTTGGTGAGGGATTGCTCTATCATTTTAGCCAAGAGAGGGTGGTGTTTGGTATTTTGTGGGTATTTTGTGGATGGCACTGGGAATTTTTAAAAATCTGCACTGAGACAAAAATACAAGGTGTGATGTGGCCTTGTTTTATCTCTCTTGTCAGGGCCTCAGGATGCCCTGGGCTAAGTCTGGTATTCTGTGAGATCGCGAGGTTCAATAGAATGGCGTGGCCTAGGTATGCGTGCCAGGCCAGCTTCTGAAGGTCAAGAAGGTTGCTCCTTTTCTTTCTTTCTCTATGATGCACTGGGATTCAGTAGCAGTTTGTATTTCTGCACACAAGAAAAAGTTATTAATTGTTATCATGACCCATCTTCATTTCAAAGTACATTTCTGACTCTAACGATGATACTGATGGTAATTGAAGGCAATAATACTAAAAATACCAACAAAAGAAAGGAGAGGGTTTGAGATCAAAGCAGAGGAGGGGGTAAGGAGAGCACCTCAGTGAGTGCTGAACCGAGCCCCATGAGTGGTCTTATAGTCTCTCATAGGCAGGCATGAGACCATTTGATGTACCCAGTGATGGTGTTACCTGTATTCTCAGCTCAGAACCCCCGGCGCCAAAGGTGGAGTAATTTGAGGGGGATAGCACACTATAATAAGCAAGTATCTTCACTTGGAGTCCCCCAAAGCAAAGGATTCCCATAAAAGTATTTTTTAATTGAGGTATGATTAACATATAACACTATACTAGTTTCACGGGCTTTTTTTTTTTTTGGAGTTTTGTCTTTGTTTTTGTTTTTGTTGTGTACTTAAGGAATATTCCCCAGGAAACACTAGTGGGGAACTAAGGAAGTGAGATGGGGAAAGAAAATACCTAAGAGTCGGGTATTCAGTTAAGTCCCACAGAGACCCACCAATGAATAAGTAGGTAAGTAAGTAAGGGGGAGAGGGAGTAAATAAATAAACAAAATTCAAGATCATTAAAAAAAAAAAAGTTGTCAGGAGGACAAGAGGGTCCATGAAATCCTAAGTAAGGAGGCCCTCCTTGTCCACAGAGTAAGTGCGTGTCTGTGTCCAGTGGCTCTCAGATGTCAGCAGCGGCAGAAGAACCATGAAGTCTTGTTCAACTGGAGTTTCTCATTCAGTAGGTGTGGGGTGGGACTCAAGACTTTTTATCATCTCTAACATGTTCCCAAGAAAGCTGCTGCGCCAAGGGTACTGCACTTTATAAAAGGCTGATGGAGCGTGAGTACCGACCTTTGGCCAAGAGACGCAGATGCTGGCTCCCAGGAGAGCAACAAGGGTTGTTGGCACAGATGTAAACCAAGCGGCAAGCCCGGGGTGAGCACAGAACTCTCCAGCGTCTGCTCTCGTCTGGGCCCAGGTCTGTCTGCGTCCAGATCTGGTATTGTCAGCACTTGTGGTGTACCCCTTCTCAGCTGTGGGTGACAGGAAGCCACAGGATAAACTCATAGGATGTCCTATGAGTTAATTGTCATGTCAATGTTAATTGGAGATAGGCAGACTGAATGGACAGGGCATCAGAACGCAGAGCTCATTTACATGAGTAGTTGGAAGTATGTGTTAAGTAAAATTTAAAAATTATCTCTTTGGCTGATACTTTGTGTTTTGTCTTTTGTTAAAACTCTAGGACTGTAGCTGCACATTTTCACTCAAACCAACTACTTTTAGCTGCGAAATGTCGAAAGTACTACAGGCCACTATATTATTCTCTATGCCATAGGTCTCATGCCTTACTTTTAATTTCATATAATCTTTATTCAGTCAAGGTGATTAATTTTTAAATAGATAACCAAACTTAATTTCCCATTTCTGACTTTATAAGATGTATCCTATCGCTAAATTTGCAATTCAGAGAAGATGAGTCCATGAATAATTTGTCCTACATTTTGAGTTTAAGGAATAGGTCACTATACTCTAGGACCATAAAAATCTCCATTTGTCCCGTCCAGGTTTAAGTCAACAAGAGGGTTCCTTGTCACCCTGGGCAGAAGCACAGGTAAGCAGGAATGTTCTGGAAAGAGTTTAAGATGAAAGTAGATGCCAGTGCAAAGTTTATCTATGTTACCCTTTTTTCCTATGGGCAGTAAGAATAATTCTTGTTCTATGCTTGACTCAGACAGTACAAGGGCTTTCCATATGTTTACACACAAATCTCCACTGCACCCAGTGAGGCAAATACATGAGGGTTTGGCAGAAGTGAAGCCTGTTCCATGCATTTTTCATGAGAGAAATTTCAATAAAGTGAAATAATTCGGTGTCCCAAACAGTATGCCAGCAAATGACAAGGAAGGCTGTTTACATTTGGATGGTGCCACCAGAACAGCTTGGGTTTCCTACATTCCAAGGCTTCCAGCCAACCCTTTCAGTTAATCCATTAAAAAAAAAAAAAAAAGTTCAATTAAAAAAAAAAAAACTGTTTCAGGAACTACCTGGAAAACACATACCATTAGAAAATTGTATTTAAATGGGATTCCTTGAGAAACAAGTACCATCATACATAAAATTTCAGTTTATACGTGCAGAGTTAGTTGGAACTTGGAACCAAATTATGTCCGTTATTTACTATGTCTCGAACACTGGAACCATCCATAGAGTAGAAGCAAATTCTTTTTGTTCTTGAATTTTCTGAACAACGTCAGTTCTTGCGTGCTTACTGAACATTCGTGTATCGTCCCGTAAACCTCCAAATGTCCTGAGTGAGCATGGTAAACACTTAAATATAACTGTAAATAGAAGAGATAAGAGGAGTGTATAGTGTCTTCCAATGGCAGCTCCTAATCTTCTGAAAAGAGTGGTGGTTCTCAAAACATGGCCCCAGTCAGCAATATCCACACCCCCGTGAGAGCCTGTTAGAATGAAATGCTAAGGGTCCTGCCCCAGACCCACTAAATCTGCAACTCTGGGTTTGGAGCCCAGCATCGTGTGCCTCTAACGAGGTCTCCAGTTGGTTGTAGGACATGCCAGAGTTGGAGAACCAGAGACTTGGCAGCTAATAAGAAATGGCTGATGGACAATAGAACGGACAATGGTGTATAACACAGTATGACACCACAGCAGAGATCCATCTATTTTTGTTTTGTTTTGTTTGTGAACTGTATGAATAAATAGGAAAGAAAGGAGTGAGAGAGAGCGAGGTGGAGAGAGAGAGCAAGAAAAGGTAAAATGTTAACAGTGCGTTACAGGGGATTTATTTTTGCTACGCGCTTTTTAACATTTTCCAAGATTCATCACTGATTAGGTATGAGCTGTGATTAGAACTGTTACTGAAGAGGATAACTATGTTATGGAAGAGAAAAATGATTTTTCCTTATATTATTGTGGTGCATTTAGAAACTGTGCCCAGCTCCATTGTAATAATGTACAAAGTGAAAAGCATCCCCCATGCAACACATGGACAAGAGCGGCTCTGCTCTCTTCCAAAGTAGGAAAAACTGTCAACACAGAGCTCATAACCACATTTTCACCCACTCTCATGGTAGGCGCTTTCAACTGCTGGAACACAGCTGACTGAAACGCAGGGAAGCCTTGCCTGAAAGGTACCTCTGGTGCGGGACCTTTCATGTTCACCTTCCAGATAGGAGTCCCACGTCTCCTTTGCATTGGTTGCAAATGTGGTTTTCTAGTTTTGGAGACTACCTACAGTCCTTGGTTTATGGCCTCTTTCAGACATTCTGACCTCTGTCTCCATCCTCGTTACTCCTTCTTTGACTTCTTGCCTCCCTTCCAAGGATTTCTGTGATAACATGGCACCCACCCACCACCAGATAATCCAGGAGAGCCTCCCCATCCCATCCTTAATCACATGTGTGAAATCCCTTTCACCATGGAAGATAACATATTAACAGGCTCTGGGGGCAGGAGGAGGTATCATTCTGCCTATCATACAAAGGAAGAAGGTTTTCAATGTTGACCTATATTATTCTTTATCCAAATAGCTCTATTTGCAAGAGATAGAGAGACAGAATTCAAGAGTCATGTAAATATTTATCCCTGACAACGACAGGGTCCATGCAATGTGCTGATGAGGTAAACCAAGTTTATGTGGCAAGATTAAGTTGAATTTCCAATTCACTGTGTTTAAAGTAAAAAAAAAAAAAAGTTATGCATTGTGATTGAACATAATATTAAAATACAGATAAAAGGAAAACAAAACAAAGAAATTGTCAGTCTCTCGGATTTATATACATATTCTTTCCTATTTTAACAAAATTGGACCACAATGCACAGACCTGTTTTACAACTCCTATTTTATTTCTCCCTCATGAAATCTTTTTTGATACCATTATTCATTTACGAAGTTCCGCAAAATCATAAATTATTGCTCAATTTCTCTAATGTTTTTAGAGACGTAGGTTGCCTTTAATCTTTTAATTTCATGAACAATTTTATGTTGAGCATTCTAGCAGGTCAATATCTGTGCACTTGTCCATGGTTATTTCCACGTGGCCGGGTATTTTTTAAATACTTACCCCCATAATTGATGATGCCAGGGCCCTAAAATCACACAAAGGCAATAATAGAAATACAACCTTTGGAGCCATTCTACTTGTTTTTGAAAGACTTTTCTCCATTCCTTCTTTGGAGACAGAAAGCTCAGAGTCAAGTGTGTCAGGTATAGAACAGAACATCTAGACTTTATTTAAAGAGATGGCAAGTAAGCATATTTGGGATCTAGGTAATTAAACAACCTTCATTTAAAATGTATGGCATGTAATTCTATCTCTGCAGAGAGGGACTTACCTTGCCATGGGCAGAGACAGCTCTCAGTAGTGAATGTAATCGGACAAGGAAATGTGGACAAATCCAGGGCAGAAACTGGAGAACTAGCAAAAAAGAGTGGGTTGGCTGAAGGCCAAATGCAACTTTGTTAAAAGAAAATATCTGCAGGGTGATTTTTCCAAAATGGAAGTAGATGCTCATCAGTGTCGTCCAATCATGAGATGCTCCTACTGCCCTGCTGATTTTACATACGTGGAAGAAAGAACATGTTTTCTTTGACACTGGAGTTTGTTACCAAATACTGAGACCTTAGCGAGCCCGTGGATGACATTGAGAAGTTTCGGTATACAACCAGTAATGGCTAATTTTATTGAGCAATCACTGCATTCCAGATACGATGTTCAATGCTTATATATAATATTACAAGGACTCCTCACAACATTTAAAAAGGAGATATCCCCGTTCTTTCAACGTGAAACTGAGGCTGGAAAATTCAGTCAAGATTTAGAACTTGACAATGATCATAGAGTTAATTAGAGATAGAGATCATACAGTTGGCTCAGGTCTGAAACACACCAAAATCTATCATCTCAACATGCTCATTTGGCTTCAGGAAAATAAAAGGGAAAAGTGCCTAGAAAAGAGGATTTCAAAATTAAGTCAATGTTGAAGTAATTTTTTAAAAATGTTTAAGTAATGACAATATACTCATGATATAAAATTAAAGGAAACAAGCCAATGTCAACATTTTTACATAATGTGAAATCAATTTTTAAATTGAGATGAAATTCTGCAAAAGATAAATTCACGTGTGAGTGTATGTATGTGTACATATATATGTAGTCTTAAATTTATTATAAAATAAAGTCTTAAATTACTTAAGTTTAACTCATCATCCTATTTCTATTTTCTATAATGAAGATAATATATTTTATAAATTGTTTTTATGACAGAATGTATAAACATTTATTTAAAAAAAAAAGAAGAAGAGAAAGAAAACTGAAAGGACAGGCCCACTCAAAGCTTTCTTGGATCTTCCATAAAACAAGATACACAAAAGAGAATGATATTTTTTTCTTATCAATATTGCAGGTACAATGTTACACAAAAATGCATTCCATGCTATATTTGGTTTGTGAGACCAATATATTCGCAATCTATTCTAAGGAAAAATTGTGACAAGTTAGTCCAGGATACACGTTTTTCTCCTGAAAACCATAGTAAATATGCACATGCAAGAATGTAACATATCCCGACATATCGCAGAAGTCAGCAAAGCTTTCGAATCCTGCTACCAGTGAGTTTAATTACCGAATATTTCATAATAGTAAACAGATATCAAGACCTGATTCTTCCCACTTTCATCATTATAAATACTGCAATTGCCAATGCCTGAAAACATGGTAGTTTGAATCAAACCATAACAGACCATGGGATCTAGAAAATGTCTGGGGGGACTAGAAATAGCATGATAATTTGAAGTCCTGGGCTTTCCTTGAGACAGAAACTGCCTCTGAACATTATATTGGTCTCAGTTTGGGGACTGAAAATCACCTGTAATGAATTCAATGCAGTTTCTTTAATCTGTGAACTCATAGAGTTAATGCAGGTGAGGTTATTTGTTTTCAATGAGCCATTTAATATAATGAAGGAGGGTTTTTGTAATCCCTAATTAATTCTTGCCCCTCAGCCCCCCAATTGATTAATAACCCAAGGGAGCCAACAGTCAGCCTCCTCCCCTTCCACATAATTGCGACTCTATTAGGAATGTCACATTCAAAATCACCATCATTAAAATAATAACAAATCTGAGTAGATGATGGTGGCATTTATGAGTCAAATGAGTTTCAATTCTTATTGATTAATGGTTGAAAGGACGATCATAAGGGCTGCAAATCTACTTGGAATAAATGCAGGAGTGGAGAAGGGAGCTGTGGTTTTTAGTGAGACTCCTTCGACTATCCAAACAAGTATTTCTTTTTTTAGTGAACAGAATATAATACAGGACTGTGCAAGATGACTGCCTACTATATTTAACTCAGACAAATGCATAACAAATCACTATTCTGTAGCGCGAAGGCACACCTCATAGACTCCTGTTTCTTTCTTTCCTTTTCTTTTTTTTCTTTCCTTGGGGCCTGGATATAAGACCACAGCCATCTAAATAATCCTCCAGAAATAAACCAATGAAATTGTGAGTCTGACAACAGACAGAGCATTATACCTGCAGCTGGTAAATGTTTCCATAGTCCAACCACCTTTCCAGTAAAAATTTTATCCCGGGGGAAAGTCAGCAACTAAGATTTTAACTACTTTTCTGCAATAGAAAAGTTAGGAGCAATGGAGACTTCATAAATTTCATTATTTATGGCCTTTATTTTTCTTAGAGAATTACCCACCCATCAAGTATATTGTGAAAATACTACTACTGTATTACTCTATTCCCATATAAATAATTTTTTTTTAAATTTAGGTGATTAAACTATGAGACTACCTCATAAGAAGGTGCATAATTCCAAAACCATTTTATTGTTTTCTGTATTATTTGGTATGTTTGTAATTGTTGAATGAGCGTTTCAATTACATGAATATCGGGAGACTAAGAATGTTCGTAAATGTCTTGGCCAATTACTTGGATTGTGATCCTCCACTGACTGGCCCGTTCTGTTTTTGTGGGTTTCCTTGAAGTTAGAATGCTTAATTCTTGCATCCTACCTGTTCTTTCCATAGAAATAGTATTTGTTTTTGCACAACCTTTGAACTCATGAACATATTTCTAGTAGATACTGGGCTAATACAGGGGTATGACCTAGTGAATTTAGTCTCTGCTACCAGGCGATCTGCCATGGTGTTAGAAAGAAAGGACATTTCCAATAAAGAGTGACTCCCAGAACTCTGGTGAGAAGGTAATACCAATCATTAGAAGAAAATTTGCATTACTTATTAAAACTTGCAATATGTGAACCCTTTTACCTAACATACTGGTTCCAGGAATCCATCCGTATATATTCTTGTGTGGTAAAGATAATGTGTATATTGATGCTTGCCACAATATTAACAACATTATTGGAAATAACAAAGAAGGGCAATATATGAAAGGATTAACAAAAGGAAAACATTTGTAATTTTTTTCTTGCCCTGAATTCTTCCAAGAAACATAGCCTTGGAGATGGCTTGCCTCTAGGTTTGTTTGGGAAATCGATCTGAATGAATGGAAGTGGAAACACAGGAATGATGTGATGGAAAAGGAGAGGGGACATACCAGTTGTAAGGCATGTTATCGATCCTGCATTTCCAGATGGCAATGATTTCCCACTGCATATCAATCTTGTTTGAGGACCTTTGGAAGAAATGTGTAGAGTTTACCTTGCTGTTATTTCCTGAGGGTTAGAACCTGATATTTGTTGCCTCCAGACCTCATGAGTCTCTCTGTGGAGTCCCAGCTTCCTTGCACCTTCACATTTATCTCATTGTAAGAATTTCTGAACAATTGCCACAGATATCCCAAATGGGGGCAGGGAAATCAAAGACCAGAAAGGGAAGGTCATGCGGTGTGACTGAGCCAAGGAGATGCCAGATTCAGCCTGTGAACCACAAGCGCACATGAAACATTGTATCAGCTGCATCACAGAAATTGTATATGGCCATTCTCCTTAAGGCAGCACGTTATATGATGAGCACTTGGTGTTCTACAAAACTGATGAGTTATTGAACGCTACACATGAAACTAATGATGTACTCTATGTTGGCTAATTGGGTTTAAATAAAAAAAAATGTATCAGTCTTTCGATTTTGTCTTTGACCCTTCAGTTCCTCAGATGTGTATTATTTTATTTCCAAATATTTGGGATTTCCCAGATATCTTTCCGTTGTTGATGTTTAGTTTAATCGTGCTGTGGACCGAAAACAAGCTTCGCATGACTTTAACACCTTGTTTAGTGGCCAAAAGTACGGCCTATCCATGTGCCCTTGAATGTGTATTCTGTGTTGTATTGGGTGGAAAGGTCTCAGATGTCAGTGAGGTCAAGTAGGCTGATGGTGCTATTCAGGACCTCTATGTCTTAATAGGTCATCTGACTAATTTGTCATGAAATCCTGAAAGAGGACGCTAAAGTTTCCAACCTAATCGTGGATATACCTCTTTCTCCTGTTCTATCGGTTTTTTGCATTATGTATTTTGAAAACCTGTTTTGAGAAATATATATGTTTAAATTATGTCCTTGATGAATAAACATCCTTACCAATTTGTCATGTTTCCTTATTATTTCTGGTAATGTTCCTTTTATGAAACCTGATTTATCTGATATGAGTAGCCATTCCAGCTTTGTTTTGATTATGGTGTGATTCCTTTTACTTTAGACCATCCGCAATTTATACTTACAGTGGCTTTCTCATGGGCTATATAGAGTTGGGTATTACTTTTTTTCCCACTTAGATAACCTCTGCCTTTTAATCCATACTCTTTGAATAATTCTCAGTTGTTATCTCTTCACATCCTGCCTTCTCTCTCTTCTGGATCTTTCCTTGAGCGTGCGTTAGGCCATCTGATCGTGTCCCACAGTTCTTGAATGACCTACATAGCTTTTCCCTTTCTACATTTTACATTTCTGTTTGTTTAGTATCTATTTACCCATCTTCAGGTTCACTAATTCTTTTCCTGGAGGTGTCAGGTTGGTTATAAAAGAAAGCACAGCTATGACAATCCTGTAAATAAAACATGTCCTCAATGCTTTAGGGCAAAACAAGGTTTGGGTATCTTCCCTATTCACTTCTGTTAAGATCCTGGAAATATAGAATCACTAACCCAATCCTTGGAAGCATCTGGAAGTGTCCCTGCAAATAGGAATTACTTTACAATCAAAGATACTTCGTTGAATTGTCAAGGGTATTTGCCAATAAATATTGTAAGTTTTGGTGTTAAGATTTACTTTTTGTTATGTGAACACAGCCTCTGTTTGACATGTCTTAAAAAGAGCGGCCCACATCCTTATAAATGTTGATATGGCATAAATGAGAGGCAGCTGAAGACTTTCCGGCTGCTTCCGTGATGTTGAGCCATTAGTATGTATACATGAAAAGGTAAGTATTCAAAATGCTGCCCCAGAGGCTTATTTTTTTTTCACATGCCTTAATTGTACTATAACTTTGTTTCTACCTGTACCTTCACCCATTTCATAGTTCCATATCTGTTGATGTTATACATTTTTGACATTCTTTCTTTTAATGAATTAAATATCACCAGTCTGATGGCTATTGTTTTGGGGTAAACTAAAAACATGCCTGTTATGAACACACTTGATTTATTACAGCCCACGAAGCAATTATGATAAAAGATGGCCTTCATTACCATAATCCTCACCTTTCAGCAGCTTCAAATGCCTTTTGGGGGAAAAAAAAACCCAAAAAACTAGGAGTAAATAAATAATGAAGTAATTTTCCTTTGGGTTTTGAAAAAAGATAAGCTTTCATTAAGTTCATATTTCACACTTTCTCATGTTTCTTCTTCTTATACCTGTTTACATGTTTGTGAGAAGGCAGTCTAGGGCTTTGGGGTAGAATACTTACCTATGGAAAATTTTTCTCTGTGCAAATCCATATGGCCTAGTTAATATAATTATTGAGCTAAATCTGTGTACTTACTCTAGGAAATTCAAGGCTTTCCTAGGAATTCCATTTGCAAGCGTGTTTCTGTGTCCTGTGGACATAAAAGATAGAATTTAGAAGTGTCACCAAGCCTGTTAAACAACCCAGTTTGGACACAACAATACCTTGAAACATATGTGTTCTGAGCCAAGTAGATGTAGGTACGGACTCTGAGCTACGTTGGCAACAACTTGTGAGATCTAAGGATTCCATTCTAGGTAGAAAGTTGTGAAAGAGCTTTCTCAAGTTATTTCTGAAAAGATAATGAAAATTATTCTGAGAGGATTATTTTTATGATATTAATATACCATCCTGATGGCACTGGGAGATAGTGTAAGGACACTCAAATTGTTTTTTTTATAAACATGAGAGGAGAAAGGCTACACACAAAAATAAAATCTTCAGGATACAGTGACGTGGCTTTGCAACACCTGATGGTGCCCCAGGTAGGGCACCATTTGTATATGAAGCTTTGCAACATAATATTCTCCCTTTATTCCAGTTTTTGAGTAGCAAATAACTCCAAATGTAGTGGCTGAAAACAATGATCATTTATTTGTACATGTGCTGGGAGAGAGAGGATGCTGGCATCTCTCTCTTTTTTATAAGGACATCAGTCCTCATGAACCAACCTTCATAACCCACTGAGGCTAAATCTATTTACCTCTCAAATGCCCCATTTCTACATGCCATCACATGGGAGTTAGCTCTTCAGTGTGAATTTTGGGGTGACACAAGTTGGTCTGTCTATAAGAGATATTGATCTGTTATTTTCTTATAATTATCTTTATTTGGCTTGAGTATCAAGACAGCTGCTGGGCTCATAAAATGTGGTAAAGTCTCATAAAGTGTGAGGTATGGTCTCCCTTTTATTTATTTTCATGTATAATATATATTCTTTCTTTCTTTCTTTTTTAAAGATTTTATTTACTTATTTGAGAGCAAGAGAGAGAGCACAAGCAGGGGAGAGGGGCAGAAGGAGAGGGAGAAGCTGACTCCCCGCTGAGCAGGGACCCAGATGCAGGACTTGATCCCAGGACCTTGGTTGGATCAGACCTGAGTGGAAGGCAAACACTTGACCAACTGAGTCACCCAGGTGCCCTATATTATTTCTTTCTTAAGGTTTCTGCAGAATTTACCAATTAACCTGTCTATGACTTTCTCTCCCTCTCCATATATATATATAATTTTTGAGTGTTTTAAACTACAAATTCCACTTGTCCTTTTCTGAAATTTGACCTTAGTTTTGGGCAATTCTAATTCAATAGACAGAGTTTTATGTTTCAACTGGGACCAGTTTCTGAAATCCTCTTTCTTTCCACCCACCACCATCTCTCACCCTAAATAGACCCTATGAAAAGTGGTATTTGCAAACTATGTATAAGACTCAATGGAATTCACTGATCAGGACCATCTATACTATAACCCAAACAATGCACATACACAGTGGGGAGGGAGTGACTGTTGTATTGGGATGACAGGACTTTCTCTCCATCACTTCCATCAGAAACCAGCATCAAGGACCCTTCCTGGGACTTCGCCCCACATTTGATGAGCAGAATACACTTAATGTCATCATTGTTTGCTGGATCCCTGAGAGATTTACTCAAAGGAAGCTCAGAGAAAGAGAGAATGGGGGAATTTTCACGAAACTAATTATTTAAGAACCTCAGCTTTCCTCTTCAATTGACCTTGCCACACGTGATCAGACCGGCAGAATATCTGCATAAACTTTATTTGCTGGGATGGATTCGGGACACACAGCATATTTTCTTTTGGAGTATGTGTGAGTATAGGTATAAAGGGATGCACTTTTCCCTAACACTTTGTGTCCCGAGGCTTCAAAATGCCTGAATAAAATGTAGTCTTTCTTTCTAAAGAAATTGATTTATATGGATGCCTTTTTACGACACCCTACAGTATTCGTAAAGTGAAATATGTTCTAAATCCTGCAGCTCTAACTGTATGATCCCTCCTGCCATTATTTTAGTCTACAGAAATTAGACTGGTAATTAAGTATTTGACTGCACAGTCATGAGGCACGTACTTTCATACTTGACCCTGTATACATTTGCGTTGGTTTTGTCTTTTGAAGATATATTTAAGGCTGACAGATTCTTCTAGACCATGTGAACACACATAGATAACAAGTATATTCTTTAACTGAATAGTTTCTATTTCTTATATCTTTATTATTCCCAATAACTAGCTTAGCAGTTTTTCTGCTTTTCTTTCCCTGAATAGATGTGATCTTTTTGTCTTATAAGATATGGTCATTCTGGTAACATTCTGGGATGATGTAGAGAATAAGGAGGCATTGAAGTGTAGCTCTTAAGTTATTTGAATGCATAAAGACAACAGTTTAATCATTTTGAAGTAGATTTTGGAGTATTCTTAATTAAAGGCTTTCCTCATCATTGGAAACGTCATGGTCAGTGGGGAGTGAAAATATGAAATAAAGAAGGAAAAAAACAACAGCCAAACTATCTAGTTAAATGTCAGATTGGTCCTATTTCACACACTTTAATCGAAGACTTCTTTATAGTTATAGTTAATAAATATGTTATTTTTTATCTGTTTTAATGGTAACTGGATGGGCTTTTTATTTTGAGAAAGTAACACATTAAAATCTTGAGTAAAATTTAAGCAGAAATAAACAGACATAATTTTATCTTTCCCAGCAGTATTCTAAGGACTGTTAACTCCCGGAGAGTGTGAATACCTATAGTACACACAAAAAATTATGGATCGTCCAAAGGTAATATCATAATGTAGCAGACACTTACAGGGATTAGTCTTCAAATCCCCGTTTCTCTCTCCTCTTCCTTAGTAATTTGAATTTGGTTTCCAGGGTGGCTGGGTGGCTCAGTCGGTGAAGCTTCTGCCTTCAGCTCATATCATGATCTCAGGGTCCTGGGATCAAGCCCCATATCAGGCTCTCTGCTCGGCAGGGAGTCTACTTCTCCCTCTGCCCCTCCCCCTCACTCATGCTCTCTCTCTTTCTCTTTCTCTCTCTCAAAATAAATTTTAAAAAACCTTGAATTTCGTTTCCACAACAACTAAAGTAATAATTACACCATTTATGATAGACACAGGCTAGAATTCAATCCCTGCCTTCTGACTCTAAAGTTTTTTCAACACCACGTATGATACTTATATGAACTGATAGTAATTTAAAGCCCCATATTTTACACATTGTCTCTGGCTTTTTATACATAGCGAAACAGTGTATTGTCCCAATAATTATTCAAATGTAAGTAGATATCTCAGTACCATATTTACATGGAGAAATATAAATTATATAAACCCACATGCCCTTTAAAATATGCTTTCACTTACATTTGGGGGTTGCTTTGTGAAGATAAAATAACTGTTGATTTATGGGTCTTAATAAGGGTCCGATCCTTTCTTATAATAGAAGTGTTATTTATGTTGTTCCAGTTAAGACAGGAAAGTTTCTCCATGGGGGAGGAAGCCATTGATTTCCCTTTGGGGGTCCTAAAAGTGATTTTCTATTTCACAAGCTAGAAAGGAGACCCCTGTGTACTCTGCCTTATGCAGCCAAAGCTTATCTTTTCTTCAAAACCCACTCAATCCCTTTATGATTTGTGCCCATGAATCTTTCCCTGACCTCTTCAACTCGTGATCTCATGCTGCTCTGAGCTAACAGCACCGACTCTCCTTTCTACAGTGGTATCAGGCAACACATGATAGAAGCAGATAGCGATTCTCCCAGAACAGGGAAACTGAGGCACACGCAGTGAAAGAATTGAGAAAGTCTTAAAGGTTATGCATTGCTTGCTCACAGATTTAGAATGGTTTTTTTAAAAGGGAACAAAAACTGATTCAAGCAAAAGATGTTGTCTCATGGATAAGTCTAGACTCTTGGAGGACAGTGATCCAACATGGAATTCATGCTAAGTCATTTGTGCTTCTCGAGAATAGAAAAACAGATTTTAGGGCTATCATCATGGAGTAAATAGGTAGGTATATGATGACATTAGCAGACAAAGAGAAATTCCAGTGTATGATATCCAAACTTTTCCACTGAGTTCCTCTTTGTTATTACTGTTGTTTTTAATTAGTTTAAAAAAATTTTTTTGAATTTATTCAAGTGTACGTACTATAAATGTTGAGAATTCGTTAACTTTTGATTAACTCAGCAACCTCAAAGCTCGAGGTGACATATACCAGTAATTGCATTTCTTCAGGGTTTAGACAGAATACCACCCATCTCCCTGCTCATGGGTTGGCTGTGGGTCCACAGAACCTGATGCGGAGCAGCTGGACTTGGCTTCATGGTTTGAGTTGGGTTCAAGTTGACCCCACAGGTTTCTTTCTTGTTCTATTCCTGGTGGACTTCGGGCACGCTTGGGAAAACCAAATCACAGAAGTGTGTTCTAAGTGTCTGTGTGTGTTTGATGTTGGCTGCGGTTCCATCGCCAAAAAAAAGTCAGACAGTCATAGGTCCAAGCCTCATAGCAGAGGCTGAGGTAAGTGTCTCTGTGGGAGGCTTTGTGGTCATAGCTATAATTACTCTAGAGGAGTGAAGAACTGACAAGAAGAATTGAATCCATCACATAACGTTAACAACAGTGCCAAAGGCGTATAAGAAACATCAGTATTTCCCCATCACTCTCCTTCCGAGCACCTAATTCTGCTATCCAAGAGATAAATATTTTCTATTGTTTTTGGTGTTTACCTTTATCCATCTACCCCATTTATCTATCTATTGATCTACCATCCATCCAATACATTCAGTAAATAATTTTATGTTTCTGTGTAATGTAATTTGGTATTAGTAGATAGTTATCAATTTGAAACATTCCCCAATTCCTTTAACAGTTAAATAAGAGTTTGGCCTTGTTGAACACTCATCCATGTTTTCCCTTCTCCCATGATATCAATATAATTCATCATAATTTGGGGGTTTAATCCGTTACCAGTGTTTACATGATGCTATTGATGTAATTCACTGCTTACATAATACTTTTTTATTTCCTATAATCCCTTTGTACCTATTTCTATTTTTCAATGTTCCAAAAGACATTGACAAGTGTTTTGACCCTGTCACTAATTTTTCCTGGTGTTCAAGCAAAGATTCCAGCACTCTACAAATTACACCCCTGCCCCCAACAAAGCAACTCAGAGTCATCCTCCCTTCCTCTCCCCCGGACCACCACAGCTTTGTATCCTTCTCTCTAGACTGATGCTCTCTACTCCTCATGCAAACCCATTAACCTTTCTTTACTTCTCCACTTGAAATACTACTAGTAATCAATATTCTATTCATATTCAAAGTTTCTGTTGAAAAATCAAATTTTAGATTCTTAGCCGGTGGTCTGGTTTATTTCTCAAGCAAGTTTTTAGTGTATCCATTTTATTCTTTTATATTTGAATCTCAAATCAATATATCTATTGCTGATTACTGTTTTAATTAGTGCCTTTTTCAAAGTGAAGACTAATTTTCAAGTCTGGGAAATTGACTTTTTATTATTATTATTACTATTCATTTATTTCATCCCCTCCCTGAATCTTTCAGAGTTCCTTATTTTTATTATCTCTTCTCTCCTACTTTTCGTCTTTTTTCTTTGTTTGCTCTCTGGACGAAATGCTCTGTATTACTCTGGCCAAAGTCACCATCGCCTCTTGCCTAAATTAATATAATGCTCTCTCAACAAATTTTCCCACCTTTACCCTTGTTTCATTGTTGTCCCAGGCTCAACGTAGCAACCTTTTAAAAATTGTCAGAGGGGCGCTTGGGTGGCTCAGTGGGTTAAAACCTCTGCTTTCGGCTCAGGTCCTGATCCCAGGGTCCTGGGATAGAGCCCCGCATCGCATCGGGCTCTCTGCTCAGCAGGGAGCCTGCTTCCTCTTCTCTCTCTGCCTGCCTCTCAGCCTACCTGTGATCTCTGTCTGTCAAATAAATAAATAAATCTTTAAAAAAAATAAAAAATTAAAAAAATTAAAAAAATAAAAATTGTCAGAATATTCTCCACCCCAGACTTCGCAATGCTTTTTATTCTGAATTTCAGAGGTAGGAGGAGTTAACATCTTTACAACAACCTACAGAGCCCTTCTTGCTCCAGAACGTCATTAACCCTGTCTGGCTTTCTTACTTTCCTCTCTTGCTCTCAGTCCATCCTAGACATACCAACTGTTTTGCTAGTTCTCTGACTGAGAGCTTGTCTTAATGGAAAGAAAAAATGAGCCCCCCCTTAAAAAAAAAAGTGAGCCACAGATGAAAGCCACATGTGTGGCTTTAAATTTTTTAGTACCCAATTAAAAAAATAATAATGAAAAGTAAGTGACATTAATTTTAATAATATATTTAACTGAGCCTAATGTGTTTAGAATTTATCATTTTAATATGGGGTCAAACATTTTAAAATTATTAATGAGAAAATTTTATATTCGGTCCCCAAAGACGGATGCATATTTTACATTTATAGCACCATTCAATCAGATCAGCACTTGATCTATAACTGTCCTTCAGAGATGTCCCAAATGGAGGTAAGAGGACAGGCTCTGCATTAGGCCAGTCCTTGTATATGGACCACCCCTGAGGGAAGTCTAGAGGAGCTCCCTTCCACGGAGGGCAATGCCTGAGAGAGAGAGACCTAGCTGTGAGTTTTCAGCAGACAACAGCACTGAACCATTAAAGTCCTTGAGTCTGGAGGGAGGGTCTGAGCCATGCACCAGAGGATGTAAAATAAAAAGTAAGACGTAATAAAAATTAAAAATAAAGATGCAGCAGGCAGGCCTTTTAAAAACACACATTTATTTGCAAGTGTCTCTCTCTCTTTTTTTTTAAGATTTTTATTTATTTATTTGACAGACAGAGATCACAAGTAGGCAGAGAGGCAGGCAGAGAGAGAGGGAGGAAGCAGGATCCCTGCTGAGCAGAGAGCCCAATGTGGGGCTCGATCCCAGGACCCCGGGATCATGACCTGAGCCGAAGGCAGAGGCTTTAACCCACTGAGCCACCCAGGAGCCCCACAAGTGTCTCTTTTAAAAAAAATCTCAGACACATTATTAATTGAAAAACAAGGATTGCTCATTACTATTAGGGGTCAAGAGGTCAGTAATTTGAGCACAAGTATCTAAATAATTCCAGCCACGCACCAGAGGATGTAAAATAAAAAGCAAGATGTAATAAAAATTAAAAATAAAGATGCAGCAGGCAGGCCTTTTAAAAACACACATTTATTTGCAAGTGTCTCTTTTTAAAAAAATCTCAGACATACTATTAATTGAAAAACAAGGATTGTTCATTACTATTAGGGGTCAAGAGTTTTAGTAGGTCAGTAATTTGAGCACAAGTACCTAAATAATTCCAGGTTTAAAACCTGGATCAAAACATCCAAAGAAAGAAATATATATAAAGTTACATTACTATATATGGGACAATCCCAATTTATGGTGAGAGATAAATTCTAACCATATGGCAAAAATCTCCTCCAATATTTTTTATGAAGTTATGATGAGATTAAAGGAACATCTTAGCTCTTCTTTCTGATAAAGCTGTTTAGGAGAAATTAAATTGAAGAAGTATTGGTAAAAATCCTGCTAATGTACCAAAGTCAGGAAGAATGAGTCTGAGACTTACAGCCAAGATATGACTAGGGATTGATACTGAATGCTTCAAATGGGTTTCCTTTTGTATCCTGGACCAGAAGCATTTGCAACAACCTGTGAAAGAGATACACCAGGCAGAAAGTCCAGTGGACAGTGAGGTTTTTTCTTGATCAGGCAGAGGTTGTCAGTGATATTTCAGGCAGCGGCCCCAGAAAGGGTATCAGGCATAGACATATTGTGCCCAGGGACTGAAGGCAGGCAGAACAGAACAGACTTTATTGATAGCTGTCCCCAGCAAGGCAGCTTCCCCAAGCACACAGAGATAAAATGGTACTGCTGGAAATGCTAACTTGTCCACACTTTGTATTGCTGAAGTGGTAATGAAAATGCATATCTCTTCTATCTGTTCCTATTAGCTTTGGCTGCCCAGCAGAAGATTCAAGTAAGTGTGGCTTAAAGGAGGTGTGCTAAGGAAAAATTACCGAAAGTCAAGAAGGAGAGATAGAATTAGACTCGACTTGATTTTGAGAAGACACTGGGGAATAAGGAGCACAAATAATAATCAAAATAGAATAACATCCTTGAGTAATGGAACTGGGTCTGCAGAATGCATAGATGAACTCAACACCAGGGAAAATCAATTGATATAGAACCAGTATATGCCAACCACCTTAAAAAAATAAAGAACTTGAAAGTGGCAAGTAAACAATGGAAATAAAACAAAATTTGTTACCAGCAAAGGAAGAAGAAATCAGACTGCCTTCAGATGCCTCGTGAGCATTAAACATAAGAATGCAATGGGAGATTTGAAGGAAATGAATTATTATTAATGATTTTCATTTCCAAACAGGTATTTTAATCATGAAGTAGGAGTCAAACATGAAGAGAAAGAGTACTCATGTCCTTTCTCTAAAAGTGTTCATTGACGTGTTCTTCAGCTAACTGGATCCAAAAAAAAAAAAAACAAAACCAAAAAAAAAAAAAATCCAAAAAGCTCAAAAGTGAGCGTTTCTAAAATAACATTAGTAGAAAACACAAAAAACATGTAAACTAGTTATGAGAAATCAAGTACAAAAAGTATGATTATTTTTTAAAAAGCAACTAGTTGGGGAGCCCAGGTGGCTCAGTCAATTCAGTGTTCGACACTTGATCTCAGCTCAGGTCTTGATCTGAGGGTCACGTCCTGGGTTGGGCTCCTCTCTGGTCATGGAGCCAATTAAAAAAAAAAAAAATGCAACTAATTATCATAAGAACAGATATGTGATGTTAAATGTGATCATAAGCAGGTTCTAAGAATCCAGATCATATCCCCAAAAGTGAGGGACTGAGATTTATAGAAGTAAATAAAATATGCTAATTTGTAAAATATGCTAAATATGCTAGTATTAAATAGGGTGGGGCCAACAAATACAATTTTATCACTGACATTGGTAAAGAGAAAACACTAAGTTCAAGTGTGTGTGTGTGTGTGTCTGTGTGTGTGTGTGTGTGTGTGTGTGTGTTTCCCAAAAAATAAAAGGTGAGCATTTTTAACATTAAGGAAAACATTGCTTGTTCAAAAATTTGAGATAAATACCTATGCTGAAAAAGTAAAAAAGACAAAACCATAAAAGTGAAATTAATAAAACTTGATATCCAACTAACAAAATTATTGGTGATGACAATAAATATAAATGAGTTAAAACTCCTTTATTAAAAGATAAAAACTCTTATAAATCAAAAATGCAATCCAGAAACTTGCAAGATATGAGGTAGTATGGAAATTTGGATTTGTAAAAATCTCCTCTACAAAAATAATAAAATAAGATTTATGAAGTAAAGGTAGCAAAGAAGATATCATGAATGGTGAAACAAACTAAAGGCCTTTAGCCAAACATAAATAATAAAAATCAGTTTTTGCTGTTTTTTATATTCTACATAAAGGTGTAGAACAAATTGGACCAAATCAAAAGATGTCCCACTTAAGCAGGAGCAGAAAAAAGCCAAGTGAGATATTTTTAAAAATTGTACTGCTAGGGGTACCTGGGTGGCTCAGTGGGTTAAGCCTCTCTGCCTTCGGCTCAAGTCATGATCTCAGGGTCCTGGGATTGAGCCCCGCATCAGATGTTGGGTTTGAAGAGGAATTAAAACAAATTATTAAACTTCTGCCAACACACAGGCAAATCATGCTCTTTTCTGCCACACAAACACGAAAAGTTGAGGACTTGGCAAGGATTTCTTTGAAAAAGGAGCCATTGTATGTTGGTGTTGATGACGATAAAGCTAATGCAACAGTGGATGGTCTTGAGCAGGGCTATGTTGTTTGTCCCACGGAAAAGAGATTCCTCCTACTCTTTACATTCCTTAAGAAGAACCAGAAGAAGAAACTGACAGTCTTCTTTTCATCCTGTAAGTCCGTGAAATACCACTAGGAGTTGCTGAACTACATCAATTTGCCTGTCTTGGCCATTCATGGAAGGCAGAAGCAAAATAAGCGTACAACCACATTCTTCCAGTTCTGCAACGCAGATTCAGGGATATTATTATGTACTGACGTGTCAGCAAGAGGGCTGGATATTCCTGAAGTCGACAGGATTGTTCAATATGACCCTCCAGATGACCCCAAGGAACATATTCATCGTGTGGGAAAAATAGCCAGAGGCCTAAACGGGAGAGGGCATGCCTTGCTCATTTTACGCCCTGAAGAATTGGGTTTCCTTCATTACTTGAAGCAATCCAAGGTTCCATTAAGTGAATTTCAGTTTTCCTGGTCCAAAATTTCTGACATTCAGTCTCAGCTTGAAAAATTGATTGAAAAGAACTATTTCCTTCATAAGTCAGCCCAGGAAGCATATAAGTCCTACATTCGAGCATATGACTCCCACTCTCTGAAACAGATCTTCAAAGTTAATAACTTAAATTTGCCTCAGGTTGCTCTTTCATTTGGTTTCAAGGTGCCTCCTTTTGTTGATCTGAACGTGAATAGCAATGACGGCAAGCTTAAAAAGAGAGGAGGTGGTGGTGGCTTCGGCTACCAGAAAGCCAAAAAAGTTGAGAAATCCAAAATCTTCAAACACATTAGCAAGAAGTCCTCCGACAGCCGGCAGTTCTCCCACTGAAGACACACCTTCCTTTTGTCTCAAATAGCTTTGTCCTGAAATGGATTTCTCCCCCCTTTCTCTAACAAAGGAATTGTAGCTTCAGGATTGGGACTGATGGAACCGGGGTACGAGTTGACGGTTTCAAGCTCCAGGCACTTCCAGGACATAACCCTCTTATTTGGGGATGTAAAACAGAGTTCAATTTTTCTAGGTTGTTCAAGAGCAAAACAAGGGATCTTTTGGATTTTGTTGGGCAACAGAGTATTTTAGATCTTTTGCCTCCAAATTTGTCATTGTTTTAGGGGGCAGGGTATTTTTTGTTTTTTTTTTTTATTTAAAATCAAGTAATTAACATAAAATATATACTGGTTTCAGAGGCGGAGTTAGGTGATTCATCAGTGTTCTATATACCCAGTGCTCATTACATCACGTGCCCTCCTTAATGTCCGTCACTCAGTGTAGCCTACCTTAGAAGGCAGCGACCTGGTACACTGGGGGTGGTAATGCAGAAAATTATCTCAGTATTTTTTGTTTTTGTTTTTGGTATTTTTTTGCATTGGTTGTTTCTTGGAACTTAACCGTAGTTCTTGACCTCCCCTGAAAATGCTGCTGTGGCTAGGAAGCATGTTACATTAAAGGTGGCTTTGGTTTTTGTATACTCCAGATTTTAAAGCAGTGAGCCTTTCTTTTTTTTTTTTTTTTTACGAGCCCACAGGGTAGGTTATTTGTCATCGTTATTTGAATAAAGCACCCTTCGCAGTCCTAACATTTGTTGGAAACAGTGGGAACCTGAGATTTTTGAGCCTCATTTACACCAATATATATGTAATAATCTGTTATTCTCCCTTTAATAACTTAGCAAATATCTTTTTGCAAAAGGCACATAATGATGATACATATCACTCATTCAACTTTGTTCCAAGCGGTTTGGATTTTGTTGAACCCTTCTAACTCTGCAAAGTATTCAGGGAGGCAGAACATTTTTTGAGGAAAAATTGCCCCTTCCAGATCTGTGAAATGAAAATAGGTTTACGATGAAGATTGGAAATGAACAGCAGTCAAAAAGAGCAGCAGAGATGGGGGTTTCATCACATGGGGTTTTGTTATAGGAATTCTTGACTTCCACAGTATTTAGTATGTCTTGTTTTATTTCCAGTGCAATTTATAACTATAAAATGTTTATTACATTTTGATCAATTTGAAACCAAAGTTGTTGGCATTGTTTTGCTGTTGTGCTAGTTAGTATTCATAGTCTCCTCTTAAGTACAAATACACTGAGAACATCAAATGTGGTGGAAACAGCTTAATACAAATAACATCCCAGTAGTTTAAAAAAAAAAAAAAAAGTGATCCCTGTGTCTGGGTTTGACCGTTGTCCCCTGACCGGACCTGTCCTCAGATTCAGGCCTTGACTGTTAGACTCGTGGCATTTAAGAATACTTCACCTAAGACATTCAGTAACTTTTATTTATTTATTTATTTATTTATTTTAGAAATAATCATGTCTCAAAAAACACACAAAAACAAAGGGAAGACTCTTTAATCACAGAGCAAGAGTAAAGACTCAGTATTTTCATACATTGCCATCAGAGGTTTTGTATACGTACTTTTAAATTTTCTATCAGAAGTGAAGTCATCCTTTACTCCCTGCTTGTAACCGGCTTGTTTCATAACATGTTATTTTCCTGTGTCATTAAATAATTACATCCATTTTATATTTCAAAAAGAAAAAAAAATTGTACTGCTAGGGGTGCCTGGGTGGCTCAGTGGGTTAAGCCTCTCTGCCTTCGGCTCAAGTCACGATCTCAGGGTCCTGGGATCGAGCCCCGCATCAGGCTCTCTGCTCAGCGAGGAGCCTGCTTCTCCCTCTCTCTCTCTCTGCCTGCCTCTCTGCCTACTCATGATCTCTCTCTCTCTCTGTCAAATAAATAAATAAAATCTTTTAAAAAATTGTACTGCTACCTTTCTAAATTAGTGGAACTAGAGTAGAAGTATAAGCAGTAATTTGGACAAAGAACAGAAAGATATTCTCCTATGAGTTTGCTCTTTGCTCTCTTTTCTCTTTGGAAAACCATCAGCTACATAAAAGCACATTCACAAAAGCTGGAAGAATAGTCCACATTCACCTCCCCACTCTAACCCCATTACTCTCTGGCAAAATGGTAACCTTGGGGAGACCAGAGTATAATCCCCTAGCTCTAATTCTTTAGCAGAAAACAAAAATTGTAAGAAAAAGAGAAAAAAATGTTCAGCTACTCCAAGTAACCAATTTCAATCCATAAGACCTCCTAATCTCTGAAGCAAGAAGGTGGAAGTCTCATCCTTACGGGATTGGACAGGACATCGGTTCAGAAGAGCGGACCTCAATGCAGGACACAGACTTCAATTCAGGGCAAGGAGCATGGTGGTGTCTCCCACAAAGCCAGTGCACTGACCTTTCTCTACTTTGTTTTCCCTTCAGATGACTAAGCATATCAGTCTTAACACTCATACTTCAACTTGATGTTACGCTGAAAGCATTTGATCTGTATGTAGGTTAAAGAGATTGCAAAGGAGAAAATAATTCAAATCAAATCTAAAACACAGTTTGAAAAGTAAACAGGTGAAAAGAGTAAAGCTCAGAGAGAGGAGGGATGGTTAATGTAGAGCTATAGTAAGTGAAAGTTTGATGCTATAGAAAAAAGCATATTTATTAATAAAATGCAAAATGAGGTTCCCAAGAAAGATTACGAATAGTGGGTACAGAAGTCATTTTGGATAAGGATGGCCTTTCAAATCCTTTGGAAAAGGACAATTTATTCAACAGTCACAATTAGTGCTTACTTATGGGAAACAAATAGTTTGATTCTCATTTCACATTATATATCAAAATAAATTTCAAGTTTTTTAAAGAATACATTAGGGTTTTTTTCAGATTTAGAATAAACTATTTGTGAATATCTATCTGGTCATGATGAGGGAAGTCTTTCCATACAAAAGCAGAAGAAGGAAGGAATCATCATAAAAATGGTAAAATCTTTTGAATATATAAGGTTTAAAAAGTTGATATCTTAAAAATATCATAAACAAAAATAAATGATGAGCAATAAACTGGGAAACATATTTAGGAGAGGAAAAAAATTATGCGTATTCTTTTGTACACATGAAAATTTTCATTTAAAATGGCACATTTGAACTGAATTCTGTGAACTGTTCTGAGTCCTAAACAAAATGTTTAAGTAGGCATGCTTAACTACTTCCTGATTTGTTTATTAGATTTGGGGCAGTGACTTAAAAGAGAGTAACAGGATGAATTTATGAAAGAGTAGATTATGGAGTTTTACAAGTCATGTTAGAATCCTTCAAATATCCACTAGCTCTTTTTCCATGTGTATGTGATTCAATTTCTTTGAGTCTCAATTTGAAATTGTGAAATTTGACTACTTGGTTTTGTCAGTATGTAATGAATACTAGCTTTTTCCCTCTCCTTTGATCCTCAAGTTTCGTGGATTCCAATTCTCTAAATAATATATTATAAAGGTCATTCCCTAGACCAGGATAGTTGGCAAGCCATCTTATGTGGGTGAATTTGGCCCGAATCATTTTGTAAATAAAGTTTTATCAGAATACAACCATGTCCTTTTTTTTTTTTTTTAACCTGTTGTCCGTGGCTGCTTTCACCCTGTAACAGCAAAGTTGAATCATCATGATAGAGATTTTTTTCTGTCCTGCAAATCCTAAAATAACCTACAGCCCTGCAGAGAAAGCGTGCCTACTCCTGGAGTAAACCATATTGTTACTTATTAGTTGTTAGAAGACAACGATGCACTTGTGAAATACCTGTATCTTAAGAAAGCAAGATTTTAATCTGAAAGTGTTAAAACGAAGATTCTGTGTAATAAAGAGAGGAAGTGTCAAGCTTATAGGAGCTGAGAGTGGACAAGCGATTGCCAGGGGCTGGGGGCAGGGGATATCGGGAGAAGTTGGTAAAAAAAAAGACACATTTTCAGCGATAAGATGAATAAGGTCTGAGGACCAAATGCAAAACATGGTGACTATCATTGATTCCACTCTATTGTATCATTGAATTTGTTAAGAGAATAGAACGGAAATGTTCTCACCACACACATACAAGGATAAATACAGAAGATGGTGGGTGTGTTAATTAACCAGGTGAGGGGAATCCTTTTACAATATATACTTATATCAGATCACCAGGATGCACACTTCAGATGGCTTACAATTTTATACATCGATTGGACCCCAGTAAAGCTGAAATTTATATATATATATATATATATATATATATATATATATATATATAAAGATTCTGTATTTAGTGTAATTTCCATGTGTTCTAAATCATTTTAGCTAAGTTATGTTTTTATCTGCGTTATGTACTCTATGCCTTTTTTCCCCCTCTTCTTTCTCTCCTTTTCTTTATTAGCAAATGCAATGAGAGTTGTACCTAATCTGGAACTTCATTGAATGTGATCTCTGCCTCCAGTATATTCCCTTTGATTTTGCAACAATACAAAATATACTTGAGCAGATGTTCTGCTCATTAGAAGCCCTGGCGACGGTACAATGAAAACAGACAGACTGCCAGAAATTGGGCAGAGGAGTCTAGACCTGATATCTTCACTTCAATTCAGTCATGCTTTGTACTAATACTTTCTTAGATGAATCTACATTTATCTGCATGTTTTTGGCCTTAGAGATGAAATGGAGCATTTGCTGGTATATCATCCTTCTCAAACTTAGGAGCATTTCCTCTTTTCATCAACAGAAAAACAACCCCAGTTAGGATCTTCGTGGACTCTTGCCCTGCCATTTTAGAAATGAAGAGATGTTTGGCTGGCTGGTTCATCAATTTGGCAGGTTTAGACATTCTCCAACATCCACATGTTCAAATCTAAAAATTATGAAACTATAGTTTTATCTAATTTCTATTTATAAAACAGAAAAAAAACAAGAAAACATATCATCAAGATACACCCCCAATTCTATTCAAACCATATTTTTAAATTTTATTTTGTGTCACATTAATTTCTTCTGTTTTAACATTTTTTCTATTTGTCTAGTGTTTATATAATTCAAATAGTTGCAGATAGTCATCATGTCTACTTTTGAGTCACTGCTTGGACCAAAAAAGTATGTGGGCTGGCTTCTTCTTCTTCTTCTGTTTTATGTTCCCTTTTCCTTCAGAATTCAGTTGGTCAATATTATTGCTTTGTTTTTTTAAATACATTCCTTATTCCATTTTTTCTAAATGACTGTTAACCAGAGTGCTTTCTTTTTCTGGATATGGGCATCTAGAAATTGGTATTTCCAGTGCCAGAGAGACCTATGAGACATGGTAACCAGTGTCTGCTATTTAACTTAGTAAGATCTGAGTTTAAAACTTGTTTCTGCTTTTTACCAATTTTATGCTCATAGGCAACCATAACTTCTCTAAATTTCCTCATATAAAAATACCTATCCCAAAGTCTCACTGGTACAGATAATTGAAGCATACAGATCTTATAAAAGTGATATTTTTTCAAGTTTCATTCATATATTTCCCATATAGATGTTATTTTCACATTATTTATACCTATATGACTCACTTCTTTTTTAGAAGCAAGAACAAACATGAAAAAAAAATTAAAAAAGAAATTTCAGACTACTAAATACATTACAATGCCACGGGGAGTCAAATACTTTGCCACTGGTTCTGGGAAAAGAGCTCAGTGGAAGATAATAGGGTCTGCAAATAGACTTTCTAGTAATGTTCATATTTTACAAATGATAAATATACAATTCCTATTCACTTGGGAAGAATTAGATTATTTCAGCAAAAATTTTGGAAACATTGTCAAAAATGAATCCCTATTTTCTAAAAATCCAAGTTTTTAACATTTTAAAATAATAAGAAATGGTAAAAAGAAATAAATCAGCAATGTGAACAATTTCTCTTTGATCTATATTTGAATTATGAAGACATTACCAAGAAAGTATGTCATAATTATTCAGATCTTTCAGAAGGTAAATCTAAGAGTGCTTATGGGAATTTAAAAATCAAACATAGATATTATTTAATCCAGCAGTCCTTTTAAAAAACTTAAGAGTCAAAAGGTAATTGGGGGCACCTGGGTGGCTCAATCAGTTAAGCATCTGACTCTTGATTTCAGCTCAGGTCATGATCTCAGGGTTGTGGGATCGAGACCCACACTGGGATCTGTGCTGAGCAGGAAACCTGCTTAAGATTCTCTCTCCTGGGGCGCCTGGGTGGCTCAGTGGGTTAAGCTTCTGCCTTCATCTCAGGTCATGATCCCAGAGTCCTGGGATCAAGGCCCGCATCGGGCTCTCTGCTCCGCAGGGAGCCTGCTTCCTCCTCTCTCTCTGCCTGCCTCTCTGCCTACTTGTGATCTCCATCTGTCAAATAAATAAATAAAATCTTTAAAAAAAAAAAAAAAGATTCGCTCTCCTTCCTTCTATGACTCCCAACCTCCCTGCTTGCTCACACTCTCTCTCACCCTAAATTATAATAATAATAAATAAAACATTAAAATTAAAAAGGTAATTGGTCATATGGACAAAAATGAAGCTCAGAATAGCTCATCAAAGTTTTATTTCTTGTGTTAAGATTACAGAAGCAACACAATATGTAACAAAAATAGATTGAATAAATTAAATTATAGTTAATTTCATACAACAGAATGCTTCTTAACTATTACTTTTTTTTTTTGTATTGTGTGTGTTTGTATCTTTAAATTGTTTTGAAGTAGTAACACAGAGTTAACATTTTTAAATTGCTGATTTCAAAGTAGTATTTATAGTTTGTTCTTGCTGCTTAAAAAAAGACTTTAAGTGGTCCCTGGGTGGCCCAGTTGGTTACACATCTATCTGTCTTCAGCTCAGGTCATGATCC
Organism: Enhydra lutris kenyoni; assembly: GCF_002288905.1. Lineage (NCBI taxonomy): Eukaryota > Metazoa > Chordata > Mammalia > Carnivora > Mustelidae > Enhydra > Enhydra lutris. The sequence goes on along the minus strand of NW_019154141.1, from coordinate 3,130,958 downwards.
CAGGGTCCTGGGATGGAGCCCTACATCGGGCTCCCTGCTCAGCTAGGAGTCTGCTTCTCCCTTTCCCTCTGCCTCTTCCTCTACCTGCTTGTGTGTGCTCTTGCTCTCTCTCTCTCTGACAAATAAATAAATAGAATCTTAAAAAAAGAAGACTTTATAAACAGAAAGAGAAAACGAGTATATTAGCGCACGCACACACACACACACACACACACACACACACCCTTCAGAACCTAGAGAAGGCTCTGCATTAATATTAAAAGTAGTTGTATATAGGCAGTAAGATTTCTAATTATTCCTGATCGTTTACTTTTTAGATTATTAGTACTAATTATTTTCTTCTGGAATCATCATGTATTACTTAAATAATCTGAAAGTTCTAATATAACATTCAAACCCCTCTTTGCTCAGATATATACTGACAAAATCCAACTTTTAAATTTTAGAAATTATCTTTTCTGGGCTGATATTTCAGAGTACGTGAACATGTAGGGTTCATTATCTATGTACAGTGGAAAATTTCTGAATCAAATTTTGAATTTAGGTTAATCCTATGGAATATTTGGAAGCATTAACATTTCTAATTTCTTACATATTCTCTGAGAATGAAATGAGGGGGTTGTGTTGGGGGTCTGTATGAGAGATTATAGGGGCAATGGTAGAACTGTACTGATAAATTTGGACAATATTCCATAGTTAAGTATGAATGATTTATACTCAGGTAACATAGTGCTCTAATTTGAAGTATAGTTATATAACTTTGTCTTCTACCAATTGTTCTTGACCTTTGAAAAAGGAATTTCAAGAGAATGATGAAGTTACAAATGAAACTTAATTAAGACAATAATTGGGGACCTAGGAAAAAGAGGTGTTTTTTATATTTTATAGGAATTCAAGCTCAACCCTTACTTAAATTTCTTCCTTATCTGTCACTGTTTCAATTCTGTAAAGTCATCCCAGGTATAAATATGCTTTGCGCATTTCTGTTTATAGGAAATTTTTGGCTACTCTGTAGCCTTTACTGGAAATAAACCTGTCTTGTTCATTTCTCAGTAAAGGAAGTCATCCATGCCTTTTGTTTTCTGAATCCCTTATATTAGGTTTATTGAGAGCAACCAACTCTAATAAAAACCTAATGTGTGCTGGGTTCCTTGGTGAGTGCTGAGGATATAGTGGCAGACAACCTAGAGACATCCCAGTGTTCTGACAACAATCACAGGATGTTATGGGGGACACACGATATGCTATGAGATCACAAGAGGTGGTGGAGGGAGTGTATTGTAGAACAGGAAATTGTACAGAATTTTATAGAGAACGTTATCATATTGAAAAATGGAATATTTAGAAATCAAGGAGCAGATTAAGACAGTTTTTTTTGTTTCTTGAAAAGAACGGTTTATTGATTTTTGAACTGCAAACAGTTGTTACAAAAAGGGTCTTTTATTTCTTTTAAATACATTCATATGAAGAATGACAAGTAGGAGGTGACAGTAGTGACCAGCAAGAGGAAATAACTATATTCATCTTAGTGTATATCAGCTCTGTTTACACTAACATTGGAAATTCCAAACCTGAGATGCAGAACCTCAAATCTGGCATCAGGATATCTTGAAATGAGCACATGGAAGTCAAAGGATTTCTTTCTCTTTCTCTTTTTCTTTTTTTATCTTTTGTCCCTTTCTGAAGCTACACATTAAAGTTGCTTTCCTGGGGCACCGGGTGCCTCAGTCAGTTAAACATCTGACTGCATCTCAGGGTCCTGGGATCGAGACCCCCCCCCAACACGTTGAGCCCCTGTTGCATTGTATAGGGCTCTGTGCTCAGCAGGGAGTCTACTTGGTCCTCTCCCTCTGCTCCCCGATGCTCCCTGCATATTCTCTCTCTCTCAAATTTTTTTTTTTTTTAAGAGAGAGACAGCACCTGGCTGACTCAGTTGGCTAAGTATCTGACTCTTGATTTTGGCTCAGGTCAAGATCTCAGGGTTGTGAGATGGAGCCCTGCGGCAGAGTCTGCTTCTCTCCTTCTCCCTCTCCCCACCGTCCCTCCTCCAGTGCATGCTCTCTCTCTCTCTCTAGCTCTCTCTCAAATAAATAAATAAATATATATTTTTTTAAGTTGCTTTTCGGGATGCCTAGGTAGCTCAGTTGGTTAATCATCTGTCTTCAGCTAGGTCATGGAATCAAGTCCCACATTGGGCTCCTTGCTTAGTAGGAGCCTGCTTCTCTCTCTGCCTGATGCTCCCCTACTTGTTCTCACTCTCTCTCTGACAAATAAATAAACAAAATCTTTAAAAAAAAAAAAAGTAAAAAAATACGGTTTCCCTCCGTACTGTGACAAAACTTTTATTTACCTTCTTGGTCCTACCTGTGAAAGGTCTGAAGAGAAAGAAACTTTATTTGCAGCCCAACACAAAGTGGGGACAGTTCTAAAATAGATAATCCAACCGGTTTTGCATTGTTTAAAATTATTTTTCAATAAAAGAACCCCCAACGTGTTAAGTTGTAAAAAATGTTGAAGAATGATACATTAAAATTGTGGGGGAAAAGGAAAAAGGACACATCTCCGAATTTTAATATTCATATGAAGATCATAATTTAATGTAAAAGGATATATTACCTGGAGTTGCCGTCTCAGTAAATATAACTAAATTATCCCCGGCAAAGCCTAGTTTGGCAATAAACAGGTTTTGATGAGCTAAATGAGCTTTTCTAATAGGTTAATGTACAGTGACAGGCAAAATTTTTGCTTTTCAATTTCTGAAAGTTTGATGAGTCTTAAAAACCAGGGGAAAAGGCATGTGTGAGAGCTCTGAGGATAAATTGAGAATATTTGCAAGGAAAAAGGTGGAGGGGAAGTTACACCGGTAGGCTTGGAGAATGTGTCCTACATAGGAAATCCTAAAATTAATCTCACTCCATCGGCTGAGTGAGAGATCCGTCCCATTTCATCTGGCCACTTTGACTCTCATTTTCTCTCTACAAGCAAATACTAAAAATCAACGCTTCAAACCAAACTCTAACAAGAAGTTTTCTCCAAAGGACCGTGCGCATGATAGTGAGTTTTAGTTATGACTGAAATTTTATAGACTCATTCCTTTGGCAGCTCTGTGATTACAGGGTGGCCTCCGTTACGGTATTTTTTTGTATAAAATCTTTTCAGTGCACTTGACACAGGGAGACCCAATATCCGTTTGTCAAACGCTCTGCTTTCTGGTGCCAAACAGATATCTACATGGTCAGACTGCTGATCTGTTGATAATTTTACATCCTTGAAGTCAGGTTTTACGATCTCACCATCTGAAGACATCAAAACATTGAAGGCACCAGACGACAGCCGTCACTTGATATATCCCCTCTCTCATTTTTGTTTTTTGTTCAGGTTGATGGAAAAATGTAAATGTAGGTTTGGATATCAGGATGTTAGCACAACCCTAGGGGGAAAGGGTAGTTTTCTTTGTAACTTGGCAGGCCTGGAATGGCCACTTCTGACATCATGGGTATTTTTAATGAAATATTAATGACTCTGATTTTAATAGGAATTTCAGCACAACCTAAATTAAGCCATTGGAAAAGGGATATGGTCCCGTTAAGAACAGTAAAACCGTAAGCCCCCTTCCTGAAGAGTAGCTGTGGGTAGTTAAAGTGACAATCAATTTAAACAGGCCATATTGCTTCGTAAGTCTCTGAAGTGTGAAGTCCCAGCATGCCTGATGTATTTCATTTTAATTTCCTTTTGGACAGAGCTATGGTTAGTGGGGAACCTCACACACACACACACACACACACACAAAATGTGCCAAAGAGGAGGAAATTATTTAACCCTTTCAGAAAGCTATGCAATGCATTTAGCAAAGCAAAGAAAAATAAGCATGATTCGATTTCTCCTTTTGTTTTTAAAGAAAAATAGGACTGAAGCAGGAGTCAGTCATGTGGACCCATCCTACTGATGACTTCTGTAAAAAGCCCTAAAATGCTCTCTTAACACTTACTTTGCGTTGTTGTTGTTGTTTTGTGTGTGTGTGTGTGTGTGTGTGTTTTAAGAAACTAGTGGTTCAAAAATGAATCTCTCTTTGCTCTTTCTATACAGGAAGGTAAAAAAGTCATATCATCTCACATGATTTTTTTTTTTTTTTTTTTTGCCATCTTTCCTTGGAATGCCATGTCTAACTGGTCAACTGCCGCTCTGTTGATAATTTTACAACTTAGAAATCACGTCTCAAGATACAGCTTTGGGAGGCAAATCAACTTTGATGTTTTCAAGATGGTGGCCTTGTCAATTTTCACGAGAATTCCAGATAAATCTGAAGGACTTTTTAAAAACTGTAAATGTTTCCTACACACAGAAGGCTCAGCTACCTACAGAAGTTTCTGTGAGACTGATTTGCTCCAGCGAAGCCAGGAGAGAAGACAGCAATTACGTGGTGAATGCAGAAGGCAGAGCTGGAATCGGAGCCGGGAGCGCTAACTCTGACTTTTATTATCTTTGACACGAATTTATAATATGACATTGTTAAAATCATTTGTTCTGCCTTGGTTTCATTTTATATCTCTCAGTAACTACTGGGATGTGCATTAAACACAAAGCACCTTTGGAGATTGTTATATGCTCAAAATATCAATTTTAATGTACCTAAAATATTAGCTGTTGAGAAGAAAGCAAATTTTGCTGTATGTGGGATATTTTCGACTTAATACAAATTTAAAGGTGGCTGTCTGTATTAAAATCATCTACAGGAATATTTTTATCCAAGGATTATTTTAATACCCAAAATAATGGACCCTGTTATGTGTCCTTGTATAAAGAATGGAAAGCATGACCATATTCTTTTGATAAGAATAGCATATATCAACTTGTAATGGAATGAAATTTCATCAAATTAATGTTCCCGAAGTACAGTTGTGGCAATAGTACGCATTCTGGTAAGAAAAAAAAAAAAATCGAGTGCTCCCAAGACTAAAGACGGAATTTCTTTCCTAGACTGACCTTCAAAGCATTCCAAGATTTCATTTGCTTCACCTTAATGCTTGTCCAATATCTTTTCCCATTATTGCCAAACTGCACTCCTTTCTCTAATCTTGCTTACTGTTATTCCCTCTCTCGGGGATTGTCTTTGACATCAACAGTAGATGTCAAATCGTACCCAGCGTTCAAGGTCTAAAACAAATGCCATCTGTTTCACTGATCTACTGATTGCACATGATTTCTTCTTCCTGGATTCTCGTAGTAGCTGAATTTTGTGGTCATGAAGAGTTAGCTTAAACACTGGCCCTACTAATTTAGGTTACTGACCTCACTTATTCCCCTGAATTATGAGGCTATCTGAAAGGTATTAAAAAGGTCTTCCCTGAAAAGTTAAGAGATGTGAAGTGCACGGCAGACTTTGCCCACAGCACGTGTATAGTTCCTTCTTTTTCTCCTGTTGTCTTCTACTACATCACATATTGCTTACTTACTTATAAATAAATAAATGTTAACATTATATATTATTGATATAAACATATATAGATATTCCATTACTAAATTACACAGTAACACACTGACCTTTCTATCCTGGCATAAGGAACCTCCTTCCCCATTCCAGAGAGTCAGGAGGGACCAGAACCTCCCTCTGCCTTCTCTGCCAGCCTCCAGGAGCAACCACATGTGGCTACACGACCTCAAACCTTAACCCATCAGATACTCGTCAGGATTTGGATTCTGAGCAGGTAAGACAAAGATGGAGAACAGGTGACAATTCATATGGAGAGGTATCAGGGACAGTGTCTTGTCGCCATAGCACCTGGCCAAAATGTCTCTCCTACCAGGTATGGCCTCTTGCTTCTCAGCTGCCTCTGTCTGGTATAGTTTCCCAGTCTGTCCACATCCATTGGGTCAGCCCCTGACTTACTTGATTTCTCTTTGCTTAAGGGGTATTTATCCCAAATATACAGATGTAATGAAAAGAAGGGGCACATGCACCCCAATGTTCATAGGAGCAGTGTCTGCAACAGCTACACTGTGGAAGGAGCTGAGATGTCCATTGACAGATGAATGGATAAAGAGGAATGGAATATTACTCAGCCATCAGAAAGGACGAATACCTACCATTTACATCAACGTGGATGGAACTGGAGGGTATTATGCTAAGTGAAATAAGCCAATCACAGAAAGACAATTATCATGTGTTCTCACTCATATGTGGAACATAAGGAATAGTGCAGAGGAACGTAGGGGAGGGGAGGGAAAACACAATGAGAAGAAATCAGAGAGGGAGACAATCCATGAGAGACTTTGGGCTCTGAGAAACAAACTGAGGGTTGCTGGAGGGGAGGTGAGTGGGGGAATGGAGTAACTGGGTGATGGACATTAAGGAGGGCACGTGTTGTGATGATCAATGGGTGTTATAGGCAACTGATAAACCACTGAACACTACATCTGAAGCTAATGATGTACTGTATGTTGGCTAATTGAATTTAAATTTAATAAAAATGAATAAAGCCACTGTAGGTTCTGTTTTTTGCAGTTAAGAGCAATATAGATCTTAAATTTAGCTAATATCGACCTCAGAGGGGCGCCTGGGTGGCTCAGTGGGTTAAAGCCTCTGCCTTCGGCTCAGGTCATGATCCCAGGGTCCTGGGATCAAGCCCCGTGTCGGGTTCTCTGCTCAGCAGGGAGCCTGCTTCCTCCTCTCTCTCTCTGCCTGCTTCTCTGCCTACTTGTGATATCTCTCTCTGTCAAATAAATAAATAAAATCTTAAAAAAAATATATCGACCTCAGAGTTCTTGAATACAGCACAGTGCCTGATGTAGTTCCTGGTTTCCTGGATTACTCCTAGATGAAAATTTGTCCACTATTACCCCAAGTACTATTTGTATAGAAGTGTCAGGACAAATACTGGAGACTTTTTCCTTATTTGCCAGTTTTTATTTCTCTAGCTTTTTTCCAAAGACAACTTATATTTTTAGTATCCCTGTAAACTCTGGATATAAACATATCTGAAATATTTCTATTACTTGAAGTTACGGTTTGATTTCTGAGTCCTTTTTCCAAAAACCCGCTAGTTTTGGAGAGCATCCTTGATTTCTGTTAAGACAAATTTTTATTTTGTTTTGTTTTAGAGCTTATCTTATATATTTCTTTCTCAGACCTTGGGTCAAACTTTTCTCCACAGAAGCAGATTTTCTTTGAGACAATAGGTACAACCTTTTAGTGGTATTTTATCCAAATGCATTACATCTTCTGTTTTTTGGTTTTTGTTTTACTTCCCCTGAAAATGAAAATCTTTATATTGCCGTTCTAAATATTAAAAACAACAAAAAAGTAAATGTCCTCCCATAGGCTACTTGCTTTGTAGTAAGAGTTTGTAGGTAAAACAGCCATTTTTGGGGGGAGTTCGATAGCCAAAAAAAAAAAAAAAAAGGGAAATAAATTAATATTAATTGTTAATTCAGGCAAGTAAGCTATAAAAGTACTGGAGTGATACATGCTGAATAAGGGGCACAATTAACCAAATGATCTATTATGTAGTCCAAAGAACTTTAAGAAAAATTGAGAACAAATTTTATAAAGTCACATCACTTTTTTGTAAAAAAACAACAACAAACAATCTATGCTTGAATCAGTTAAGAAATTCCGACTTAAACCTGACTTTTAAAAAATAAGAAACATCTTCGATAACTAAAATAAAAAACAGAGATGTCAATCCCCCAGCATTCCAGGCACTGGAAGCCCAGTAATATCACCAAAAACTCACATTCTTTAACTGCTCAGTCTTCTGGTTCCTAGCTTTATCCTAAAACCAGTTCCTTTGGCCTTAGGAGAGTAGGTAATCCCAACCATTCAGCATTACCGTTGACCTGACAGCTTCCAGAAGTTAAGGGAGACTGTGGAGGAGCCTGCGGGTCTTCCCACTAGTACGCATGTCCTCTTCTTACACAGTAACAGACAGTGAGAAACTCCACCGGGCAACCTCAGCCCCTAGTTTTCTTTGCAACTGAGTGACCAGGTTCTGGGCAATGGGATGAGAACGTAAGCCATGTTATGGGAAAGACATACAGTGCTATGTTTCTAAGTCACAGTCTTTTGAGTTTTGTTTCTTGTTTGTTGTTTTGGTTTTGCTTTTATACCCACCTAGTGTGGCTAGGTACTGTCATCACCAACACACAGATTCTCTCTGTAGGCATCATTTTAAATTAAGAAATCTTACCATAGAAGTCCCCTAAAACACCCCACTAAAACCCAGAAGACTTTTTTTTTTGGCCAGGACTAGGCCACATGCCCACGACCGAGCCGATTAAATGCAGGAAGTACCGGAAGTATCATGCCAATTACCACGAATTCTTAGAATAATCAGGGTCTGTGCCCTGGAGCTGGGGATGCAGAAAGTTTCCAGACAGCACATGAGGATGGGGAACACTCGACAAAATGAACGTTTGAAGGAAGAAAGTCAAAACTGAGCTAACAACCCTAATGTAACTGCTGTATTTAAAAATGTATTGTGTCTTGTCCTCAGGTACAGGTGAGAATACAAGCATGCAATTATATACAATGTTGCTTCAATCCCAGTGTATGCATAGTGCGATGTGTGTGGGTGTGTGTGAAAAGACAACAGATAGACACACACCCAGAGCCCCTGCACCTCACTGCGTCATTCACAGTCCATGTATCGTTTTCATTCTACTTTTTCACTTAAATTATGCCTTTATTTCCATGTGAGTAATGGTTTTAGTTATTATTCCATTAGTGCTCACATAAAAATTCATGGAGTAAAAAGCTCTGCACTGTATTTTAATTACTTCACCTTACCTTACCTTAGTGTCACCCTATCTTTGCAAACTCGATTCTCATTTGTTTCCAAGGGATGTCATAATCAATGCCTTCATGTGTATGACTTTCTTTTCCCTTTTAGATTATTTCGTCGGGGGGTGCCTGGGTGGCTCTGTCTTTAAGCATCTGCCTTAGGCTCAGGTCATGATCCCAGGGTCCCGGGATTGAGCCCCATGTTGGGCTCTCTGCTCGGTAGGAAGCCTGCTTCTCCCTCTGCCTGCCACTCCCCCTGCTTGTGTTCCCTCTCTGGCTGTGTCTCTCTCTCTGTCAAATAAATAAATAAAATATTTTTTAAAAAAGATGATTTCATCAGGGAACACTCCTGGAATGTTCAAATCACAGTGATCATTACTGTTACCCATACCTCATCCTGGCAATTTACTTTCCAAAAGGCTATACCAGGTTACACTCTTCAAATAATATAAGAACGTACCATATAAATGTAACCTTGCTTGGTTGGAATTTACTTTTTTTAATTTGTCACTTTAATGGGGCTAGCGTGTCCCATCATTATTAAAGCCATTTACCATTATTGGTAAGTGAGGCAAAATTTGCAATGTATATCTTTTTCTTGATCTCTTGTTTGATTTCTCCCCCTCCCTGGGATTTTAATATTTTCTAACCAAAGTTTTAAGTTATTTTCAAACAAAAGAGTCCCTTTTGAATATACTTATTTCAAAGGCAATCTGAAAGCTTAGAGAGCCATTCACAAATATTTGGCAAATGGTCATTTTTTATTTCTTGTGTATAGGAACACACATTAATCATTTATCCTTTTAGAATCAACTTCGATATCTCAAATTACTTATTTCTTCCACATGCAATTTAGTAAAAATATATAAAGTTATAGGTAAAGTTCCTCTGAGTTTCAAATAAGATTGCATCTAATACACATCTTATCAGGAGAACTGGCAAAATTATCCTATTTTATCTTCCTTTCCAAGGATATTTTATATATACAAGTCTTATTTTTTTTTTTGTCTCTCAGTTACCAAAAAAACCCCAAAATTATAATAAATTTTCTGAAGGACATGCTTTTTTCTTTATCCTGGAAGAAAAGTCATCATCTTTATGCTTACAGACTTTGAGTGGTCAAGGAAGGACACAACAGATATGAACATGTTTTGGAGTTTTGAGAGTTAGTCTTTTTTAACCTTCTCCACAAACCAGATTTAAATTTCTCCATAGAAATCTTAATCTTTTGCTGTATCATTTTCCAACAAATGGGTCATTGGTGAGTATTTGAATAATTTTCACATTAACTCATTTATTTTTGGAACCATCTGAAGTTGGCAATAAAGACTATTTTCATCATTTTTGTGCCATCTGGTGTGCTGGAATGAGAGGCATAGCTGATGGGTCAAATTAAGAATATTCAGATTGGGGCAGTTGGGTGGCTCAGTTGGTAAAGCATCTTCCTTCAGCTCAGGTCATGATCCCAGGTTCCTGGTATCAAGCCCTACATCGGGCTCCCTGCTCAGTGGGAAGCCTGCTTTCCACTCTCCCATGCCCCCCGCTTGTGTTCCCTCTCTTGCTGTGTCTCTGTCAAATAAATAAATAATTTTTTTAAAAAAAAGTGTGAATCTCTTCCAATACCATCCTTTTGTGCCTACACTCCCTAAGGCTGCACTGACTTTCTCAAGATTCTTCCTCCGGAACCAGAACTCGGGTCTTTGGACACCCCACTCTGGTTCTTTTTACCTGTGTGAGAGAATATTGTCAAGTATACAGGAAATCTCTGCATCCCTTGCTTTGCAGTGACACATGAGCCCCGAAGCAGGTATACGTCATCTGTCCAATCTGTCCAAGTCTATCATTTTCCAGTGCTTTCTTCAAATTGTCCCCTCTGCCAGGAAGCCCCCCTGGCCCACGCCTCACTTGGTCAAGGCCTGCTCCCAGCATGGTGAACTCCGTATATGAATTTCCATCACTGCTAGTATCTTACTTCCTCAACTAAGTTTTAGGTTCACTAGGTTTAGACAGTGACCGTGCCTATCTCATTTATCACAGAACGCCCAACCTTCAGCCTAGAGCCTGACACACAGTAGGTGATAAGGAGAAAAAGAAAATGACAAGCTGAATCTTTTAAAAAGATTCCGACTGAGGATCATTTTTTTTTTTTTTTTGAAAGACTTCTCTTACCTATTATGTGTCAAAGTCTGTCATGACAACACACGAAGAACCCTATCTCTTTATTTATGGCTTCCCCAGCTGACTAAGAATTACTTGACTCACCTGTTTTTTTTTTTTTCCTTTGCAAAGATAATAACTGATACCGTGCCTGATATATAGTAAGTGCTCTGTGCCTCTCCAAATACATATAATGCAACACACACAGCCTCAGTCAGTGTGATAGGTCATCATTTCCTGACAAATTTTTGGAGCTGAGGAGCTGACACACTCATTCTGTTGGAAGACGTGTCTCCCCTCGCCCCAGTCTATGATGTCACGGGAGAGAACAAGTCAGAAGTATTTGGACACTTGAATCATAACTGCTTATCTTTACATTTCTTGGATAACATAAATACTTTAACTTGTAATATACAAAACTTTGATTTTATTTTAGAAAAGGTGTATGTCAAACACACCACAAGGGGAATCACTCATTCCAGTATTTGGGATATTGTGAGATTGACCTTGGGATCCTGGAAGGAAAGATACATGCACGTGTTAGGGTAGAGCAGGGAGCAATGGGAAACACTGAAATGCAGACAAACTCCATGGGAACTCCATCCTGAATCGGTTCTGCTCTCCACCATCTCTCTAATGTTCCCAAGTTGTGCCTAGGACATAATAAGTGCTTCATAAGCATTTGTTAAATTCCAAAACAACACAATGGAAAAAGGTCTTATGAGAACTTCATTTCTTTGGGAAAAAGTTTTGAGTATGTTGAAAAAGAATTACTCAGTGTCACACACTCCAAATGTCTGTCTAATATATCTCTGTACAGCACAACATAATGAATTTGAAATAAAATATACAACAAGAAGCTAATTTTCTTAGTGTGTTTTCCTTTATGACTTAGTGCAAATAATTATGAAATGAACGATCCCTAATAATGACCACACAATCAGGGTTTGTATTTTTCTTCTTTGTTAACCCTAGACCCTGTTATTGAAATGGAAAGTTAAGCTGACATTTTTGCAAGTTTTTTTTTTCTTTTTTATAGTCTAAAGGTTAATGAGCTGTCGTGTGGTTTAGTGCTGTGTGTGCTAAGCTAGCACCTAATATGTTAAGTTGGGCGTGATTCAAGCCTCCCAGAGAAAAGTGGCCTCTGACAGTACGGGTGGGGGAGGGGAGGACAGAAGGGAAGAAGCCAGTACCATTGTGCTCGTGTTATTGCTCAAGAAAGGTGGTCCTGGTCAGCGCACACTGCTGTTTGGGACTTTATATGCAAGCTGTTCTCAGGGGGAACATAAATATCCCACATTCCATTTCGAGAGGCGCTGGGTTATAGGTTATTGACCAGTTTAGGGATTTATAGCCGGAGTCAGTAATTGTTAAGGAAAAATGGCTTGACGATTTTATTATAGTGGAAGCCTGCTGGAAAAGTTACATATAGATTTACTTGGGAACTAACTTGATCTTAGTAATAATAGGTATGTCTGCGTTTGTGCGCGCACACATAGTCATATTCTTATACTTTAATACAGACTATGTTTTCCTTTTCACAGACAAGTGTTATGGTACTAATTCAGGTGCACGGATCACATGAACACATATACCATACATTGTTTCATAAGAATATATAGATTATTGCCTATAACTGAAATGCTGACAAACAAATCCTTTCTGAACAATGAAAAGTGGTTAATTTGTTTCAGATTTGAGGGTAATCGAGGAAGAAAAAAGAAAAGAACAACTACTATTTTGCTAGTTGGTTTCATATCCCACCACCACGTTGCCCCCCAAAATATATGTCCACACAATTTAAAATCTGAACAAATTAATCAACTAATTATTTTTTGAATCCACAGATTTTAAAAAGTAGAATTAGAGATTATCACCCCAATTCTTTCTGATATTTTATCCTCAAAGAAGACACAGATCAAGATTTACTGCTAAAAATTAGTTTTATACTTTTTATGTTGACATAGAATATTATGAAAAACTTCCTCTAATAGGCATTCAGCAAGCCGGTGCTACTGCAAAGGTCTGGGGCAAGTTTTAAGTCAGAACTGTGGATTTCTGTTTGACTGAATTTTGTAAGCAACAACTGAACAACCAGGATTTGCCCACCAGATGAGTTGTAGGGGAAGAGCTTCAACATACAGGCCTACGTCCCATTTCAGACATGCAAAGATGAAACTGACAGAAGAGAAACATAGGGAAGACATTTTTCAGGGTGAAAAGCTAGGAGAGAGGACCACACCCACGGTGGACACCTCAAGGGATTTTTGGCAACACCTAACTCTTCATCCACAAAGAAACAGCCCAGAAAAGATCCCGTCAAAACTCCACTGTATACTCTGCCTGCCCACATCTCATCCTCATCACCAACACAGAACAAGAACCAGAATTAAGAACAAAGTGTGTTGATGTCAGTTACTGACCTTCGGGAACAATGTGATTATAGAGAAGTCTGAGGAGAGTAAGGATCAGGGAGGATTTCTGCCTAACAAACACCTTTGCTGGGCAAAGAGATAAGCTTTCCACAGCAAAGTATATTATACTAAATTTCACCCAGAACATGGGTTTGGGATGCCTCCCACGAGCCCAGCTTTATTTTGCAAGGGTTCAGTGGTGAACAAACACAAACAAGGTTGCTGTGTCCACAGAACTTGTAGCCTCATGAGGGAAGACCAAAAGTAAACAGGTGACAAATGATCAGGGTTGTTTCATAATGTCATAGATAAAATGAAGAAAATGGGGGCGCCTGGGTGGCTCAGTGGGTTGAGCCACTGCCTTCGGCTCAGGTCATGATCTCAGGTCCTGGGATCGAGCCCCGCATCGGGCTCTCTGCTCAGCAGGGAGTCTGCTTCTCTCTCTCTCTCTGCCTGCCTCTCTGTCTACTTGTGATCTTTCCCTGGCAAATAAATAAATAAAATCTTTAAAAAAAATGAAGAAAATGAAGTGATAATAAAATAAAAAATAACTGGAGGTGGCCGACCTAAGAGAGTCTGAAAGATCGTTCATAAAAAGTGACCTCTGAGTGGAGACCTGAAGGTTGAGGACAGCCAGTGGGAGTGGGGCTGTTCTCAGAGATGGAACCTCCATCCTGTGTTGAGAGGACAAAAGGCACAAGGTCTGACCTAGAAGCACAGTAATCACGCTCTAACTTTGTGCATTATACTTTGAAAAATAATAACCATGACTTATTTAGATAGATATTTACCTCCAGAGTGTTAAGGAAATGTGTGAGATTTTGGACTCTGGGAAACAGGCTCTGTCCTACATAAAGAAGAATACATACAAAGAAAAGGACGATAATGAAGAAATGACGTAAAAGACACGTCATTAGATGATAAAGCAGATCACATTCCAATGGTCAAGTTTGTAGATATGTGGATGACAGTTAAGTGAGACGATGATTGGGAAAATGAATGGATAAAGTATTGATAGCTTCCATTTTCTTATGTGTCTTACCAGTGAGGTGCCCTTGTGCTAACAGGTGCTCTCCAAATAAGGTCCAGAACTAGGTCATATTTCCTCTCCTCTTTCTTAATGTTTATTTGTTGATACTGAAGTAAAATAAAGCATCCTTTATCACCCGCGTAGGCAAGCCTTCTATTCTAGTCTGTCTGGGCTGCTAAAATAAATTGCCATAAACTATGTAGCTTATCGACAACAGAAATTTATTTTCTATTATTCCGGAGACTGGAAGTCCACGATTAAGGTGCTGGTGGATTCCCTCTCTGGCAAGAGCCTGTTTCCTGGCTCTCAGACGACCTTTATTTCGTCATGTCCTCATATGCTGCAAGGGATTTCTCTGGAATCTCTTTCATAAGGGTACCCATCTCATTCATGAGACTCATAACCTAACCACCTCCAGAAAGCCCCACCCCCAGATACCATCACATTGGGGATTCATTTCAATATATGAATTTCATGTTCATCACCTTAAGGCCTTGCTTGTACACCCCTGTGGCCTGTGGAACCGTGTGAGGGAACAGATGATGGCCCATGACAAATGTGGACCATCTCCCTGGGAGCATGTCCTTAACTAGAAAGTTATAATGGTGCTCCACTCAAAAGGAATTCCAAGCAGGCTATTGCACTGAATTCAACAAGCCAACACAGTAAGAGGTAAATTGTATTTAAAACAGCCCAAATTCACTACCTTTTTTTCTGATTTATTGTGTCTTTATTTACTCATAGTGTATTCTTTTTAAAATTGTGTCACCAGCAGGGTACACATAATAGTCCCAAACGAAGTCGAGCGTTGGCCCATAAGCCAGAAGCCACCAAAGAGTCATGGCAGAGTGTGTCATTTAGGAAACTATTATCTTTCAGCTTCAAATTTGCTCTTTTCTGATTGATTGCACGAGGTGGGACCAGGAGTCTACCACCCACATGCCTGCTCTGCCAGTACCCTGTCGAGTGACAGGAAAAGTGAACTGGGAGATGAGTTCACTTGCATCCCAAACAGGATGAACTAAAAAAAGTAAGAGAAAGGAAAAAAAAAATCCATTCCCAGACACATCACAACCAAAGGGCTAAAAACTATAAGCCAAGAAAAAAAAAAAAAAAGTAACAGCAGGAAGGAAAAAATGAAATGAAAAATTCATATAAGGAAGGAACCATTTGAAAGACTCTGATTTCTCATCAGAAGACAAAAATAAACATACAACAAATTAGAGAAAATTTAGTTTATATTTCTTTTAGGAATGCTTCCTAAAATAATGGATCAATATATATTCGGGTGATGAAAGCTAGTGTTTTTGTTGTTATTGAGAAGTAAAGCAACCAAACCAAAATCCCCTCCATAATTTTTGCTGTTCTTTGAGATCAGCACTTAGATGGAAAGAAGCATAGATAATATGAAAATTTATTTTTTTCAGCTTAATGTGAAGTCTTATCTCTGAATGAAATATGTAGACATATTTTTCCTCTCTAAAACTGCATGACTTGGTATTGCACACAACAGTGATAGTTTCAATGATCACCATACTTTTAATGGGATTTTTATCTTAAATGTGGTGACTTTATTGGGGAGAGACACTTTTCTATGTATTTGTATTCTATAATAGTTTTCAGCCAAGAAATACATGTTTGTAGAGATTTGTTAAATCCCAGAAAGAATAAAAGATCATATCTTTTAAATTTTTTTTTTTCCAAAGAGAGAGAGAGCATGTGACTGGGGGGTCGGCACAGAGGCAGAGGGAAAAAGATGGCACGGCATGGATCGCATGCAGCCAACCTGGGCTCGGTCTCACGACCCTGAAATTATGACCTGAGCCAAAATCAAGAGCAGGACACTTAACCGACTGAACCACCGAGGAGCCCCAAGAATGAGAGATTCTAATAAATAAACACGTGATGCAAATTATATTGTTTTTCGGTATTCTCAGCATTTACTCTGTTACTAGTTAACAAAGATTAATATTTAACAAAAAAGAAAGGGAAAAAAATGATCAGGGATAAGAAACTTAAACTAAGGATTTCACTTTGAAAAAAAAAAAAAGATCAAAATCGGTATAGGAAAGAATAGTTTGACTTAATGTGACCTTGAACCTCATAACCACATGATGTAAAAATCTCCTAATAATAGATAAGCCAGCAGAACCTTCCTTCAATATTTTCCTCTAAAAGGGTGTAAACCAATCTCCTCTTCATGGCCCAGACTGATACTTTTGTTTCATGAAAGACACAAAGAATTGAAATAATTCCATTAGAAGAGAGTTTCAAACTATGTTTTAAAAAAAATGACAGGCCAATATTTTAAAAATCCGTGTCTTTAATTATTTCCTTACAAAAATAAATGGAGAGATGGGTACTAATATTGTAAGGAAACAACAGAGGAAGTAGCATGTTTTTAAAAGCCTCCCAGCCATGTGACTGCTGCTATGGGCCTTTTGTCTCAGTGGTTTCCTGCACTTAGGTGGAAAACGCTACTCTCATAATATTACTTGAGCCCTCTCTCTTCTTGGTCCTCTTTTAGGCTGGTCATTGGGGGACTCTCCAGATGGGAAGAAAGCTTTCAAATCCATTACTCCTTTCCTATCCCTTCAACACCTTCTGATGCCCAGTGGGGTTTTCACAGGTTCTAATATTACTTCAATGATTCAGCAAGCCTTTGAATTGCGTTCAGGAAGGGAATACTATTCTCTTTCTAATTCTCCCAGGCATTCACCTTTCCTTCCTAAGAATACAGGCAAAGGCTAAAATATTACTCCTGGTGATTTAAATAAAATAATCATTATGGAGCTAAAAAACCCTACATTTACAATGTCCGGTTAGCAAAAATAAAATAGGAGTGGGGAAGGAGATCACCAACCAATATTGACTTATGGGGGTAAAACACGACCTAAAAGTCTTTGGTGCACAACCATATAAATGCAGAGAAAACAGAAATTAATAGTAGATAAAAGCATTCCCAATTCTGACAGTAATCTGACGTGGGGAGGGGGCAGTCTTATAAGACTAAGTCCTTAACTTGTGGGATCTAACAGTTACTCCAGGGAGATAGAGTCAGAGTTGGATTGAATGTAATACACCTGACTAGAGTTAGAGAAGGGTTCAATGGGTGCAAACCCCATACAACTGGTGTCAGAAACAAATTGTAGTGTGAAAGGAGAAGAAACACTGAGTTTTCCATAGACATAGGAGCATCACCATTATGAGAAACTTAATGGTGACCGCCCTTTGTAGAGAGGTCGCTGTCCTCTGATAAAAGGAGATATTGTTAGAGAATTTGACTGTTGATGGCAATGGGACTGGTGGAATGTCAAAATAAAAGGGGTAGAAGGTCGTTCAATCACCAGAGGCAAGATGGGTGCAATTATTATAATGAGAGCAAAGTGAAAGTGATATCTAGGGAGCCTTGTTCTACAGAAGGTTGTGCAGATGGGAATCACTATCTCCAATAAGAATAGGAAGATGGGGAACCAAAAGAGGTATTGTTCAGACTTCGTGATAAAAAAAAATAAAGGATGGATGGATGACCAGGAACCTGGTAGGGAAATATGTTGCCCAGTCACTCTGAGGATCCAGGAGCCATTGGCAGAAGAAGAATGGGTCCTCACCAGGACATTAAAACACTTTTGTCAATTGTATGATTAGGCATTTCAAGGATTTCAAGGATTTTTGGACAGAGGGTCTAAGACGACATTAACACCCAGTAAGTTGAAGCTTCATCATGGCTTCCCACAGAATTCTCACAGACGTGCACCTCACAATGAGCCCAAAATATCCATGAACCTACCCAATACCAAGCCACAGCTCCCAAAGGCATAATTAAATAGACATAATTGGTATTTGACAAATTATCTACATTGGTTTCGGGGCATGTGTAGTAAGATTCATTACCACAGGGGGAGCCAAGTGGGAAGCTTGGCCAAGATGGTAAATCCAACGCAATTCTGTATCTCAAGGAGGAAGAAGACGGATATTGGCACTACCCTTAATGACCAAAAGAGGTCAAAAAACATCAGATAGTCCTTCTGGGTGACAGTGAAATGCCATTACTTAACCAAATAAGAATTCTGGTTGTAACAAATGCTCCCTCTATAATACCGATGCTCGAGCAGATTAGAATGGACTTAAGTACATGCAGCAACCTTTTGTTTGGTAAATGTGTTCTCTTTCATCCTTATCAAGCAGAAAGCTCAGAAACAGTTCAAATACACATGGGATAGGGGTCAGTAAGCACCTCAGTCTTGCTTCACGGTCACGTTACCTCTCTTAACCTGTTTTAGAACACAGTTCAAAGAGCACTGCATTGTCTAGTCTTCCTTCAGAACTCTATCATCCACTCAATGGCACCATACTGATTGGAGCAGATATGTAAGCATTGGAATATTCACTGGACCAGAGGAACAAAGGCTATTCTTTGTTCATAAACTTGTCAGCCCAGGATGAGGGCACAAGACAAAAACAGATGGTGCTACACCACAGCCCTACTGAAGAATGGCCCCGCAAGGCAGTGATGAGAGGAAACCAATGGTGGAACTTCAGGCAATGAACATGGCCATCCACTTCATGAGGGAAAGAAAAATTTACCCAACACACAGACGGTGGTTCACCATAGCTGGTTAATCATGAGTTTGAAAGGAGAAGTAGAAAATAATTAAGGTATCGCATCCCCTCTAAATTCATGTCTGCACACACCCTCAGACATGACTTTGATTGGAAATGGGGTCTTTGTAGATATAGTTAGCTAAGAGGAGGTCGTACGGGATTAGAGTAGGTCCTTTTCCGCTGACTAGGAGTCCTTATAAGAAGAAGGGAGGAGACACAGAGATAGACAGAAAGGATAAACCTATGAGATGACAGACAGACATTGAGGGAAGAACCGAAAAGACAGCAGAGTCAGAGATTGGGATGATAAACCTACAAGCCCGGGGACACCAAGCCCTGACAGCAGCCACCAGAAGCCAGGAGAAAGGCCTGGAACTGTTCCTCCCACATAACCTTCCAAAGAAGCCAATTCTCCCAACACCTAGATTTCAGACTTCTGGCCTCTGGAGCTGTGTGAGAATAAATTTCTGTAGTTTTAAGCGCCCCCTGCTCCGCACCCCAGTTCGTGGTGATTTGTTACAGTAGCCCTAAAAAACTAATATACCTGGGGACAAGAAAATCTGGGGGAAAAGACATATGGAAAGACCAATGGGAGAGAGCATTTAAACATTTTGTGTTTTATGTTAACACCCACGAGAGAATGTCTGCAATACAAGAGGCCTTCAACGTCCAAGTGTGTGGTGATTTGATGTCAGTTGCACAGCATCTCTGTGACTGACTACCTCCATTTGTTTCTTAAATTTAATATTTTTATTATTCTCGAATTAGACAACATGAATACTCACTTTAAGGAGACTATTAAGATGGCAAGTGTGAAACAAATTTGAGGATTTAATGTGAAATAGAAAACCCAAAGCCTTTAGGAAGGGAAAGATATATTTATTATTATTTATGTCACACACACGCGCACACACACACACACACACACACACACACACGTACATACACATTGATGGACCCAACTACGGTCTGGAGAATGAGGCAACACTGTGCAGATCTGAATTGTTGGTTATTTTGCTTTGGGTTTGGCTGCCTCAGTGTGTGTTAAAAAACAAAGTTCAAATCTATGTAGTGCCTATTACTCATGAAATCAACCAAGGTATGGAAGGCTCATGGATGGAGCCCAGTTGTATCACCATTGTTTGGTCTGCTAAGTTTCAGGTTAAAATTAGCTCCCTTTTCCTTCCCATATACAAACATGCTATTATTGCCTAAAAACATAGCATTATAATTTCTTAAGTAGAAATAGGCAGATAGATAAATTTAAAAAATCATATTGAAGAATGAGGAAAAACATATATGAACAACATCTAAAGGAATCACTATGACTACATCAATTCTACGAAGATTAAGATTGAGCAAGGTGGATGTAGATGTAGAACAATTAAGAAGACATGGTGTGAAGAATATAATGACTATTATGCTTAATATTTTCTGGTTGGGAAAATACAATGTTTGTAAAGCCACACATAGCCTATGGAGCTTTGTCCCAGAGCAGTGTCACAGTTAGAAGGACTCGGTCTAAGCAACCAAAAGTAATTTCAAAATACATAAATTTTTCATGACAATCCCCTAAATCACCCATCATTAGGACAATACATGATCTGAGGTTTAAGCCCTACATTGTAATATGCATTTCTGAATACAAATTCCTACAGGGATATAGACATATCATATAAATAAGACAATGAACATTTAATTTTACATTATTTTAAATTATATGACAAGAGGGAGGGGAGGGAATAATTCCATGCATATACAGTTTAACTCCTTTCAAATTTAGTAAGTGCATTCTTTGAAGTTAGTATCATTCAAATTCCTCACTTCTGATTTTTTTTTCTTTGTTTGTTTTGTTTTTAAGATTTTATTTATTTATTTGACAGGGAGAGAGAGAGATCACAAGTAGGCAGAGAGGCAGGCAGAGAGATAGGGGGAAGCAAGCTCCCCGCTGAGCAGAGAGCCCGATGTGGGGCTCGATCCCAGGACTCCGAGATCATGACCTGAGCCGAAGGCAGAGGCTTAACCCACTGAGCCACGCAGGTGCCCCCTCACTTCTGTTTTTAAGCTAAGGAAATGAGTATATCATATCCTCAGTGGAACTGCCGAGCATCAGATGTATTTTTGCTTCAATAGTCCAATTCCCTTCTACAGCATGGCTGTGACTTCACTTTACTCTTCCACTCCACTGAAATGAGACCTCTAACCTTTTCACACGGAGTGCTTTGCTGTTTTGAGCTTCTCACTTCCCTCCTAGCTCTCCACCACTGAAGTCCAGAACTTTCTCAAGAAGAAACAGCAGTCTAGATAGTTCTCTATTATCAGAAGGAGAACAGAAAATCTAGGAACTCTCAAAGATGAATACATTTTATCCTGTAATAGTAACAGTGACAAGAAACATGAAGAACCAAGTAAGAAGGCACCACACCCACCTTACAGGCTTACTTTGTGGATCTATTGTTTTAAACCACACAAACAGCCATCGCAGTTAGTCAAAAATGATCAAATATTGGCTCTTTCATATGATTCAGGTCAATACAACAAGGTACAGAAAGAAACCAACTATTCACATCTTTGGTCTTCTACAGCAAGAGGAGAAAAATAATGCGTAAATTGGCATCAAATAATCCAATCCCCTGTCTTGCTTCCATCACTTTACAATCCTCTATTGTTGCAAGTGCATCATCTGGGCTTCTCCAGAAATATGGAGGTTATTTAAGTCCATGATTAAATGATTTCTTATCACCCAAGTGTTCCAGTGACTCTCCACTTAAGACAGAGTCCTCTCCTTTTGCCTGTCCTATCCAGATAATCCTATCAGAATATCTATTTTTTTAAATTGAATTATTAGTTTCAGATGTACAACATAGTGATTCAAAAATTACATACATGACATACTGGTCACCATGAGAGGCAAGAGTTACCATCTGTTATCACACGAAGTTCTCACCATATTATTGATTATATTCCCTATACTGTACTTTTCATTCCTATGACTTATTGATTGTGTAATGGGAAGTATGTACCTCCTGAACCCCTTCACCTGTTTTGCCCAACTCTCCCTCCTATCTGGCATTCACCAGCTTGTTCTCTATTAATAAGTTTTTTTCTGGTTTTGTTTGTTTTGTTTTTAGATTCCACACGTAAGTGAACTCATGTGACATTTGTCTTTTTCTGCCTACTTATTTCATTTAGCATTATGCCTTCTAGACTCATCCATGTTGTTGCAAGATTTCATTCTTTTTTATAGCTACAATATATACACACACGTATATGTCTGTTTCCATATGTGTGTATATATCTTATAGCTATAAAAAATATATATATATATGCCACATCTTTATCCATTCATCTAACCATGAACACTTAGATTCCTTCCATATATTAGCTATTATTAAAAAAATTGCAATAAACATAAGGATGTATATGCTTTTTGAGTTAGTGTTTTTGTTTTCTTCAGGTAAATACCCAGAGGTGGAATTACTGGGTCACATGGTATTTCTTATTTATTTATTTATTTATTGGAAACAGTGAACATTATTAATAGAATTTTGCATTAAATAAAGAATTTCCTTTGAAATATGATCATATTCTCAAATTTAATATGCTAAATACTTGGTCCAGTTTTTTTTCTTTTAATATCAGTAATTTTTATTACAATGTGAACATTTTATGACTCTTTAACTGTTGGTGGGAATGGAAGTTGGTGCAGCCACTTTGGAAAACAGTGTGAAGATTCCTTAAGAAATTAAAAATAGAGCTTCCCTGTGACCCTGCAACTGCACCACTGGGTATTTACCCCAAAGATACAGCTGTAGTGAAAAGAAGGGCCATCTGTACCTCAGTGTTCAGAGCAGCGATGGCCACATGGTATTTCTAGTTTTAAAGTTTTGAGGAATCTCCATACTGTTTCCTGTCAGAACATTTTGACTGTTCTGTACACCCACATAGGCACCCACCCAACACCCAAGCAGACTTCCTCACTCTAAACCATGTTCCTTCTCCTAACATGTTCTACTACTTACTCTGGAGCCTTGACTTGTACTATTTTCTACAAACTCTTCATCATTTTTGGAAATAAAAACTGTGCATGTTTCACCGTCTAAGTCAAATAGTTGCTCATTTCGTATTGTGTTTTTATTCATTTATTCCAGAACCAAATATCATGATAAATGTTTTAATGCCAATGAATGATGTCAATGCCTAGGCTGAAAAATGAAACCAAATGATGTCATGAACTTTATCAGTTGGAATAAAACAGGTTGATTCTGGTTTGCAGATTAAAATTGGTTAATCATAACAAGTGTAGTCCTTGGAAATGTGTGTAAAACTCCTTTCACACGTGCTTAATAATTCTAGAGAGATTATTCCAAAGGGGGGAAAATTACCTTCATCACCGGGCTTCCAAAAAAATAAGCAGAAGTGGATTAACATAATTGCTTAATCGACAACATTCACCAAAAGCCTCTGAGTGTATAGAATTAATCATCTTATTGTAAGATTCATTAAAAAGTAATGGGTGTACTGAGAACATTGCACAGCTGGGAATAATTTTGTTCCATTAAAAATAAAAATAAATACACCTTGGAAAACACTATTTTGACAATATTTTTGCTCCCTGATTTTGTCTTAAAAACAAAGGCTCTGTTCACTCACAGGTGTATATACAACACCATAATCATATTTCCAGGAATCTGAAGTTTGTGAATGACAAGAGTCACAAGATAATCAACTTGGGTAGCATCCTCTTCCCTGAAAAGAACCACTTAGCCTTGATTAATGGTCAGTAAAAGTGTGAAAATTTTTATTATTCCTTGCTCTATGAGGATTATATTCTCAATGTACTAGTTTATGGTTTTTAGAACCTAAAATCTAGTTAGCAGTTTATGGATTGGAGGTTTAAAAACTGCAGATAATTTATTTCCCAAATATAATTAAATGGTTAAAAATGAAGTAGCTTTCACTTGAGATTAAAAAAAAAAAAAAAGAAAGGAAATTAGTAATATCAGAAGGGGGGCAGTTGTTCTATCCTTTGACATTCACGTAACTTTTATTAAACTACCATTAACTCTAGGTTCCTGGAGACAATCAAGCATGAAATCGCTCCTTGCAAAATGTCTTCTGCCATTTTCAAAGATTCATTATTGTTTTGGAGTACCTGGGGTAGTTGTGATACAAGTTTGAATTGAGAAAGACATTTGACTGTTCAAACAAATTACCTAGAGGAAATGCTTCTATTTTATTCTATCTTTGTCTCGTATGTGCAGGGTCAAGGGCCACTGGAATTGAGGGTCATTAAGTTTTGCTCATTATTAAGTTTGATCCCCTTGAAGACTGTAGTTTTAGTTAATGTAAATGCCAATGTTAATTTCTAAACTAGATCTCTAGGCCTTTATATATTACTGACGTGCCTTAACCACACATGACGTTAGAGATAATAATAATAATACCTCCAATAGTTACCAAGTTTAGTAAATATTTAGGTACCAGATGCTGAATTACCTTAATTAAGAACGCTTTGCCTTTACCCCTATTTTCCTCCTGTATAAATCCCTTAAAAATTCTCCTTTTTCTTCCATAATAATTCATCTCATACCCTTAGTTTATGTACCCCATTTGGCAAGACGAAAGCTTGGAAGGTAGCCAAGGACCATCTTTTGTTCCTTAAACATTTCCCTTGAGCATTTATTCCACCCATGCCAAGTGGTTTATCAAATATACTTGTAACATAAAAGACTAAGAAAAAAATTCTCCTGCTAAAGAAATAACGTTTTTTCCATATTGTTACATTATTAATGAGTCTAGAAAGTTCATCTGAATTGTATGGCGGCAGTCTCCAGTTCTAATTAGAATCACCTGAGGAACTTTAAAAACACATTTTCCTGGGACCCTCCCAGACCTCCTGCTCTGAATATTCCAGGGTAGACCAGAAACTCTGGCTAGATTTCATCGGTCTCAGGTGATTCTGGGGAGGAGCCAAGTTTGGAAACCCCTGATCTATGGAAATAGTTTTCTTATATACCCATGGCCTCCCATTTACCAATATGTGACCAAAATATTTTGGCAAGAGACCAGAACTTGGTCATGCAAAAAAGATATTGATGAACTGTTTCTTCAACTTTCACTTCCAATAATTTCCTTATATCCCATAAAAGGACAGAGACAAAACTTAAGATAAAACAAGCATTTTTCAGCCTGCACCATGCCCTGGAGAGAGAGAGTTAAGGAAATACGTATCTAGGGCTTCCTCCTCCAAACCCATGCTGTCTACTTGCTAGGGTGTTAAATATTACAGAAAGCCTGTGCGGATTCTCAAGCTATTGATAAGGAAGCCATTTTATTTGTAAAGCTATGAAGTAGCAGTTAAAATGACCAGTCACCTAATATCAATGTCATTTTTTGATTCCTGGAGAAATGGCTAACAGTACAAAACCTTGACCACTCTGAGGTTTGTTACAGAATTTACATCATTTGTGTGAGTCCTCATTCATACAAATTTGGGGGGACAATTTTTTTTATCTATAGTTCAAAAGCAAAAACTAGACAATTCGATCAAGAGAATAACCAACATCACAGTCAATCACACAGTGTAACTGAATTACCTTCTTTTGATACTGAGAATTTGAAAACATATTCTGCATTCATAAATATAAACTCTGTGCTTGTCAGAAGCAAGGAATGAATACGATTGCATGAGTTCTCTAATTTATCCGCAAGATGTGTGTGTCTGTTTTAGTGAAATTGAAATCAGATTGAAATTTTTTGGAGGTATCTGCTAAACTGATGTTTTCTTACGTTCAGATGAAATAAAACTCGTCAGGGATGTCTTTTTCATTATTTTCTCTGTTAGTATATGCAAATTCAAGTTCAATTTGAGTGTGTGAAGACTTTCTGTTCTTCAAAGCTACTATAACAAGCAGGATATTAATAATGTCATATCCTTAACATGTTTTCATTATGACCTAATTGTTGGTAATACATCTTTCCAGCACTGTATGGCTTATAAAATGTTTTCATGTGTATCTCATTTCCTTGATTGCAACGTGTACCTTCTATTTACATTTTGATATTTCTCAAATAATTGGATGACTCTAAAAATCAATGTGCTTCCTTAATATGCTAAATGGCGTTCTTTATTGGAAAGCTGTCTACAAGTCTTGTTAGCATCCATGGCATGTTAAAATCAAGGAAATATGCTATTATGGCCGCTGATTCTAAAGAAAATACTGTAGAGTGGACAGGATTTCTATTTTGCTCATTTAAGCAACAAGGGAATTGTGCCATAATTAGGACGCAAGTCTTTGGATCCAAGCATACTTCTCGATAGATTGTACGCAGCTAACGTGATCGTATGTCAAAATGTACATTTATTTTAACATGTAAAAGTATTTTGTTGGGAAATTAACGCCCAGACAAAAGAATACGGTGGTGTGCAGTATGGTTTTCTCATCTCTGTGAGGCGTGTGGTGCAGGCAAAGCCAATGGGATCCTTTCCATTTCTTTGTTTGCTGAAGAATGCTACCTACCTAATATCCCATGATAATCTTTGGCCCGTGAAACACGGCAAGCTCTGCCTGTTTCTCTCAACTCGGTGGTGACAGCTTCCAGCCAGACACCTGATCAATCATACCTGTCATTGGCCTCCGCGTCCAGGGCGTGATTGCCTTTGTTTGTTTGTTTTCTTAGCTTGCTGGCTGCTTTCCTGGCAGGCTCCCTTGCTTGTCCATTAAAAGCCAAATGTGAAAGTAGCGAACTCCACCATCTGGGAAAAAGGGAAAGGGTCTGGCACATCTCACTGGCCTTGATTGTATCAAAGCTCCAGGAGGTTGCAGATACGTTCCTCCGCACAGACATGTTTTGGCTGCTGTTGGTCGTTGAGGAAGGGGGGAGAAGTGGGTTTGGGTGGTGTTTGGGTTTGGGGTTTTTCAGTTTTCTTTTCTTTTCTTTTCTTTCTTTTTTTCCCCCTTTATCTCTTTGTATGTTGAGTATGGATTGGAATAGGATAGAAAGCGGGGTATCTTTGAGAAGCTTCCTCCTGTAATGAAATATTTATCTACTTTGACTGTTCAGGGAATACTTCAATCTCTACAGACATGTGCCTGTGAACAAGGCTTTTCCAAAAAATCAGGGCCTTTCTTTGGCTCCTGGAAGGAAAGAATTACACTTTGGATTTATTTATTCAATGATCTATGGGAGCAGGGACATAAAACACTCCTCTATTAACCTTTTCTTTTTAAGCCTCAAAATGTGAATCTGACAGTACGCAGGAAGGACTAGAGCTTATCAGTTAGGACTCAGGGTGCAAATAGCATGTGTACACAGCTACCCACCCTGAAGCCTAGAATTTTCCATCCTTAGAGCATCTCCAGCAAAGCTTCCCAAACAAGTCTTTCACAGGTACACCTCTTCGGGGTTTTTCTTTCCTTCTTTTCTCACCTGTTTCTCGGTCAAAACATGTTACCAACTAAAGAATATGTTTCCGTTCTCCTGGACTACTACAACCTTCTTCGTGATCTGACTTCTGTAGAAACGAGGAAGACAGATCTGTGTCCATGCAGTGCTCCTTACATTTTGAAGACTGAAAGGCCCATGTCATGTGAGTGGAAACACGTGGAAATTAGGAAATAGCAGTTAGGGAGTTTATAAATGCACACCTTCACTGACTTACAGTGGGATTAAGTCCCAATAAACCCATCCTAAGTTGCAAGGATCATGAGTCAAAAATGTGCTTAACACTACTAACCTACTCAATGTCAGGGTCTCTTCTACCTTAAACATGTTCTGAACACTTACATGAGTCTACAGTTAGGCAAAACCATCTGACAGAAAACCTACTTCATAACAAAATGCTAAGGATCTCATGAAATTGTGCCCTAGAACGCAAGCTACAGACAGAGTGGTTGTGCGCATGCTCACTGGGGCTGACTCAGTGTGGCCGGCGATGCCCAGCGTCTGGGCATAGGACTGCGGCGCACTTCGCCAGCTCAAAGGCAGATCCATGGAGACCCATGGGTTCAATTTTAGTATATGTGCTGCCAAAGCAAGTACCAGAAACAGATCCAAGTTCAAAATTTGAAGTATGGTTTTCTACTGAATGTGTATTGCTTTGGCATCATGGTGAGGACAAACCACCAGAAGTCAGGGACTATATGTAGTCGCAAAGCAGGTAGCTGCACAGAGGACTCAGCTCCTCCAGAAGCATGTGGAAGGAACATCACACCCATATCCACCTAAATACAACCCAAAGGAAGTGTTTTAAAGTTTTAGGAAGGACATGTATGAACGCACAAGACCTCTATATTCCAGAGACACAAACAGAACATTCCAGGAAAAAATAAATTTTTTGGTATCATTTCTAACAGTAACTCCAACAACCTGTGGTGTTGAGAGGGACAGAGCTGAAAGATGAGGCCAGCCCAACTGTGTCCTTTCTGCCACAAATGATTAAAAAAAGAAAGGAGAAGGAAAGAACAAAAGAAAATTTATTCATAAGCATATGCTGAATTCTCGTTAGAGCTAGGGCAGCCTTTGGAAAAAGAGCATGTAAAGAAGCTGCTAGAATTCCTACATTCCTCCCCAATCATTACTACCATTTAAAAAAATTGCTTCTTTTTCAGACTTAATTCATCTGGAACTTAAGTGAATTCTGTGTAATGTTGTTATTACTTAGATCATTGGGCATGATGGGGGTCGGTGGGACAGGTGCATGGGTGATGAACTACCAAAATGATTAAATTGTTTGTTTCTTTGACAAAGTTACCAGCATATTTTGATTTGAATACCTTAGAGTGAGGTGATGTGTCATGCTGTGACAAAAATTAGACATTGCTGATTATCATCTATGATTACAGCTCCATTCATGTAAGTGCATAAAATATATTTTCAACATTCCTATAAGAAAATGTATTCTTGGGCACCTGGGTGGCTCAGTGGGTTAAAGCCTCTGCCTTCAGCTCAGGTCATGATCCCAGGGTCCTCGGCTCAAGTCCTGCATTGGTCTCTCTGCTCAGCAGGGAGCCTGCTTCCTCCTTTCTCTCTCTCTCTCTCTGCCTGCCTCTCTGCCTATTTGTGATCTCTGTCTGTCAAATAAATAAATAAAATCTTAAAAAAAAAAAAAAAAAGAAAATGTATTCTTACTTTCAGAAATTTCCATAACCAGCAGCATTTCTATCTAACAGGACCTGGAAATGAACTTTAAAAGACAGCAAGAGAGAAAGACTCAAAGTTTTGCAGTGGGATGATTAAATTGTAATCACAATTCTTGTCTTCCTTTCCAGTTCATTGTTACCTTATCACAGCCATCTGCAAAATGGGTATAACATTACATGGCTTAGTTGCAAAAATACCAGTGAATATAAAGTAAATAGAGCCATGAGAATTGAACACCTTCGTAAAGACCATGATATTTATCCCTAATATCAGTTTTGAGGGAAAGTGGAAGAACATAATTTCCCCACACAGAAGGGGTCAAAGATCTTATTTTCTTAATGTAAAATTTATACTCAAAGAAATGGATGGCAATAAGAGTCTTAATAATTTTAAGTAAGATACTTGTAATGTAATCAGAAACTGCAGAACAGCAGGAAGTATGGTTGATGGAAACTCAAATCGATAGAGGTTTGGGCATAGCACTGATTTTGGGGGGGAACAAAGTTGCAGTGACCCATGCAAGAGATTTGCCCTGTGGCAGTGATAATATAATGGGATATATCTTTCAAAAATAGCTAATACTTATTCTAAAGAAAGCACATGATTACTGAAATTCCTTCCAGATCCTTTGGGAAAGAATATATGCATTTGCGGTCTCTTATAAAGCTTACTGTGAACACATTTAGATTTCGTTTTGTTTTGAACATGATTTTGTTCTCCAAGCCCTCAGCACGCCAAATCTGTGCTTTATCTTCTTGCTTTGGTATAATGCCTGAACAAGGTCTTTCAAAATAGCTTCCTGTCTGGCTCACTGAAAACGTACCTCTTCACTGTCTCTGGGCTGAGCTTAAGGGAGGATATGAAGTCAACAAGTATAAGGTGAAAATAAATAGCCATCCAGTTCAAACAAACCACTTGCCTCAGTCAATAGTTTCTGGCCCCAGTTCAGTTGTACCCAACAAAGTTCCTTAGATATCTCATTATCATGCTTCTTTAAGGTTAACCCTTCAAAGATTATCTTGTTTTGAAGTTCTAAACATCAAAAATGCTAAAATGACTCAGGTATTATCATGTATTGATGATTCATGATGTCCTTCTGGAAAATGAAAACTCAGGCATCTAATCAATAAAATAATTTTGAGTCTTTGAACTGGTTCCAGGTCAATTTTTCTTGGCAGTTTTTTGGCTTCCTGAATTATACTGACCCAAACCATGAATAATGATCTAAAATTGCACAATATACAGAAACCATCTGTTCGATAGGAACAAGAGGATGATGTCATGGGGCCATTTCTAATCTCGATTTAATGTCCTGCCAGTGCTGATGTCACTGGCTTGGCAACCCATTGGCAGACTCCAATTTGTTAAGGATGAGTAGGTTCAAGAAGGAAATTGTATCACTGAGTGGAGAGGGACTTCTCATTTTTTTCTGGATTAGAGGTGGGCTAACGAAAAACAGCAAGGGTTGACAGTGGAATGACTGGCATATCTTCCACGGCAGTGATAGAAGGACTATGGTTTACAAATGTGTCCCTGTCTCATTTGCATTTGTCAAGAAAAAAGTCCCTGAAAAGCAAGATGTTGCAGAAGTTTTCATAGGAGTAAAACAGAATTGCACCAGAAGAAGACAGTTGGGAGTAGTCTTTGCTTAGCCGTCTAGAGGAAAATCTGGGAGTCGGACTGAATGAGACTGAGAGAGGGATGAGCAACAAGGTCTGGTTTATTACCTAAGTGTTGAATGCAGGAACTGTAACAATCATCCATCGACCTTCAACCCTGAGACATTTATCCTTTTTTGGGGTCCCACAACAACAGACATGGTAAATAAATATTATGGAGAAGTTTGAGAGGATTCACAGGAGTATGACAAAAATGATTAACGGGTTAGATTATCATTTCTGGGTTAAAATGTTAAAATACTTGGGGCTCTGTTGGAGAGATGAGCAGTAAAGGAACATGAGGAGTTTAGACATACAGAATTCTTGCTGGAGAAATTATTGCCTGCATACAAAAGAAAGAAAGAAAGATAAAAAGAAAAAGAAAGAAAGAAAGAGAGAAAGAGAGAAAGGAAGGAAGGAAGGAAGGAAGGAAGGAAGGAAGGAAAAAAGAAAGAAAGAAAGTAAGAGAAAGAAAGAAAGAAAGAAAGAAAGAAAGAAAGAAAGAAAGAAAGAAAGAAAGGAAGGAAGAAAGAGAGAAAGAAAGAAAGAAAGAAAGAAGAGCTGCAGCTGTAAGGGCTTAGGATAGAAAGGGAATATTTACACCTTTTATTAAGGTAGCATTTTTGTCTGAATTACTGATGTATAAAAACTGTACTGATTGTCTACTTAAAACCGTGTCAGAGGGGCACCTGGATGGCTCAGTGGGTTAAGCATCCAACTCTCAATCTCAGCTCAGTTCTTGATCTCAGGGTGGTGAGTTCAAGTCCTGCGTCATGGAGCCTACTTAAAAAACAAAAACAAAAATGGTGTCAGAGTTCTCAATCATCAAATCAAATCATTTGAGTGAATGAAGGTCAGCTTATTTATGGTTTACTGCCTTCTGTAATGAATTTTTGAAGTATATTCAATTAATAGACTAGATACATTAATGTGTATACTTGCTATCTGATTATTAAAGTAAGGGGAACTTGTAGAAGCTGATGCCAACTGTCACTGGTCTGAAATGACAATGACATGGTGAACAGTTATGAGTTTTTATGTACATCTCAGAAGCACCCAAAAGCATTATTAATTTAAAGTTAGACATATACATTTTATATGAACATTGTATACAGATAAAGAGAAAACTCTCTAATTTATCACATAAAAGCTTTACATTTTAATTTTTCCTTAACTTTTAAGTGAAAAAAAATTCACACCTGTACAAGGACATGAATCCCATTTAATGTTATTTTAAGGGGCGCCTGGGTGGCTCAGTGGGTTAAGCCTCTGCCTTCGGCTCAGGTCATGATCCCAGGGTCCTGGGATCGAGCCCCACAACGGGCTCTCTGCTCAGTGGGGAGCCTGTCCCCCCCCCCTCGCTGCCTGCCTCTCTGCCTACTTGTGATCTCTGTCTGTCAAATTAATAAATAAAAAATAAAATCTTTAATGTTATTTTAAGAGGATGGTATTTTCCATGAGTTTCTACAAAAAAGAACATTTGCAGATCCGAGGAAACAGACAAACAAATTCTGTGTACCTATTTCAAACTTTTTTGAAAAATGTCAGATTTTATTAGTAATTGTAGAAATTCCCCCAAATAAAATCATGTTCATATGAACTTCAGAGAATAAAAATTGAAGGGTTTAAAATGTTTTGTTATGAAAACATAGAACACAAACATGTATCTAGAGTGTGTCCTTTATGAGATTAAGTAGACTTGCTCAACAACAGTCAATTAATATCAAGACCCAGTTCCAAGACCCAGAGGGAATGGTCAGGGAAAGAAAGTTTTCTTGATTGCAGCCTAGTTAAGCAATTTAATTAGAATGGCTGCCTTTAAAATATGAGCAATTTTGCCAATGGGAAGTGTGTTTTCTGGTGATAGGGAAGAACATTGATGAGTCCCAGCCAGGATACCATTACAAAGATAAAGGGTCACGGGGCCCTCCTGGCAACAAGCACATGTTTTCCATTGGATGCCTTCCCTATAGTGAATTTTCTTGTCCCTCATTAGAATTAATTGACACATAATTCCCCTGCAAAATGAAGTCTTACATAATCCTTCTCTTCTTTCTTTCTCCAAGGAACTAAGTGAATGGTGTATCTCAGTGGCTGTTTAGGTGGTGATGATGAAGTTTAGAGGGAGGAGAGAAGGTGAGGGATGTATGCAAAATGTCCGTTTGCCATTCTGAAGCATATGCAGACCTTTAAATGGTTCACTTATCTCATATTGTAAACTCCAACTTGAGGAGAAATATTCACCAGACAGGTCATAAATCATGCCCAAAGACAGGTGCAATAAATACCAATGTCAAAAAGTTACAAAGTAAAATTGTATTGTTTTGACAAGGCTTCAGATGCGCTGACAACAGGGCAAGTAAATGGTCTCTTTTCTGAGAGCCCACATTGCTCGTACATGGGTGGGGAGAAGGACTGCCAGCCATCATAAAGAAGAACAGCATTCCAGAATTTTAACATTTGTCATTCTTACTATACTCAAGGAGATGGTGATCCAAGATGCCTTGGTCTATACAAGGATGGGTCATCACATGTTACAGTGTTACAATCACATGTTACAATCCATGAAAACAGATTTTAAGGCAGAGTCAAAGACCATAAGGAAGATATTTAATGGGTATGTAGGGTCCCTTGTGGAAAATTTACTTCTAAATCAAATCATGGTGAATTGTATATAAAAATACACACATGTATCTATGTACATATACTTTTTTAAAAATTCTTTTTTTTTTCAATATAGTTAACATACAATGTTACTTTAGTTTCGGGTATACAACCCAGTGATTCAACTTCTTTGTGCCTTATGCTGGGCTCACAAGTGTAGCCACCACCTGTCACCATACAATGCCATTACAATATCATTGAGCATATTCCTTATGTTGGCCTTTTATTCCCATGAATTATTCATTCCGTAACTGGAAGCCTGTGTCTCCTACTCTTCTTTGTCCACTTTGCCCATCCCCCCCACCTGCTCCGCTCTGGCAACTATGAATTTGTTCTCTGTATTTGTAGGTCTGATTACGCTTTTTGTTTGTTGGTTCATTTGTTCTGTTTTGTTTTAGATGCCACACATGAGTGAAATCATGTGGTATTTGTCTTTTCCATCTGACTTATTTCAATTGGCCTAATACACTCTAGGTCCATCCATGCTGTTGCAAATGGCTCCATCTCATTCTTTTTTAAGGTTGTATAATATTCCACATATATATATATATATATATATATATATATATATATACACACACACACATAACTATATATAAAAATATATATATTAAACATTAACTACTTAGTGAAATCACCTAGAGATCCTTTTTTAAAAAGATTTATTTATGTATTTATCTGAAAGAGAATGAGAGAGGGAGTGCGCGTGTGAGCGGGGGTGGGGGCAGAAGGAGAGGGAGAGAATCTCAAGCAGACACCCCATTGAGCACAGAGCTCAATGCAGGGCTTGACCTCATGACCCTGAATTCATGACCCGAGTTGAAAACAAGAGTTGGATGTCTAACTGACTGAGACAATCAGGTGCCCCCACAGAGACACTTTTGTAAATGAATTATTACCTGGTGCTTATTTATCATGTGTGTAAAACTGGATTTTAACATACTTACATGAACATACTTTTTATATTCATTGTATTATTTTTGTACAAAACAGCTTCATTAATTAAATTTAAGTAAATTCTCAGATCCTTGTTTTCTTAATAGAGGTATTATTTATAAGAGACTTCATTAAAATGACAAACATTATATATTTTTATAAATTAGCATATATCAACTCAACAGGATGCCAAAACTCATTCCAATTTTGCTATATGTTTCTTTCTCTGTCATAGGTGCATGAAAAGTGTCAATGTGGCTGAGTGGATCAGTCGGTTAAGCATCTGCCTTTGGCTCAGATCATGATCCCAGGGTCCTGGGATCGAGCCCCGCATCCTTCTCCCTGCTCAGCTTATGCTATAGATATATTCAGCTCCAGAAATGTATTAAGGGCTATAAGTAATTATCCGAACATTCAAGTTCCTTAGACAGCTTAATCTGAAATAAACAACTAATTAGGATACAATTTTTGGAATTTGAGTGACAGAAATAATGGTTTAAATTATATGCCCCTCTGGGGGAACCTGGGTGGCTCAGTGGGCTGAGCAAACAACTCTTCGTTTTGAATCAGGTTGTGATCTCAGGGTCCTGGGATGGAACCTCCTCTCGGGCTTCATGCTCAACTGCTCATCTGGGAGTCTGTGAATTCTCACTTTCCTTCTCCTTCTGCCCCAGCTCTCTCTTTCTCCCTCTCTCTCTAAAACAAATAAATAAGTAAATCTTTTTAAAAATAAATAAGTAAATAAATAAAAATAAATGACATGCCCTCTGCATAGATATGTTGAGTTTGTCCCTGAATAATTCAGTTGTGCAGTTCTGTTTTAATAATGATCTCTATTTGTCTGAATCAATCCTACTACTTAGATGTTTACTGTAAATTGAGGGGTGCCAAATTCAGTAGCTGGCCAGATGCCTAATAAGTGAAAGAGCTCCAAATTTGTATTCAGTATGAAGAAAATGAAAGATAAGTATGGCATCAACTTAAAAACGTTCTACTTGGATTCACTGAGATTGACATGGGCTCTCTCTCCCATCTTCTCTCCTGTTGGCCTGCTTAGAATAATACCAGACTGAGACTGGAGGCTTCTAAACAGTTTCTAAACTTCCATCCTGCAGCCTGTTAAGGAAGTCAGCTCAAGAGTTGTTTCTATAATCCCCCCCTAGAAATGGCCCCTCATTGGTAATTCGGTTACCTGTTTCTAGGTTAAAATGTTATTTTTCTCACTCTCTTTGAGGGAAGAAACAAATCACAAAAGGATGTCTTAACTGATGTGCTTGGTATGCCAAAGGGTAGACCAGTCCCATCATTCTGCATGTATTCCCCTGGAGTCGGGCGAGTTATGTACTCCTCATGAAGAAATGAATTCTTTTGCTGAGGTGTATGTGGTGAGTTAGACTTCTGACCCAGGGAAGCAGAAGTCAGGGGTGGAAGGCCTGGTAGCAGCATCCTATAAACCTAGCCAATGTGTTGCCCTGGAAAGGAATGTGCTGCCATAAATGAAGGCACTTGGAGGGCAAGGGTCATGGTATGTAATTAGCACAGGCTATTTAAGGAAGAATAAGAAAATAATGTTTTACAAGCTGGTAGAAAGAGAAGCAAATAATCATTTAAATGTTCCAATTGTGAGTTCCGACGGTGTGTGTGGTTTATTTTACAAGCAACTTTCTTACCAGTAAAAGGCAAAGCAATACTGAAAAATTAGGTACCCACAGGTACTCGCAGTGGGCATGACATGGCCCTGTCTTCCAGCTTATTTGCATAAGGTTAATCGCTAGCACTCCATTTTTCCTCCTAAAATCCATTCGGACTTTGGTCAAATGAAAGTGGAATAAAAAAATACAGAAATCTTTTTAGACTATGGCAGATCCTTTGGCCTGTTTCTGTAAGGAAAGGAGCACTGGATTCTGGTTTATAAAAGTGAGGCATTCACAAGAGAAACTGAAAAGCTTTTCTCTGGACAGCCCAGCCACCTAATGCTTGTGATCCGTTAATGTCACTCTTAGGAATATCCAGTTGGCCATTTCATTTAAAATAAATGAAACGAGGTGCCTGGGTGGCTCAGTGGGTTAAATCCTCTGCCTTCGGCTAAGGTTGTGATCCCAGGGTCCTGGGATCGAGACCAGCATTGGTCTTTCTGCTCAGCAGGGAGTCTACTTCCCCCTCTCTCTCTGCCTGTCTCTCTGCCTACTTGTGATCTCTCTCGGTCTGTCAAATAAATAAATAAAATCTTTTAAAAAATAAAAATAAATAATAAATAAATATATAAATGAAATAAATGAAACGGATTTTCAGCCTTCCATTTGGTAGAGCAACTGACTTATTGTTTAGTATGGGAAGTGACTTCTGTTTAATCAAACGTAAGTTAAAGGCTCATGAAATGTGTGTTATGGGTGCAGGTTTATAATTACACTACCACTTCTCACATAGAAAAATAAAAATGTTAAAAAAAGAAAAATATTAAACTATTAAGTTATTGGAGCAGTAAATCTTCCCTACATATATGTACACTAAAAGTAAAATATGACAACTAAGCAAATAAAGGCACTCATGCACTTATAACTGGTTGCTGAATACACATGCTATCATTCCCTTTGAAATTCTATGCAGAGTAACACGTGGGATATCTTTTTCTGAAATTGTCATTAGGCAATCTTTTTGTGTTACACTCCAGCTATACGACTGGTCAACCCACAATTGTTTTAAGGTGGTTATATTTTGAAACTTTTCTTCTTGACACCCTTACCAGAGCAGTTGCAATCATTGATCAAAAAATCAGTAATGGAAGATTATCTTACTGGTAAGGATGCTATGAGTTTAAGATGGAAATCTGGAGACTGGTTTCCATTCTTGTTTCCCATAGTGGGCAGTAAAAAGAACAAATTAATGGAGTGAAACATGATCTCTTGCCTGCTAAATTCCAAGGAACCAATGTGATATTTAATTACTTACAGATATTGACCTTTTTTTTCCCACTAATTTTTATTTTATTTCCATTTTTTTTTCACTATGCAATTTGTTGTGTGTTGTTTTGTTTTTAAGTTAGAACTCGTGCGGAGATGATATATAGACAATAAGACTGAGGGCAGGATTCAGAAGAGTTGCTTATAAAAGACATTCTTCTCACTGGCTCACAACATTGCTGTTGTGATACAAATAAATCAGCAAACATTGGACAGTAGGTTGCGCTTAAATTGTGTCTAGTCTGAGATTGAATCCTTATTTGATTTAATACTTTGTCTTCATTGGAATACCTCGGTGTGTGCTAAGTGATACAGCCTGGATGTTTTAATTTTAATTCCCTGACAACTGAAATAAATAAATAAACAAAAGGAGATATACGTATTTCACTTCCATGTTTTAAATGACAATTTGAGCTGCAATGAATATGAAGTAAAAAAAATTAATTGTGGCTTTACTGTATTTGTTCTTGTTAAATAATTCACAAGATCCTTGCCACTCTCTTATGTTTTAGCATCATATGAGAAGAGGAATAAACTCAGGAAACTGACCTCACAATTGACAAAGACCACACAAATTGTCCATTAATTATTCTGTAAATACTTCAAATAGCAAGTCTGTTTTCCTGAGCAAGATTGTAAACTCCTTGAGGACAAGAATTATAGACTACTGAAATTCTTAGCAACGTCTAGAGCCAGGACAGAATTTGTCACAGGTGTTTATTAATTCTTTGGATTGAAGAGTTGAGATTTATTCTCTTGGTAGTGGGAAATCACAAAAACTAGCAAGAAACAGTTGAATTTAGAATTCATTGCCATCTGCTTCCTTAGGCTCTGTAAAACATACAGGGTCTTGAAAAATTCAATAGGTTTTCTTTTTGTGTCTAGACAGTATCTTAACAATGTAGAACCCATTTTAACCATTACTGCTTAATTATAAAAGCAATATATATTCACAAAAATTTCAAATAAAAGCTTTTAATAAGGAAAATGAAAACTGTCTGTTGACCCAACACCAGAGAAATAGGCCATTTATTTGTATACATTAATGTCTATATAATTTGTAGATTTGACAAATGGTGAATCACGCTGTATGCATAGTTTTAGTATTTTTACATACACAAATACATCTTCTCATTGAATTAAATATTCTATAAAATATTTCAAGTAGAATTATTTTCTATAATAAATGAATATGACCATTTCTTTGTTGCCCTATTATTAATTTTTTTTACTTTTAATTTTGTAATTTCTATAAGAAACAAAGGGCCATGATCACCAAGGACAGTATTGGTGTGCTTCTTTGATTATCTTATTTTGATAAATTTATAGAAGTAGAAAAGCTAATTCAAAAGGACAATCTTTATTAACTTTGGTATTTTACACCAATTGTTTTGAATGATATATATTTCAGAAGACCTTCGTAAGTAAAGAATTATGTCTTTTGTGATCTTCTCTTCCTTTTTCTGGCCCACATACCCACATGGCCTAGTCATTATCTTCTGCTATTTAATACCAAAGGAATTCCTGCTAGGGATCTGCCTTTTTCAGTTAATTCTTGCC
The DNA here is from genome assembly GCF_002288905.1 of Enhydra lutris kenyoni. Classification (NCBI taxonomy): domain Eukaryota; kingdom Metazoa; phylum Chordata; class Mammalia; order Carnivora; family Mustelidae; genus Enhydra; species Enhydra lutris. The sequence continues at coordinate 3,092,049 of NW_019154141.1, read as the reverse complement.
CTGTGCAGTTTTTTGCTTTTTTTTTTTTTTTTTTAAGATATAATCATCTAGAACAGCAGGTCCCTGCAGAGAACTTGAACATTTGCTTTTAATCAAAAGACAAAGTTTATATTAAATTCAGTAAACAAAATCAGGAGACTTGTATAAATAACAATTTGTGCATATCATTTTCATTTTTGCTGACACTTTTGACTCTGGTATTGATCTTTCGCCAGGTTGTGAAACTCAGGGGGCAAAGTGCAAGGTTCAAAAGTGGCTATTTGCCTCAAGGTTTATTGAAAATAAAACATCGACGGAAGTCCGCTCAAGTAATTTGAGGAAACTTTTTTTTTTTTTCCTTCTAGGAAGGATGTCATTATTTGGTTTCTAAGGTTAAGTCTACTTAGAGAAAAAAAATAATAGAGTGAAAACAGGCTTGAAACATTAGAAAGCTGGCAGAGAACCTCTATAGAATTATGTGACCCATGCAGGTATGTCAAACTTCCAAGGAAAAACATCTCCTCGACATTGAACATCCCTTCATCTCTTCCTCATCCAAATATCGACGCTTTGCCTCCCTGTCGCCAGTCACACAGCCTGCAAAAGACAATTGAATAAAGAAAGGCAGCATTTCAAGATGTGCTGGTTTAAAATTTATGTTAATCATAAAATCGATTTTGAAAATCAGTACAGCCGATGGATTGTTGGTACGCAGATGAGTGACAAAGTGGATTTTTCATTTTTCCTTTCCAAACTCTTGTTTTGCCTTCACACAAACACTTGCTAGGAGCGTTTCTGTTCACCAACAAGACAAGGGTGCCACAAGCAGAGCCTTTTTTTAATTTTTAAAGATAAAGGGAAACACACGGGAAAGTTCCCCAACTTTGACTTGCAACTGTTGTACCTTGAGATTCGCGAAGCAGTTATTAGAGAGGGTCCATCCAACGTGGGAAGATTTTAACAATCTTCCTTAGGTTGAGTTGCAAATTAAGCCAGAAGTCAAGCACTTCAGCGATCTTTCCCAGGGTCAGACAGTAGACCCTGGTTATTTTCAACCAAATTAGACATCATTTTGGATGTTTATTGTCCTAATTAGCTGCTTTTTTCTTTCTTTCTTTTTTTTTCTTTTTTTTGCCTAATCCTTTTAAGTTTCTTTATGATTTTATTTAAGAATTCTTAGTTTCTAATTACTAGAGGGATCTAAATGTGGTTTATTGGAAGTCTTCATCACATGTAGAGGGAGAATACAAAATTATCTATGGAATAAGGCTCCGGCTAACAGGTACCCTCAAGCAATCTGAATACTTATACAATCTGAATAGCATGAAAATGGATCCAGAAAATTAAGCTAAAAGCGGTTGATACAAATTACATAGTGCTGTGCTTTTATAAAATTGATTATGTCTAGGTATATGAGGTCTTAGCTTTGAAGGAGGTTACATTTTAATGGTAGAAAGCATAGCACACCAATAAGTAACTAAATAATTAGAAAAGAAAATTTCAGATCCTGTTAGGAACTATTGATTAAATAAAGCAGCGTTATGAGTGGTGATGAAGAGTCCTTTAGAAAGGATGCTCAAAGAAAGACCTCATTCAGGAGACGGTAGCTGAGGTCGGTCCTGAGTGAGAAGGTGACCATGTAAAGCTCCTTGGGAAGAGAGGTCAGAGAAAAATAATAGGAACTATAGGAACCTGGAGTGAGGATAAAGATTTTTGTTGTTGTTTTGCTTTCTCCCTTTAGGGACAAAAAGAAGGTCAAAATTGCTAGATGTGGATCAAAATAAGCAGGGTCTAGGAAATGCATCAGTGCAGTGAAAAGAGTGGTAGCTGCTGGACAGTGAAATGGACTGATTTATTTATTTTAAAGATTTTATTTATTTATTTGACAGACAGAGATCACAAGTAGGCAGAGAACCAGGCAGAGAGAGAGAGGAAGGGAAGCAGGCTCCCTGCTGAGCAGAGAGCCTGATGAGGGGCTCCATCCCAGGACTCTGGGATCATGACCTGAGCGGAAGGCAGAGGCTTTAACCCACTGAGCCACACCCCTGGACTGATTTAATTCTTAAGCCATCACTCCAGTTGCTGTGTTGAGTGTAGGTTGTTAGGGAAATGAGCAGGAATATCATTAGGATATTGACTGGGACACAAGTAGAAGAGAATCAAGGTAGCAGTTGCTTAAATGAGAGAACAATGTCGTTTCCTATTATGTAATAGTGGGCAATTTCGTGTTGACATGGGAGATCCATTGATGTGGAATCCAGGCTCTTTCCAGATTTCCACTCTATCATCCCTGATAGGTATAAGAAGGAGCAGGGAGAAAGGAAGGCTGCTTTTGAAAGTTGTATGTGTCACTTTCTCTCTTTTTTTTTTAAGGTTTTATTTATTTATTTGACAGACAGAGATCACAAGTAGGCAGAGAGGCAGGCAGAGAGAGAGGAGGAAGCAGGCTTCCTGCTGAGCAGAGAGCCCAATGTGGGGCTCGATCCCAAGACCCTGGGATCACGACCCGAGCCGAAGGCAGAAGCTTAACCCTCTGAGCCACCCAGGCGCCCCATATGTGTCACTTTCATATGCCATTCAGAAATGAGTCACGTATCTTAGCTGGCTTAGATCATGGGCCAAATTACAAATCGGGCTGATGCTACAGCCATCCTATGAGGACAAGAGTGGGACCAAAAGGCAATACGCTCAGGTGATGGGATGACAGGATGGAAATCCCTGAGTCAGTGAATTAACATACTTGAGCTACTGAATTACTCCAACCTGGAAACGTTCTCTCTTGGGGATTCTTGCCATGAGGGATAATGAGTACTTTATACATCATTCGTTATGAATTGAGCATCTGCTACTTGCAGCCAGTAGAGTCCCAGGTGATAAACCTCAGGTGAAGTAGGGTAAAGGTACATATCTACCCTCTCCAGTTAGTTCATCCGTGTGATGAGCTAATGTGTGTGTTTTTTCATTCTTAGGGTAGAGATCAGTCCCTCTGCAAAGCTGATGTCTTTTCTACCCCTTGGATCGCAGAACGATAACATGAGTTGTACCTTCAATGAAGCAAGTCGAAAGTTGAAGAAATCCACAGTATTTTTTTTTTAAAGATTTTATTTATTTGACAGACAGAGATCACAAGTAGTCAGAGAGGCAGGCAGAGAGAGAGAAGGAAGCAAGCTCGTCACTGAACAGAGAGCCTGACACGGGGCTCGATCCCAGGACCTTGGGATCATGACCTGAGCTGAAGGCAGAGGCTTTAACCCACTGAGCCACCCAGGTGCCCCAAGAAATCCATAGTATTTTTATTCAAATCTATGAATGGAAAACATTGGAGACTGGAGCCTGAATTCTATTTATCGCCCACACATTATGTATAAATCACCATGATATCCTAGGTCGGTGGGGTTCCCCATTTTGGTTTTGCCTTGAAACTTGACTACATGGCATTCCGGTTCACTACTTTGGGTATAAAGTCCAACAGACCAGGACTTTGCTTAATGTGAATGTTGCATATTTCACATGTGGCTTAGTCTCCCGGAGATTCAGTTCTTCATGTGAAAGAGGAGGATGGATAAGACTACCTATTTCATTGCATTATAATAAGATTAATACATCATGCGTCCTGAGGTTTTACGACGTGCCAGACACTGTTCCAAGCACCGTGCAAGTGTTAACGCTTAATGAGGGAGATTCATGTATTATTATTCCCCTTACACTGGTGAGAAAACTGAGGCACAAACCAGCTGAACAACTTGCTCCAGATAGCTCAACTATGAAGAGCTAATGCTAGGATTTGACTCCGGGTCGCTGAGTTCTAGAGTTTGAGCTCTCTGCCCCGCTCTGTGCTTAAACGCACGATTGCCTGCAGACTGTTTGGCACATACGCATGCAATAAACGTCACTTAGCATTTTTATTTTGCATTTTCCCATTACTTTATTTTGACTTCAATGTGGGAGAGGTGATTATCCAAAGATGTGAATTATCCAAGGATTGTGATAGTTAGAGGCAGAGGAAATATCAGATTTTTCTGAGTAGGAGTAGGGTTAAAGAGTCTCAGTACTTGAACCAGTCCAAAGCAAGAAACAAATGTCCAGAAGCCTTCTCTGCTCCACATCTGTTTTTATTTTTCAGTTTATCAGCCTGCTGTTCCATGACAGGATTTTGCAATATTCAGCTCCTCTGGTGACTTATAGGATATCAAGGGAAAAGAGAATAAAGAAAAGCTTTTAGCCAACTTCAGCTTTTCCTTCCTTAAAACTGAAGATAAGCTCTGGCTGGACATCATGAGGTTGGTTGAAAAGGCTAATTCATGCGTCTCCTCATTATCAGTGCGAGAGGGGATGCTGGCTTTACCAGTGCCCAGCCCTGTTGATAGTCCTTGTCCCACAGGGTCGAGATGGTGGTGTGCGAAGATTAGACAAGCTTGTAGCTGAGGATGCCCAAACAGAATGCTGTTCTTCTCTCCTGGGGAGCAGAAGATCCTCTCTGGTCGATCTTTGGAAGATGACATCTGTGTCATCACATCAAAGGTGAGGTTTGACGAGAACATGAATAGCAGTGTATGGAGGTACGTGGCTGCTGGGTCATCTCCTGCAAAATCAGCCATTCTTTCATGCCGCAAGCAGGGAATGACCTCCAGCCTTTAGTTTCTCATAAGAATTCATATAAACTGCGTCAAAAGCCAGGCCAGTGCATCTAACAGTCAACAAATTCTCATTAGGAAGGAACAGCCCATTTTCAGGTTGGTATGAGGAGCTTTAGTCAGACTTTCGAGGTAATGCTCATCTTCCATAAAACTTTTACGAGTGGTTGCAAATTGCTGACAACAATTCTTTCCTAAACTGTGAAAGATCAACTCCAGATGTTTGCCTTCTGCTGGAGGAGACCCAACCCATGTCTCTTTCACAAAAACAAAAAAACAAAAAAACAAAAAAAAAACCACCCAGAGTTAAAGAAAGGACTCCAGCAACTGGTCTCCTGAGCTGCCTCTGGAGCTCAAAAGGACTCAAAAGTCTCATATCTGCTCCCCCCCTTTCCCGTCTCTCACTGGGCTGCCATTACATGGCTTCTCCTAGGTGTGGTGAGTAGAGACGTTAAGGAATGGAAAATATTGAAGCGTCTTAAAACAGTCCAGGTAGTAAGTGGCAGTTTGGAAAGAAACCACAGCAAGTTGTGTAAAGACTGAGGACAGATTTTAAACTTGTCTCATGTTGTGATCAAGAGGCAATTACTTGGTTAATTCTACCCATTAGAATGGAACACAAGTTCTCCCAAAGAACCCAGGTGTTTTAGATGCATGGAGTCCATTAGAATACCAGCTGGTCAAAATACTTCTTTGGTTCTTGGCATTCAATATGTGAGGGGGAAGAAGAGGGTTACCCAGTGGGATTCACAACCCAGTGAAATTCTTTATTATAAACCCCACTTAGCATAATGGAAAAAATGTGCTTTTTTGACAAGAATAAACATTCAGCCTCATAAAAGACACTACTTCTAAATCTTTGCTACCACTCAATTTTTTTCCAGATTTTTCACATTTTACCACTTGTGTTGTGTTAGATTTACCACTCCTAACAAGTTTATTCTTCATTTAAAATCATTATTTACAACAATCTTTATTTTTAGATTTTATTTTTCAATAATCTGTACACCCAGGTGGGGGCTGGAACTTACTACCCTGAGATCATGAATCTCACGTACTGCTGACTGAGCCAGCCAGCCACCCCCAAACAAATGTTGCAATGCCATAAATTCAGAAATTTATTGAAGGATGAGCTATTCTAAAAGAAAAGCAGAATCACGTTTAAGGTATTTCTATCTCTCTTAGTTTCTATTTTCTGAAAAAGTCCTCATTTCACCATCATTTTGAGGGCTTTTGTTTTGTTTTGTTTTAGTATATAATTCTAGAATGGCAGGGAGTTTGGTCTGTTGTTTTTGTTGTTTTTTGTTTTATGTTTTTTTTTTTCTTTTCCTTAGGACACTTTAAAGATGTTATTCCATGTCTTCCTGCTCTCATTGTTTCTGCTGAGGAGCTACAGGTCAATATGAGCGTTATTTCCTTGAATGCACTGTGCTTATTTGACTGTTATTTCTTTTCTTTTCTTTTTTTTAAGATTTTATTTTTCTAAGTCATTTCTATGTGGGACTTGAGCTCACAACCCTGAGCTCAAGAGATGCACACTCCACCAACTGAACCAGCCAGATGTCAATACTGTTCTTTCTTTTAAGATTTGTTTTCAGCCGGTTTATAGTGATGTCTTTAGGTGCTTTTGTTTTGTTTTGTATTCTTGGAGTTCACCAAGCTTCTTGGATATTTGATTTGAAGACTTTGATTCATTTTGGAAAATTCTCTACTAAAGCCAAGTTATTTTATTTTATTATTTATTATGTTTATTTTATTTTTTTAAGAGTATGGTGGACACACAATATTACAATAGTTTCAGGTGTACAGCATAGTGATTCAAAAGTTCTCTGCCTTATGCTGTGCTCACCACAAGTGTAGCTACCATCTGTCACTGTACGACACTCTTACAACGTCTTCAACTGTATTCCATATGCTCTTTTATTCCCATGACTTATTCATTCCATAACTGGAAGCCTGTGTCTCCCACATTTCCCATTTTGTCCATCTCCTCACCCCTTCCCTCTGGCAACCATGAGGTTGTTCTCTGTTACAGGCCTGATTCTGCTTTTTGTTTGTTTATTCATTTGTTTTGTCTTGTTTTGTTTTAGATTTCACATAGGAGTGAAATCATATGGTATCCCAAAGTCAACTTTAAAACCGCCCTTGCATCCTTTTCTTTCTTGTTTCCTGTGTATCTTCAATCACATCTCTATCACCCTGTTTATTATTATCTTATGTCTCTCACATCGGTTCTGATGTTTCGGTTTTGGGTTTTGTTGTTGTCGTTGTTGTCGTTAATACATTTTTCTCCTTGCTCTTCAGTTTAGATCATTTCTACTCACCTGCACTTCAGGTCATTGATTCTTTCTTATGCAGTATCTAGTCTGTTGTTAAGCTCTTAATGTAAGGATTTTTCTTCAATTCTAGAGTTTCCATTTGATGCTTTTTAAAAAAAAGTTCCTTTTCTCTATAGGGATTTTCCATACATCTTTTTCTTCCTTGTGTACATACTTTTCTCTCTTCTTTAATACATCTATACTAGTGATTTCAAAGTCCTGCGAGCTGATTGCATTATCCCAGTCAATGCGGGGTGGCTTCTCTTCCCTCCTTTTTTTTCTCTTTCCCCATGGTTTTATACTGTGTGCTAGAGAGTTCTCTATGCCTTTCCAGCCAAACACAAGCCTTACCCTTCATTCCCGCCATTGCACAGAGAAAAATCCTATGGCTGTGATCCAGTGGGTAAAGAGGATCCGTTTTGATTTTAGATTTTTCTAGATTCAATTAGGTCCATCCAGTCTGTGGCTGTTCAGATGTCTATAGATTTCTCTTTACTTTGGCAGATACTCTCTGCCTTTGGTTTTCTACCAGCAGGTGCCCAGTCATGGACGATGGCCCAAGGGAAGAAGCATCTGTTGGTCATTGCTCACCCAAGAAGTGAGCTGCCTGTGGGACTTAACGCCTTCATATTCTGTGCATTCACAGGTAGATTGTCTGGAGTTTATTTTACCCATACTTCTCAGGTAGAATATACCCTTTGGTCATATTTTTGCAATATTTGTCATGGCGGTAGGATACGTGGCATGTGTGACCCTCTGTACCAAGAGTTGGCCAACCACAGTTCAAATCTGGGCCACATCTGGCCTGCAGCCTATTTCTGTTCAGCCAGTTAGCTAAGAATAGCTTTTTCCATTTGTAAAGGATGGTAAAAGTAAGCATCCTCCTAAGAAGAATATGCAACAGATGACCCATGACTCGCAAACTCTATCATATTTACTACCTGACCTCTTACAGAAAAATATTATTGATCTCAATCTCTATTTCAATTGAAATGCTAACACTGTTTGCTTTGCTTTGTTTTGTTTGTATTCTGTGATCCAGCAGAATGGAGTTAGTACAAACTTGCTGCCAGCGTTCTGGGAGCTAGTGAGGTGGAAAGCCGGGAATCTAAACATTCTCAATATAAACTTGTAATCAACGTCTGTTTTCCAGATGAAGTCCTCGTTGTCAACTGATGTCTCCCAGGCCAGATCTCACTTGTTTGATTCACTCCAGAGAATGCACCTGCAGCAGTCAATCGTCAGAACATTGCTAGCATTCTAACATTGTTTTGTCTTAACCCTTTCTCTTTGTTCTTGTGAGATTTGCTTTTCTCTCCTTTATTCCACACAATTATTATCCTGAGGCATCTGGAGGGCAGAAGAGTGTATGTACGTGATCTTCTTTCTTTCTTTAACCAGGCACAACCTCCACTCTCCATGGTGTTCATGCAGAGGAAACTTACATAGGCAGAAGCATTTGAAATCGGAACCAGAGTAGACTCGGTCACAACAGAGCTCTATTTCTCGTGCAAATATTTGTATAGTGAGTCCTAAGTGAACTAAGAAGGTTGCAAACAAAACGTTTCTGGCAAAATGATACTATAAACCACAACTTTGTTAAAATCAAATGACATATGGTAATTATGCATTCCTTTGCTGGTTAATTTTATCCCAAATTGTGGATGATCGCTACCATGAAGTCAAATTAAATTGTAGGCATTCATTCAGAGGTGTTGTTCCTCCAGTGAAAAAGAAATTGATTTGCTATGTTTTGTCCTAACTGTCCCTCCATGACAGTGGGTAAGACACTTAACTTTCTAAAGCTCACTGAATGGAAAAAAAAGAAAAAATTAGTCTTTTATTTCATTACCTTCAAGGTCAATCCCAGCTTTATAAATGTATCATCTGTTATAAGAAAATATGAACTTATTTAACTGTGTCAGCATAAAGAAATCACCTTTCTGCTTTGCTAATAGAACCATTACTAAATTTTATATCTGTACAAGTATAAAAAATATTTTGGACATATATAAACCCTCTTTATACAGTTACATGGAAAAATAAATATCTGTCCATCAGTTATATTAATTCAGGCAATTTATAAAATGAAATCAACAAGAATCACAGAAATTTAAAATATCCATGACTCCTGATATCCTAATCCTATAACAATCCTCCAATGGCAGGATGATCAAGGTTGTTATTTTTTTTTCCCCTTTAAATAATTGTTACGGTTGAAGTCATTGGATAATCCCAGCAAACAAAACTACAAGTCCTACTAAAGAGTTTTTAAATATACAATTCTGTATGAGAAATGCCTGATTAAATTTTGTCTGACAGAGCTACGTTGATGGGTAGTAGGTTTGTAAATTTTTGAAATGAGGGAATAGAAGGAGGAAGGAAGTAATTCAAGGTCATGATTTCTAATTTGTAAAGTCCATTTATAATATTCTTTAGGGTAATTTGCTGATGACAGTAAAGCTTAAGGAGATAGATCAAGCTAATTCATTCACTGCTCTATCTTCTTGGAGAGGATTAAGAGATGGTGGAGAAATTGGTCTGCAGAATTTCAAGCATCAGGGGACTGTTGCAGACTCAGCCTGTGGACAGAACTAGCAAACCAAAATGACAAATCATTTGGCTGAATTATATCTTTCAGTCTCAGTAGGGTAATCATCGTCATTATCTCAGGAATAAATTTTTTAAAATTCATGATAGTAATAGCAATAATAACAGTAATGATGATACAAATAGTAACTCCCTGACATGCATTCTTCATTTGCCAGGTGCTAGCGTATTTTATAAGAGGCTTTATTTCATTTCATCTTTGTCACAATCTTGGAGAAAAAATTTAATATTTCCCTGTCTTTTCAAGAAAATTGAGGTACAGAGAAGTTATATAATTTGGTCATGAATTAGGAGGCAAAACCATGTTATAAACCCCATGGGTCTGATCTCAGGACCAAATTTTACTGTTATTTATAAGGGGATTGTCAAGTTAAATGTTCTATTCCTTGTGTTTCTTTTCTGTAGAGAAATAGAAAATAATTTTTTTTTCTCTAAAGACTAAAGTTACTTCCTAACACCCAGTCATGTTACTGAAAAGAGACCAAATAGGATAAGAAAAGGGGTCCCTGGGTGGATCAATTGGTTAACTTTCTGGCTCAGGTCGTGATCTCAGGGTGGTAAGATCAAGCCCTGCTTCGGGCTCTGTGCTCAGCATGGAGTCTTCTTGCTTGGGATTCTTGCTCTCCCCCTCCCCTGATTTATTTTAGGGGCCCTAAAATAAATAAATAAATCTTTTTAAAAAATAGGATAAGAAAGTAAGGTAATAAATTAAAGGGAAACTGGAGTATAAATTCAAAATCTTTCAAGAGGCATGGATACTGATTATTCTAACCATGGTGATTGGAACCATTTCTCCTTTGTGTCAAGTTGGAACACAAGCAAGTCATCCAACCTCTTTAGACTCCCAATTTCCTCATTTATACTCCAGGTATTAAAAAGACCAATGACATAAAATAGGTCAATAAACCTAACATAACACCTACATCAATGAGATGATGGTGATTGCGTTATCAACGCTAGGATTCGATTGCTTTCTCCAAGCCATTGGAGAAAAGCTGTAGAAAATAATCATGCGCCTACTTTTGAAATGGGCTCCTGAAATGTCACCGAGTGGGTTGGAAGCATCTCTGGTCTTCGGAAGCGTGGGTGAGCCGGGGAGCAGCAGTAGCAGGAGCTTCTTAGAAATGCAGATACCCGGGGTGCCTGGGTGACTCAGTGGGTTAAAGCCTCTACCTTCGGCTCAGTTCATGATCTCAGGGTCCTGGGATCGAGTCCTGCATAGGGCTCTCTGCTCAGCAGGGAGCCTGCTTCCCCCTCTCTCTCTTCCCGCCTCTCTGCCTACTTGTGATCTCTCTCTGTCTCTCAAATAAATAAATAAAATCTTAAAAAAAAAAAAAAAAAAAGAAAGAAATGCAGACTCTCTGGCCCTACCTCAGACCTGCCCATGTGGGATCCCCAGGAACGCTTTCGACGTTGACAAGCACTGGTTTATAGAAGCGGATAAGGAATGGATGTTGTGCGTAAGCCAGCAGAGGAAACAGTGAGAAGGCTTGATTTCTGCCTCAAAAAATTGGAGACCAAAAAATTAAAGATGTCCCCTCCACCCCCAACTATTTGTTTGATTATTGTGGTTTTGGCTTGGCCCGTTCATTTGTTTGTTTAAGTAATAAAAGCAAAAGGGCCTCAGAAGAGGAGACATCGTGAATGAGACACTCTAGTAAAGGAACCAGGTCCCGGAGGGCTTCTCGAACTCAGAAAGGAATGGGATGGAAAGCAAAGGTGTGTGCCTAAGTCTGGGGTGTCAAAGGGGATCCAGTCCTTCCAAGACAGGGAAGAAGGGACACTGATGTACTTCATGGTGTGGACAGAAGGCAGGAAGCTGAAGAAGTTAGGGAGCAAAGAGCAAGATGTCAAGTGAGTAGAGCCTGGCTCGGGGAAAGGGATGAAAGCTTGGAGGTTTGGAGGTTTGGGGGATGAGAGAGGGGGCTAACTGCAGATACAATGACATGAAGAAATACTGACGCGGGTAGTGAGGATGAGGACATTCGCTACACCGCTTCCGGGGCCTGAAAGAGGATGAGCTTAAGGGAGAAGTCATCTTACCAGGCTGTGGTGTATTTCAATTACATAAAGGAGAACTCCTTCTCTTGACCTTGAAAATGCAGGTCTGTTGAGATCAATGGCATGGGGGCTCTAAAGTGTGCAGTTCACTGGGAAGAAGATGAATTATGGTGGGTTGTGGGGGGGTGAGGTTAAAACGAGCCTGATAATCATTTTTCACATTATATATTATTATTCACGTATTATATCAGAATAAGGAACTGAATAAAGGAAGGATGAGATAAAGGAAGGCAGAGCATTCTGGGTCCATGACTTATCACAAGAGCCATGAAAGTCATTTGGTTGAATATCCAGATAGTATGGAAATTCTGACTGTCATGTGCATTTGGTACAAACTAGTTTTGAAAAAGAGGGAGGAAGGGAGGGAGGGAGGGAGAAAGAGAGAATGAGAGAGAGAGAGAGAGGAGAACTAATTGCTTTCTGGGACAGCACTTCAGGCTCTAATACACCCTGAAAAGTATGGTTTTGTACAAATTAGGCTTCCATGTTCTAGGGACAGCTTGTTGAACTGACTCAGGCTAGCCATCCGATGAATGCAGCCGCCCCGAAATGACAGTAGCATTTATGAAGGGCAGCCCCTCTCTCTTTGCAATTCCATCTGACTCCTTTTAGTGTTGCAGCAATATTGGAATGCTCACAGAATCAGAAGAGAAGTAGATTAGTGGACAAATCTTCCTTCGGAATAGGAAAAGAGCCAGATGGAACCAACACCTCCAAATAATAACAAAAAATAAAAGCAAAGAATCAAAACCTCACTTACCTGTTCACCTCAGGGTTTTCAAAGATGAGGCAGAATATATCAACCACAGAAGTTCCCTCTGACCAAGGACACCAATTGTCTCCTCTAGCTTACATTTTTATCAATTAGAGACTGTTTTATTTGTTTGGTTTTTTGTCTGTTTGTTTTAAGATTTTTTATTTATTTATTTGACAGACAGAGATCACAAGTAGACAGAGAGGCAGGCAGAGAGAGAGGAAGGGAAGCAGGCTCCCCGCTGAGCAGAAAGCCCGATGCGGGGCTTGATCCCAGGACCCTGGGATCATGATCTGAGCCGAAGGCAGAGGCTTTAACCCACTGAGCCACCCAGGCGTCCTGAGACAGTTTTGTTTTTAAAAGAAATGTTCCTACTGGCTGGATTTGAGGGCGTAGAAAATTAGCCATCTTGTGGTACCTTTTTCTGATCAGATTCTTTTCTCTTTTCTTCCTAATCCCTAGATGAATTATTCCAGATGGTTGTGTGTATGTATGTGTGTGTGTATGTGTATAATGTATACACTCTATTTATGTGATAGGCATACTTATATATTATATATAATGACTATATATTATACATAACATATTACTATATATATACATAACATACATATTTTTATTTTTAAAAGATTAATTTATCCAAAATTGAAAAACCCTAAGAGAGCAAGTAGATATTCAGTGCAAATCATGTTTTCTGTCTGCCAATGACTCTCAGTCTCCTATTTCCACACCTCAAACACAATCACTACTACAACAGTTTTATGTAAAAATCTACAGAGAATATAGGCCTGTGCCAGGGGTGCCCGGGTGGCTCAGTGGGTTAAGCCTGTGCCTTCGGTTCAGGTCATGATCTCTGGGTCCTGAGATCAAGCCCCACATTGGGCTTTCTGCTCAGCGGGGAGCCTGATTCCCCCTATCTCTCTGCCTGCCTCTCTGCCTACTTGTGATCATACTCTCTCTCTCTCTCTCTCTCTCTGTCAAATAAATAAATAAATCTTTAAAAAAATATATGGGTCTGTGCCAACGTGTGTATAACCTTTTTTCACACAACTTGGATTATTGTACAAATTCTTTTTCACTCTACATTTTCACTTTCTCTTGGAAGTTGGTCCATATGGAAACATACAGACCTTCCTTGTTCTTTTGTGACAGCCGTAGCTCTGTATTACTCCGCTGGATGGAACTACCAGTTTTTGTTCACTGACCCCTCTCTTACTGCACTTAAATATCATTCTGGGCCCTTTACTTTCCTAGGCAATGACACAGATGCCTTCTTGCCCCTACATACCTGCACACCTCTAATCTATAACCAAGACCATAAAAATAGAATTCTTTATCAGAAAATGCTCATGTAGAATTTGATGACTTTTCACAAATTGTGCTGGGGGAAGGGTCTATATTCCCTCCATATATGTATATGAAAGCATTTTTGCACATTCTCTTTGATCTTACACTTTCTGGTCTTTACTAACCTAATTTATTTAAAAATATATAGTTTTATTTTTAATCTTGAACATTTCATATTTAAATTCATATTTAAATTTAACTTAATTTCTCTTTAAAACTCTAGGAGCTATCTGTTCCTGTCCTTTGACACTATTTCCACTGGAATGTTTGGTTTCCCTGACTGACTTGGTGGAGTATCCTGTGCTAAGAAAATCAGTTCTTTCCCTGTCGTAAGTGTTACAAAATGCATTGCCTATCACTTGACCTTGTTTGTATACTTCTTTTTTTTCTTTTCCTTTCGAGCTAAAATGTTTAATAAGTCTTTCTAGAGTTTTCAAAGACAAGCCTCTATTACTATATGAGGACACTGAGTGGGGGCATTATTTCAGGGTGTCTCTGACATACCTCCACGGCTCACCTCCATTTCTAGCGCCAAGCTGCTGCCATATTTTGAGAGTCAACCGACTTCCATCAAGGGAAGAGCCATCATCTTGCTCACTTGTCATAGAGTTTACATTTGTATGACTCACATCCCCAACTGGCTTAATTGCAAAAGGAAAGAGACTTCTAACACATTCTTCTCCAACTAGGGTTTGGGGACACGGTTCAATGAAGCTATGATATATAATGTTGATGACTCGCTGATTATGAAGACCTGACCTGGAATGAAAGCAGATAGAATGGAAACGAAGGGTGCCTTTGAAGGAGAAGTAGTTGCCCATAAGCAGTGTTCAGAGGTTGATCAGATAAACCTACAAGGATAAAGGATTGAGCCATCCAGAACGGCTCCAGTGGGGAGAGCGGAAGTAGGGCCGTCGTGGATATGTTTCTGTGGAAAGTTGAGGAGCACAGATAGTGAGAAAGCCCAGAGGCACATTTTTCACATACAATTGTTATGTGCTCAATTATAGATTCATTTTTACAAGCAGCTGAGTCATATATCAAAAAGTTTTGAGAATGGTCTAAGAGAAATTAACATTTAGCAGACCACGTAGCCTGCACTATAGGGACATACTATTTTGTAGCAAGTTATAATAGCCATGCTTCAATAGGATTGAGATCCCTTATCTAATTGGATCAATTCATTAGGCCAAATGACGGTGCTCTGATGATTTGAAAGCCAGATATATTACTCTGTTGCCTCAGCCAAGTAGTTTCCACCAGATTTTGAGACCTGGGTACACAGACAAAGCAGTCTATCCAGCTGCAGGGGACCCATATTTCGCCAACTTCATGTGAGTTCCTATTGTCTTAGACCCTTTATTCCTACAGAATTGTTTCGTGGCTAGGAAGAAATGCCGTCTTAGCGAGGCTCTGAGAAGCCTGTGTTGCTGGGAGAGTTGCCAGAGAATGAATGGGAAGCTAAGAATAGCAATCTGTAGGTTTGCTTTTAGGGCTTTGATACAGTACATCTCTGAAGGCAGTATGCCATTAGCTAGAACATTCAGCAAAGCACCTGGTACTGAGCCATTTGCCAGTAAAACTAATGAATAATGAATGGGCATGCATGTAACGATGAGCCAAGAGGGAGTCTTCTCCATGGCTTTAATCTGGCTAATGAGTTGGCATTAATGAAATTCAACAATGTGGGTATCTACAGGTTTCAGGGGTTGTCCATCCCTGATTTTTTCTTTAATCAAACATGTCACACGCGCTAGTCTACCCTGCGTACACTTTCACCCATCGGATGTTAAAATGACCCTTAATCTTTGCAGTTGGTGAATCCAATTTCTTGTCTCCACAATTATCTATTCTGGATAACCAACGCATTTACAAGAACATATGCAAGTGAGGATGAGAGTCGCGGGATCCATTCGGAGGCCTCAGTCATCGACCTACACTGGTTTAATTGAATATTATCTGAGTTATAACACTAATACGAGTCTGTTGAAAAATAATGCCATTTCTTGTGAGCTCAGATATTTGCGTGCTCTTCAGCATTGATGCAGGCAATCTCCTGATAAGAAAGAGGAAAGGAATCTCTTATGACTCTGATCTGTCAGCTCCTTAGTCATGCACTCACTATTTAATTTTATTTCAAGGCATCTCTCAAAATGATCTCCTTGCCCATTTCTTTTTTTTTTTTTTAAGATTTTATTTATTCATTTGACCAACAGAGATCACAAGTAGGCAGAGAGGCAGGCGGGGGGGGGGGGAGCAGGCTCCCCCACCGAACAGAGAGCCCGATGCAGGACTTGATCCCAGGACCCTGAGATCATGACCTGAGCCGAAGGCAGAGGTTTTAACCCACTGAGCCACCCAGGCACCCCCTCCTTACCCATTTCATCTCAGATGGTGCCTAGCACTGTGTACGATTAAATGATAAATGAGAACAGAGTTAGAGTTGGAAAAACTATGGGTACTATTCTATGTCGATCTCATCTCTCCCAAAGGCCCCCCCAGTCCCAAAGTACATAGACTGGAATTCCCATTTTATTCTAAGTGTCATGCTCCATTTATCTTAGGATCTCAAAGTGTATCTGACAAGGGTGATGTTGCACATTATAATATAAGATTTCTCAAACTCTGCCCATCTGTTAGTGATACAGGCAATCTAAGTGTCCTATATGTAGAACGTATATACATTTCCTGCATTGCATATTCTTTCAAATATTTGCACTTGGCATTGCAAGGTGTCCCACTGTCATAACAGACAAGTCATTCATTAAGCTGTCAGCACCTTGCTACCCTGCTCCCATAGAGGGCCCATTTCTGTGTTCTCTGTTTCTTGTTGGATAACCTACTCACTCATCATGAGCTAAGCAGTTACTCTCATAACGGGTGCAACTGAGTCATTCATGTCAACATATGTAAACCAAAGTTCTGCTTCTTCATTTCTAGCTGCCCAACACTTGACTGGTGGAGGGCACTAATGGGTTGGAAAACCAGCTTGCATTCATGAGAGTTAAGCTGGTGTCCCTATGATGCTGCTCTTGGCTGAGACAGCTAAGGAAGGGACATTAAAAGCAAAGAAGTAGAACAAACAAGTGACAGCAAAAAAAAAGTGATTAATTGTAAACATTGTTTGAAAACCTGAAAGGGAATCAAGAAAAGCAATTAGCTACCCAGACCTACACATTGTAACTATTTGGAACAGATTAAGTGGGAAATTACAAAAATATATTAAACCTAAAAGTAAAGCATCTGGAAGATGAAAAAAAAAAGAAAATTAATTTCTGGAAAATTAGAACAAAGCTCTCCTGATTTTTAGCTTTGATTTTGTCGTTTCCCTTTTAAGAGGGCTTGTCTTTATGAGAAATTTGATAGTCACTGAAAAAAATGAAGAAGATAATTTATTTTTTGCTCGTTCAATGTCTTAGATTATGGTCCCTGAAATATTCAAGCCCCTTTCCTTAACTCTCTTCTCGACCTTTTGCCTAATCCATGATTATTTATATTCCAGAGAGCAGAAAATGGGGAGGGGGGGAAAGAAGGGGGAAATTAAATTGGCCAATTTACCTCCTAATTAACAACTTGATTCAAGTTTGACAGAAAGTAGATTAAACTCATTAACTTCAGTGAGATCCATGGAAAATCTGTAGTTTCCACTTAACCATGAACTCCCCAGAATCAGCTCTAATAGAGATGAAAAGATTGATGACAAAATATAAGAGACAAACACTCTCTCACACCATCTTTCTAAGTTACAAAGGTTTGGGTCTGTTATTATGGGGTAGAGCTGTTGATGCATTATGTTACATAAGATTTCTTAGTCTGAGCTTTCTTTGGCAAAGGAATAGAAAAGACCACCTCCCTAATCAATTAAGTCATTGCATATTTTATAGTTCATACTTTCTCGTACTCACTTGAAACTTGGTGATTAGGGAAGTGAAATGTCCTTCTCCCCAGGAATATAAAAGAGGCTTGAGGAGAAAAAGCTAATATCCCCCCAAAAAAAAATATCAGATGGAACCATCCCCATTCCAGAAACACAAATGAAAACAGGGAGAGGCTGAAATCAAATCCTTATGCTAATTTATCTAACTAGTATTGCTTTTCTGTAGAACAATACATCTAAAATATTATGGTCCACATTGGAATTGGATTTTTTTGTCCACACTGTTTTCCAAGAGAAACCACTTTATTTGTTAGAACAGAATGAGACAAAGTCATCATTCCATGGTCCTATTATGTATTACTTCTACTTCATTTTTCTGTAACTTAAAGAAGCCTAGCTTCACATAGCCAGTGCCCACCATAAAGAAACCACTCCCCCGTGATTTGAAGATTCAATGATACTGACATAAATGACAGTCTAAGGCCCTAAGATAGGGGGTACAGTAGGTTTTCGCAATCTCTCTCTTTCTCTCTCTCTCTCTGTATGCGTTTGTGTGTGTGTGTAATAATGTTATTCTTTCCAAGCTATCTTGCTTTGAGTATTTTACATTGATAAGTGCCTGCTTTTGATTTAACATGTTAATTTTTTTTTGAGATTTTATTTATTTGAGAGAGAGAGACTGAGTGAGCACAAGCAAGGTTGGGGGGAAAGGCAGAAGGACAAGGAAAGGGAGAAGCAGATTCCCTGCAGGTCAGGGAGCCTGACACGGGGCTCAATCCCAGGACCTGAGATCATGACCCAAGCCAAAGGCAGACGTTTAACTGACCGAACCCCCAGGTACCCCAACTATGTTACTATTCTTATCTCTTCATCTGTATTGTGGTCAGAAATTCTGTGTGGAAGCAGCACCTGGGGGAGCCAAAACTTTGGGATAACTTTTTCCATAGGGATGGTGGTCAAAAATTACTTTTTGTTCTAACATTGAATCCACATTAAATCATTTCTTCCAGGAGCTGTAGCCTCTATCAACAGGTTCCAAGCAGAAACTAATGCAAGTAATATGATGGTTTACAAGCCTGCTGGTCAGTCAACCGCTTTGTTCTAGGTGACCAAACCTTGTAATTATGGTGACTACACGGTATAGATTTCCCAACACATTCCGGCTTCAGATATCCTCCCCTATTTTTCCGAGAAATACACGTATGGTTGCCCAAGTACAGAAATGATTTTTCTATTGGTTTGGAAACTATGACCCTTGTGTCAAAAAAAAAAAAAAAAGTTTGCATACGAAAGTACTATGTAAAAACACTTTCAAAGCTGTGCTCTATCTCATGGAAATTAGGATAATTCCCAGAATAACACCAAAGTATGAGAATTAAAGTAACAGTTCAGACAAGGTGATTAATGAGAGTAAAGGTTCAGATAGGAGACAGACTCTAAATATAATTATTACCAAAGGGACAAATACAATTCCAAGTGAGAATCCAAAGTGTGAAGATACAGAAAAATGGATCAGCAATTTTGGGGGGTATGTGAGAGAACAGATTAGTGTATTAACTTTACCTAATAGGGATCTCGTGAAGATGCTCTCACAAGACAATGTAATGAGCCTGGCATTCACAGAGAAACTATTAACGAAATGGGGAAGCACATGAATGGACTTCTCAAAACTCCAAAACTCTTGCAATCACTTTTATTACCAGTAGACAAACACGATTAGACCCTTTCAGAAATAAATCTGTTAGATCCTGTCCAAGTCGGTTTCAGAGATGGAGTTCTACTAACTGGCTGTATATGTCAGAATAGGTATAACGAGGGGGTTCGTCATAAAACCGAACCAAGTCACTAAAAAGTTGGAGTTTATTTTTCAATCAGTCAAATTGGCTGGCTGTTATTTTCATTTTGATGACAATGTTATTTTTAGTCTATGATGCTATATGTCATTGCTTTTTAAAGTACAGCTAAATTACTCACTGAATTTAATCAGACTCATCAATTTGTTAGCATTTGTTTGCTTCCCTGCAAATGGTCCCATGTCTGGGTTAGATTTAACAAATACATACCTTTGAGAGGTAGGTACATCAATTTTCCCTGGTGATTTGTTTGCCACTGGAGAAATACTGGTAACCAGGACCACCAAGTAATCTGTTCAACATGCAGGACTCCGCACTCTATC
Organism: Enhydra lutris kenyoni; assembly: GCF_002288905.1. Classification (NCBI taxonomy): domain Eukaryota; kingdom Metazoa; phylum Chordata; class Mammalia; order Carnivora; family Mustelidae; genus Enhydra; species Enhydra lutris. Next base: position 3,072,293 of record NW_019154141.1, on the reverse strand, counting down.
ACTTATTTAGATGAACAGGTTGGAACTATTAGGGTGTTAGCTTTTCCTTTAAACAACTTATAAACACATCTTACAAATGTGTTTTTTTGTGCATAAAGTTGTCCCTTCATGGGTAGTTTGATAAGTAGGGGGGGTCAGAAAAAAGAGCATTCCAAAGAAACATGTCAAGAGCATTCCAAAGAAACATGTCAAATAATATTTTGCAAATTTAAAATTTCATAAAATATAACTTATTCATAAATAACAGCAACCACACACAAAATGATTCCCTGGCTAGTGACAGATTTAGGAAATAAAAACTGCACAAGTTCAAAATACCTATTTTCGAATTTTATTTTTCAGCCAGGAAGAAATATCTTTCCATCTCTTATTGACTCAAACTCTACCTCCAAAAACAAAAACAAAAACAAAAACAAAAAAAGAAAGAAAGAAAGAAAGAAAGAAAAGAAAAAAAACATAATACAGACACATGCAAATATTAAATAATATTCCTTATGTTATAAGAGTCTTATATCTACAATATTTAAACTTCTTAAACAAAAATAATACCCAACTATCACCATTGAGATCTTAGAATTTGTTTTCATTTGGGGGTCACAAGTCACTTACTACCTCCCCCCCCAAAAAAAAACCTTCATGAGAAGGTAACCTGTTTTCTGGAAACCTTAGAATTCTTAGTTTAAAATTCGATGTGCTTCTTATTCAATAACATACCATGTTTACTTAAGGAGGAGTTATTCTTGGATAATGTTCACATTGCAATTTTTAGGTTGAATGAAAACAAGAGCCAAATAAACCTGGCAATTAGGTGAACAAAATTTCTGGTTTAAAAATGGCCTTTGTCTAGAAGTGCTGTACAAAGCTTCTCCCAAGTTCCCACTAAAAGAACTATGTAAAGACAGAAAAGATGCAAATTTATGACCTAATAAACTAAGATTGACAGACAACCCAAGGCCTGGATCTGGAAGGAATTTTCAATAATTGGAAGTCAGACAGAGTTGAGTGTATTAACCAATCAGTGTCCTTGTGTGTGTCATCGCAAGAAACAGACCAGCCTTGACAGAATAAGAGATGCTGGGGAGATAGCGAACCTGATCCACACACCCCCAGGCTCAGGCAGAGAAGCAGGACCTACACGGACCATGAATGACTAGAGCTGATGCTCTTCTCTCTTCCCTCCTTCCTCAGCTCACTCATTTTGTATGTTCTCCTAGAAACAGAAACTCCAAAACTACTTGTATAATAAGAGAGAGGGGAGCAAGGGAAATGTGGGCTGACAGTGAAATGTTAAACCCGTGGGTAGTGTAGACCCCACAAATAAAGTTCAGGAGAAGGCACAGCACAAGGTGGATTGTAATTGTTCACAGAGATGTTAGGAGTTCTGGACATCCCCCAGGTCTTCAGATACATCCCTGAGGTTAAATTTTGTTCAGCGAACAGATGACAAGCAAAGGGTCGGCCTATTCAGTCAAAATGTTGAGTCTGGATACATTATTGTTCATCTGATGAAAGTAATGATAATAATAAAAGTTACAAAGAAGTTACCATGGGACCAGGTACTATTCCTCCCAGTTAGAGATACTTAATCACTAATCCTCATAAAACTCAGGGAGATGGGTACAAAAATCCCCATTCTCCTGAATTCAATTATATGAATTATTGATGAATTATATGAATAAGTAGTGAAGCTATGATTTAAACCCAGGCAGCCCAACTATAAAGTTCTTATACCATGATTTTAAACAAGTAAAGATGTAAGAAACATGTTTTTAGGGATGCCTGGATGGCTTAGTCAGTTAAGCATCTGCCTTCGGCTCAGGTCATGATCTCAGGGTTTTCAGCAGGAAGCATGTTTCTCCCTCTCCCACTCTCCCTGCTTGTATTCCCTCTCTCTCGCGCTCACTCTCTCTCTCTCTCAAATAAATAAACAAAATCTTTTAAAAACATATGTTATAAAAAAATAAAGCCTAAGTATGAATACGGTAGGATGAAATAAAAGAAATATCACCCTGAAAATTTTAGGAAGACCATGTGTCTGAAAATGATCTAGTAAAGGAACCATGATAATAGAAAAAAAAAAAAAAAAAAAAAACTAGAAAACGTTTAACATCCTGAAGAGGGTCCAAGAAGACATGCCCTTTCTGAAAAAAGAATAGAAAGGCAAAAAGAGAGAGTTGGTTGGGCTAAGTGATAAGTGGATGAGATAAATAAAGATACAAAAGTAACCGATGCTTACAACGGGGACACCGATTCAGGGCCTCCCCGTAGCCCCTCCCTTCGCAACACGACTCTGAAGTTCTTCCAAAAGGAGGATTCTATTTCCTTAGCCAAGAAGTGGGGCTGGACTTGAGACATATTTTAACCAATAGAACGCTCAGAAGCAGTATAATGCTAGTTCTGAAGCTAGACCTCAAGAGGTTTTGTGTGCTTTTTCTCTCTCCGTTAGACCTTTCCATCCGTCCTGAGCATAAGCACAAGTACTCTGCTGGAAGTCGACGGGCAACATGGGGAGGCGAGGGGCGAGCCCATCCCAGACCAGCGAGCTCCCAGCCAACTTGCCAGCTGACAGCAGCTGTGCGAATGAGCCCGGGTGACATCAGCCAAGCCTGGCCCAGAGCCACAGAACCGACCACCTGACTCGTGCACACACAGGAAACGTGTCACTTCTCTTTTAGCCTCTATGCATTGGATTAGTTTGTCACTTAGCAATAAACATGTACCTGGGAAAATATAAAGGTAGAATGTGCCAGAAATATCAACGACACTCTCTACCAATTACTTCCTTCATTTTCTATGCTCCCTTTAGGAAAAAAAGAAAAAAAAAAAATATATATATATATATATAAATATATATGTGTGTGTGTGTGTGTGTATGTGTATATATATACACACATAAGTATATATACATATATAATATATTTAATAATATATATTATATAATATAATTAAATATATATATAATCATATATATTTTATTTTATATATATGTATATACACACATACGTATATATATATATAACTTTTTTTTTCCTGACTAGCTGCCCTCCCAAGTTCTTTTGAAGGGGCATTAGGCACCCTTAACTCCTTTGAACCCAGAGCAGAAATCTAGCCCAAGTTAGACCCATGAGATTCTCTTTTATGAGAATTTAAAATTAGCTTTCGAAGACTCTAACCGGCATCTGAGAGGAAGCCGTTCTGAGGACAAAAATAAAATCAATACACAAAATGAAGTAGTGAAAAAAGCCTGTAAGTCCCCAGAGAGAGAAATAGGGAAAACTACTTAAGTTGCACGTCCTCTCCTTGGGGCCCACAAGATGTTTATATCCTTGTTTCCTTTCTTTCCACTATGAAATGTTTCCATTTTGTGTGTCCATGAGGGTAGCCTGCCCATTCTTCAAGACATTGCCACATTGCTAAATATTTCCATGGTTTTCAATAAGATGGAATGGCCATTTCCATAGGATGGAATACTCTTATTTATTGAAAGAGGATAAAACCAATTTTTAGGAACAGCCATGTAGAACTACAAGGTACAAAGGGCTTCAGCTTTTCAGCTTTTTATTATCCATTAGCTTTCCTTTATCTAGTCGTTTCTTATGAAAGGTAATAAAAAATATAGGCTCTCAGGAGAAAATTTAAACTTAGTCTTTTCTTCCATTTTGGTGATGCGTGTGTTTACATATGAAGAGTAAAATGGGGGGGGGACTGATACACTTACTGAGAAAAATCAGCCTTCTGTTATACAAAGAACATTGTAAAATAACAGGAATTTCATCTCCACCTCCTTCCAGTGGGCCCTGCTGTGCAGAACCTATTCTGTTTCTCCCAGTGTTCTGGAGTGTTCTTCCCATCAAGTAGAGTTAAGACCTCCACAGCAGGACCCACTGGATGGAGATGGAGGTGGAGATGGAATTCATGGTATTTCCTACTACATTTTGCATGAGTCTTTTCTGCAGTGGTGTAAGGTATCAAACAAGGAGATTTTGGAAACCATTTCCCTTCTCCTTTTTCATGTGTTCAAATTAACTATTGAAAAAATACTGTTTTGAAGGGCCTTCACATTCAAATCAAATCCACTGGAAAACTGTGTGCGTCTCCACTTTGTTTTATCTTAAATTTTGAGTCTAAGGTGAATTTCCTAGAAGGGTTGTCGTTTTGCCATATTTCCTCTTCTGTGCCTTTTGAAAAATGATATGTGAGACTTTCCTAAATCCAAGTGAACATAATAGCAGATCCAAAGAGATCAGGATGCTGATACCAAAGATGCCTAAATGATTTTTTCATTCCTTGACTGAAAAGGAGAGAGATGAAGGAGAAGAAAATTCCCCTGTGGACAGTTTATTCCCCTTCTTTCATCTTTTGTCACTTATGTGCATTAACTTACCACTGGCCCTTTGCATAGGTCATATGTCCTCCTTCCCATTTCCACTCATAGAAGCAGCTCTTAATACTGGTCCAGGAAGTAACAGCCTAGATTCTGAAGACATCTTAGAAGATGGTCCAACCACCTAATTACACTGATTCAAAACAAACAAACAACAGCAAGAAAGCAATAGCAACAACAAAACGAAACCCCAGAAGACTGAACATGTTGTCATAGACATCAATCCTAAATTTAAATACCAGTCCTAAATACAAATAAATCACATGGTCAGAAAAATAAAATTAAGTAAGAAAAAAAAAAAAAAAGAAAGAAAGAAAGAAAAAAAGATGAAGAGGAAAAAAATAACATACAGATATTAAACTCTGAGTTTTCTGGCTTAAAGGTGAGAAATTGAAACATTCGTTGACAGCTGGGTGATTCTATAGGGAAGGGTTTGTGTTTTTGACATATGGAGGAGCCAAGGGAAGGCAAGGAATGAGTGGGAAGGCTGGAGCCAGACTGGACATTCTACTAAAGCTTTGTACTCTCTCTGCCTCGTTCTTGTAGGTGCTCAGTAAATATATTTATTTTTTGACCAAATCCTTCTGTAGATCCCCTTAGAGGGAGTGGAGACAACACAGATTTCTACAGATAAGCCCAGATATATACCCCAGCTCCCTAAAGAGTATAAATCTCATATTTTTTAGTTTAATGATCATATGTATTTAATGGAGTTTTTGAATACAGATGATGTATATAAAGGAACTGGAGTATAACAGGCAAGGGGCAAGAGCTTGTTATTATTACTGGTGGTGGAAGTAGTGGCTACAGAACTGGGTGAGCTAGCAGGAGAAGTTCTTGGAGCAACAGAATGTTAACTCTTACAAATTTGGGCAAAGAGAGGGGAAAAAAGTGGAAGGGATTCAACAATAAGAAATTAATTTGAGGAGCGTCTGGGTGGCTCAGTGGGTTAAGCCTCTGCCTTCGGCTCAGGTCATGATCTCAGGGTCCTGGGATCAATTCCCATATCAGACTCTCTGCTCAGCAGGGAGCCTGCTTCCCCACCTCTCGCTGCCTGCCTCTCTGCCTACTTGTGATCTCTTTCTCTGTGTCAAATAAATAAATTAAATTTAATTTAATTTAATTTAAAAAAAGAAGTTAATTTGAGAACATAACAACTCCTTGCATCAAGAAGTGGTTTACCTTACCTTCCCCTTAATTTGGTTGGTGAATTGTTTGGCCTATTATAATGTGGCTAAAGTAAAGTTGTATGAATTCCAAACCCCAGGTCTTCACAGGGTAGACCACTTGGGCCATTTCTGTGTTGGAACCCTGAAACCACGATAAGGTGAAGAAGTTAAGTCAAGTCTAATGGATGATGAGAGGTTGGCTGGAAGAAAACCAAGGAAGCCCAGCTTATAGCCAAAGTAGCGAGATCTGTGACTAATGCCATCTTGGAACTCCCAGCTTTAGCCTAACCATGAATAACTGTAGTCACATGAGGGATCCCAGGAATGGTCAGCAGAAGAACTCTCCCTGTTATTAAACCACAGAGTCATAAAAAAACAACAAATACTCTTCAAAGCCACTCAGTTTTGAGCTGGTCTGTTAAACCGCAACAGATAACTGAAATAAAAATTGGGAGCGAGTTGCTGCCATTACAAAGACCTAAAATATTTGGCATCATCTTTGGACTCAGGTGACTACAGTCATCCTTTGTCCTCTGATATTTATAAGGCACTGGATGGGTTGTACTGCAGATTCTCCTATTAAGAAAACACTGTCTTTATAGACAAGGTAGTTATTATGTTATTAAGAAGATCTAGCTAAGATGCGGCACAAAATCATGGAAGTGGGAGACTCACAAACAAGTCTATGATGACATAAAGAAAAGAAAAGAGGGCTAATGGGAAACTTCATGAAGGACCAGACAATTGGGTTAGACTCACAGAACAGTGGGGACTGTAACAGAGATGGCGCTGATGAGCTTTCCAGCTGGGCGGACATCCCGAAAAAAGGCAGGGACACGAAAAAGCACAGAGGAGGTTCTGGGACAATTGAGTAGTGCAGGTTGACAGGTGTATGATGTGCAAGACAAGAGGCAGACTTGAGGGAGGAGGAACTTGGATTGGAGGCAGAGTGCCAGGCCTCGAGGTCAAGCTAAGTAGATTGGGCCGTCAGGCATGAATGAAACATAGAAGGGTGCCAGGATGTGGGTCGGCCTGATTTAGTGACTAGCACTTCAAGGAGCTTGATCCAAAATAGTTCCGGACCCTCTGTGTATAATTATCAAATTCTCCTGACCTGTTTGGATTCAAGATATTGGATGATGGGTTATGTGTACTCACCCCTATACTACTTTAGAGAAAAAAGTATTCTGGAATAATGTTGTTGTTTTTTTTTTTTTCTCTAAAACAATGCTAGACAACATAAATTATGCCACAGGCTTAGATAACCACAGGATATTTTTTTATTCCCGGAGATGTCCTAAAAGTATCTATCCCAAATTAGGCATATATATATATATACAGAAAGTGAGAAAAAATAATGAAGGAATACTTTAGAGTCTTAATTATGCCAATCCCATTCTCTGACATAATTGTCTGACTTTTTAAAATCACGTTGTCTGAATTTACTTGCTCACCCTTCTCCTCTATCATCAGATAGCATCTTGTTTGTTGATGGTTCTGCTAACAGAATTTATACTTAAAAATACACAACCTAAAGCAAAACAGATGATCTCATCACCTATATAGGGATATCAGATAATTAAACATAATTAAAAGGTTAGATGTATCAGTAACAGGGACAGACAATCTCCGTGGGGCTCAGATTGTGCTATAACCTAATACTAGGTTGACCTTAGAAATTAACATGATTACAATAAGAGCCAGCACATAATCCCTTGTGTAATTAGTGGTTTATTATCTAATAAGTGATTTAATCTAACATACAGTCAGACGCCACAATGAATGGGACTCCCGTGGTCCCTTGTGACATGGTATGCTAGAATGCAATATTCCTTTAAAATCTCCAAAATAAAAGAGGCAAACAGCAGCTTGAGGCCAGACAAGAAGCCTGTGAAACTTCAGACAGTTTTCATCACAGCTGGCCAGGCCTGGGAAGTTTCAGACAAAGGACTTCCGCCTTTATCTGGCCCTTATTCTGATGTCTCATTCAGCTGAAGATAAAAGGAAAGATGTGCTTTGAAATTTAACCATTAGGACAGCAAGGAAATCAACATGCAAATGTCACCCATACATGAATTCGAGATGAATTCTACATTTGTCACTGCAAACTTAGAACTCAGTATTTTTTTACTCCCAAAGCAGTAGGATAAAAACTGGGAATGAAATATGAGGGCTGGGTTTAGTTCAGTTGGAGCTCCTTAACTTACACATCTTATTCGCAAAGTGCACAGCTGGTGCTTGAGCAATGCAGGGTCCAACCCCCGCACGGTCCATAATCCGTGTATAACTTTTGACTCCCCCAAAACGTAATAACCTACTGCTGACTGGAAGACTAACTGATAACATAAACAGTCGATTAGCATCTATTTTGTACACGCATTTTATACACTGCGCTCTTACAATAGAGCAAGCTCAAGGAAAGAGTCATGAAGGAAATCATAAGGAAGAGAAAAGAAAATGCATTGACAGAGCTGTACTGTAAAAACTCCACATAGAAATGGACCTATACAGCTCAAACCTGCGTCAAGGATCAAGGAGAGAGAGACAAACATGTGGGGAGCAGGGCATGGAAAGACTGAGAAGAGAGGAAATGAAAAACAACAATGGGATATTATGATACCCTTTAACGTAGGCAATCAAGAAGGCTAGGAGTCTCCATGCGTGTGTTTGCAAAAATCTTAGCAATTTCTATCAGGAAAATGAGCTCATTTCTTGGGAAGAGTGCAGGACAATTCTAAAGAAGCTCATGTACCTATAGAAGATCCGAGTGACCCAAGAGGTATGGACAGAGTCAAGGTTTGCTCTAAAAGTTCCTAAGGGGAGAGATGTGCAAACTGCAAAATTTGAATTGGCCCCATTTTCAAACTAAGAATAATTGAGTGTATATCTTCTGTATAGTTTCTCATCTCCTGATTCAGAACTAATTTTCTGAAGGGATTCCGAATAGTTTGTGGAATTTTTATGAGAATTTTACATTGGTTCCTGTATTTTTCCTATGAGAAACTCCAAAGAAAATGGATTTATCACCCCCAACCCCAACTCTCAACACACAAAGTCATAGCTGAATGAAGAAGGTGATTAAGGGTCAGTTAAGGATCTGAAGAAGTTTGCTTTAGATCAGAAGTTTCCACATTGGGGAAGGCCATGATGGTTATGTCAAAATAATTAGAAGACTCTCATATAAAAGATGAACTTTACTTGATATAAGGCCAAACTAAGAACAATATTTTAAGTGCAGTGAAGAAAAATATGTTGCTGTATTTAACTCAGCCAAAAATGAACAGTTCCTCTTAAAAGGCAAGGAAGCTGGAAAATTATCCTCTGGATTCATTTTTTTGGACAAGTACACTTTGGGAATACAAGGAAAGTTAAGATATAATTTCTGCTTTATGGACTAACATATTCTTGAAAGGCAAAGAATGAAAAGTATAGTATATTATGGTGAATACTTTAGGACGAGCTCAGAAATGAGTCACTTAAATCCATTCAAGATAAGGGTATGTTGAAGAGGGAGGTGTTCTGGAATACTTCCAGAATAGATAACATTTCAGTTGAATTTTGAAAGGAAAGTCAAAGATAGCCTTAGTTGAAGAAAATATTCTATGACTATTTTAGAAAGAATTTGTTAGTTCAGGCATTAAATCAAATGGTATTTAAACTCAATCCATTTGTGAATTACGTGATCTTAGATGCCAATCCAAGTTAATGATTTAAAAGTTTTGACCTTATGTCACGTATAAAAATTAAGTCAAAATAAATCAAAGACTTAAATGTAGGTTAAATGTTGGAAAAGTTTTATGACATTAGATTAGCAGTGATTTCTTAATTATGGCACCAAAAGCACAGGCAAGAAAAGAAAAATTAGGTAAATTGGATTACATCAAAATTGTAAACTTTCATGTGTTAAAAGGCACAATCAACAGAGTTAAGAGACCACAGAATGGGTAGGTAAATATTTATAAATCAAATATCTAATAAGGTTTAAATATCTAGATTATATTAAAGAATTTCTATTGCTCAATAACAAAAATGAACCAAAAAAAAAACAACAACTAAAAAATGGGCAAAGGGCTTCAACAGACATTTCTCCAAAGAAGATATGCAAATGACCCAAGAGCACATGAAAAAATACTCTGCGTTTAGTGAAATGTGAATCAAAACCATGAGATACCACCTCACACCTTTGAGGATGGCTGTCCTAAAATCAAACAGAAAATAACTAGTGTTGGAGAGGATGCGGAGAAGTTGGAGACTTGTACCTTTGGTGGTGATGTAAAATGACGTGGTTACTGTAGAAAACAGCATTGCAGTTCCTCAAAAGAATTTGAAAAAATAGAATTACTACCTGATCTAGCAACTCATCTTTACGGGAGCTAAACAGAAGAACTGGAAGCAGGAACTTGGCTAGATGTTTATAGACCCATGTTCATGGTAGCATTACCTACAACAGCCAAAAAGATAGCACCAAATCATGTGCCCATCAGTGGATGAACTGATAGGTGAAAGGTGGTGTTTACATACAATGGAACACTATTCAGCCTTAAAAAGGAAGGTAATTTTGTTTAAAAAAAAAAAAAAGATGTTAATCCTGACATCTGCTACAACCTGAATAAAATTTGGAGACATTATACTGAACAGAATAAGCTAGTCACAAAAGGATGAATATTATTTTATCCCCCTTATATGAGGTACCTAGCGTAGTCAAATTCACAGAGACAGAAAGTAGAGTGGTTGTTGCCAGGGACATAGGAGAACGAGGGATGGGGAGTTACTGTTTGAAGGCTCCAAAGTTTCAATATCGCAAGATGAAAACAGTTCTGTGGGTTGTGATGACCGTACCACAAAGATGTTCAGATACTTGGGGGTGTCTGGGTGGTCCAGGTGGTTAAGTATCTTGGTGTCAGCTGAGGTCATGGTCTCAGGGTTGTAGGATCAAGCCCTCCCTTGGGCTCCATGCCTGGTGCAGAGTCTGCCTATCCTCCTCCCTCCACCCCTCCCCACCTCAAATAAATAAATAAATAAATAAATAAATAAAATCTTAAAAAACAAAACAAAACAAAAAAAGAATGGCATTGAACTGTACGTTTAGAAATGGGGTCCCTGGATGGCTCAGTCCATTACGCAACTCCCTTCAGCTCAGGTCTTTTTTTTTTTTTTTTTTTCAAAGATTTTACTTATTTATTTGACAGAGAGAGACACAGCAAGAGAGAGGGAATACAAGCAGGGGGAGTGAGAGATGGAGAAGCAGGCTGCCTGCTCAGCAGGGAGCCTGATGCGGGACTTGATCCCAGGACACAGGGATCATGACCTGAGCCAAAGGCAGATGCTTAACGATTGAGCCACCCAGGTGCCCCACAGTTCAGGTCTTGATCCCAAGGTCCTACGATCAAGCCCTGCATCAGGCTCCCTGCTTGGCGGGGAGTCTGCTTCTATCTCTGCCCTTCAGCCCATTCGTTCTATCTCTCTCACTCTCACCCTCTTTCAAATGAATAAATAAAATCTTAAAAAAATAAAAAAGAAAAGAAATGGTGAAGATGGTAAATTTTATGTTATGTGTACTTCATAATTTAAAAAAAAATTTGAAAATACTTACATTTAAGATACAATAAATTGATGTTTTTCTCTGAAAACTTGAGACTATTTTTCTCATTTCTTAGAATCAGTAAATATACTATATATTTACATTCATATATACATACATATTACATATGTATTATATATCTTATATATGTAATATATAGTATATGCATATATAATGTGTATATATGTTAAATATAATTTATATATAGCTATGTATATATGAAAGTAGAAACCATTCTACAATATAACCTACAGCTAAAATCTACAGTGATCTTTTTCTTTTTACAACGCTCCTTTTCATAGGTTTCTGGTTTTTTTCCACTTAGTTAACTTCCCCAACAGCACTGTTTGTGGGCAAGAAATTCAGTCCTTAATGGCAGTATTGTCTTCATAGAAGCACCTTTACTATTACCTCCCTAAACCCCAAAGTATTTCAAAGTGATTTAGGGAGGAGAAAGGGATCGTCTTCATATATATGTTCCACCCGGGGCTTCAGAGTCCAAGAAGCAAATCAAGCTCAGTTATTAACACTTTATGGCACAAACCCTTGTTACCATCACAACAGATCTAGTTCATTGTACAAGGCCCAGTAACTGCGCTAAGTACTTTGCATTCATTACCTTATTTAATTACAAAGGCCCTCTTTTTTATGTGTTCTAAGAAGAGTATTTTAAACATATTATACACCTTTAATACCTTGGTATGAAAAAAAAAAAAAAATCAACTCTCTGTTTCCTTCCAAAGAGGAAGGCAGAAACTCTAGACTGCACATTAGTCAAGGTCACTCTAGGACCACATCATCCTAACTTTAGCAGTACTTAATAAGGTCAAACTCCTTTTAAGGAAATGAATTATAATCTATCTCAGCTCAGATGCTTTGGGAACTGATAGGAAAACCTGACTATGGTTGACAAAAGCAATAAAAAACAAACAAACAACAACAACAACAACAAACCCACCAGGTGTATTTAAGTTTTTATGCAATGAATATCTTATCATAGTAATCTTAGCATATGTGAAACCTCTAGCCAAGAGACAACAGAAAAATTACTGAAAAGCATCATGTCTATATTAAGATTGGTAATGTAAGGAATAAACCTTCCACTATCCTTTTGAGGACTGCTGTACTTTTATTGCTTATTGGCTACTCAACACATGAAACAATGTTTAAATAAAATGATGAATGAAATAACAAAGGAGAATTCCGTCAGTGGCTAGCTGGCTATAATCCGATGAAATTACACTGTTTATTTTCAAGTAATCCAACCAGACAATGGAGAGAGGGGACAAGGGACCAATTACATTGAGCGCTGAAATATTCTCAGTAAATACTTATATTACCTACACCTGTATCCTGGTGATGAGAGGTGAAGTCTAATTTGCCTACTAAAATGGTGGGAAATTTCTCACTGAACAACTATGATGGCTTAGGATTTATGCAATAGATTCCAATATAAAACAATTGTGGTAATAAATGGGCAAATTAGCTTGTTAAGGATTATAGCTTTATGGTATCACACAGCTGGAAGTTCTCAGCATTGAGCATTATTATTTTAAAGTCCTTTTCAGGCTAAGTGTTCAAAATGTGCTTCTTTAACACAAACAACTTCTCCGATTTGAAAATTATACAACTTTGTATCACAGGCATAACTGAGTTTAAATCGAAATTTCTCTGCCTGATTTTTTTTTTAAATACACACAACTCAGAAAATGATGACAGGTGTTTCTTCATTGTGGCAGAAATGGCTTACGATCCCAATTTATAGTGCATAGTTGTCAGTGGGAACAACTGTGCAGCCAAGAACTGTATTTTTCAGCTGCCCTTGCACCTGGGTAAAGTCATATGGCTATTTCCCACCAAAGAGATGGGAGCAAAATGGTGGATGTCACTTTGGGGATGATGTTGCTAAGTAGTGGACATGCATTCTCTTGGTTCTCTTTCCCTGTTCCATAGTTGTATGTTGAAGCCCATAATAATTTTGTAAGGTATCTTTTGACAATGTTAGAATCTCTATCAATTTGTTTCCTTGAAAGGCTAGGGTAAGAACAGCTCCTCAAACCTAGCCCTACCCCTCTCTATGCTGATTGAACTTTACATGAGCCAGCATCAAACTTCTTCTGCTTTAGGGCACTAAGTAATTGATATTAATTTGTTGTTATTTTGTTTTGTTTTGTTTTTGTCTTTCAGTAAGCTTTTTACCCAGCATGGGGCTTGAACTCACAACCCCAAGATTAAGGGTCCTGTGCTCTACCTATGGAGCCTGCCAAGTGCCCAATTAGCATAAATTTAAATAATAATCTCAACCTTACATCGAATCAAAAGTCTGCTAATTCTATCTCTTTGATATGTACTAAATCTGCTTTTTATTTTCATATGCACTGCTAGCGGTTTAGAATAAACCACCATCATTTGAAAGGGAATAGAAATAAGAGTCTCTTAGGAATCTCCTTACTCCCCAGTCTTACTCTTGTATCTAGGGTGATACTTAAAACTGAGAATCAAATTCTATCATCCCTCCTTCAAAAATCTTCAAAGGCCTCTTATGATACTAAAATTATATTCTTTCAAAATCTTACATCAGCCTAAAAAACTCTGAGTGACTTGGGTCCAGCCTGCCTCTCTAGGCTGGACCTGTGTTTTCTGACCATTCCCCTCCCAGCAAGCTCTGTTTTAGTCTCATGGTTCTCTTGTTCAAATTGGCCCCACCTTTTCTGTCTCCGAAACTCATCTTGGCTGCTTCTTCTCCTTGGAGGGCAGGCTCTGAGATCTTCTCAGAGTTGGCTCATTTTTACCTTCCCTAGAAAAGCCTTCTCTTAACTATTCGGTCTTCCATTAGCCTCCCTCATTCACTCTCTTTGATATCACTTCATTTGAGTCACTTATAGTTCTTCCCACAGTCTGTAGTTCTTACTTGTTGCTAATAATGTTTGGTGTCCCCACATAAACTGTAAGCTCCGTATGTTTGGGATATACACCCAGAAGTTGATGCAGAGCCTACAAATAAACAGAAGGCCAATATAAATATTTTTAAAGAACTACTGAATGATTGATTATTAGTTTGATTCTATATGAAGAAGAAATGGATTCTGATGACTGATATGCTGATAAAACCTATGAAGTGTTCCTGAGTCTCTTTTACTGAGTCTTTAGAATCCTGTAGCTCAGGATTGGTTGAAATCTTAAAGATTATCTTGTCTAAACACATTTATAATTCTTTTTTTTTTTAAGGACACATTCTTGGTCTCACGAGCATAGCATGCCAGTCCATTTTGTGATAAATACCCAACAACTGCAGAAGGAGCCCCAGCAACACTTTCCTTTACCACCATTGGGCTCTCCCTTCAGCAGACCATGGATACTTCCAAGATAGACTGTTACACATGTCTGAGGAGTAAAGAGTAAAGACTGGTTATTTCATTTAAGGACTAAGTCATGACTAAGTCGAACACACACATACACACATACGTGTAGAACTTTACTGCATTTTTGATGGAAACACTACTAAAGACTAGAACCCCTATGTTAAGAAGAAATGAATGCATATTCTGACTACAAGAATCATGATATGGTCTCTTTTCTCCACCCAGCTATACATTACAATTTGTTCTAAAAACCCAGGTATTCTACTAATGAAGCCTCTCCAATCATCACTTTGAGAGACATCGCATTCATTAACCATTCTTAAAAAATTTCGGCAGCCTTAATTTAAAGTCTATCTAAAACCCTCTTTTTGAAAAGGATGCCAAAATTTGCTTCAAAGGTAAGGAATCAACTGTGACCACAGGAAAAAAATTTTCTTTTTTTCTTTCTTTTTTTTTTTCCTTTTAAATTCCCCTGCAAGGAAACTTCCTTAATTGAGAAGCTTACATTAATTATCACTTCTTGTCTGGTTCCATCCCCAAAACAAGATCTACATCCTTCCCATTAAAGAAGATAATGACTTACTAAAAACCTAATTCTAGGCTCTGTGGGTTCTGGTACACAGGGGAGGCGGCTGTCTGCCATTTTTCTATGGATCCAGATAATTTACACCATGTATATAGTCATGGGATAACCCTCATTATACAATTCCTAGTCTACAAGACCAGGAGAAAACTTATCAAAATAAATCTTAACTTCTGACCAAGGTAGAAGACCTACTACGGGGTGTTAACAGAGTCAGGACTGTCAATCACTGCCTGGTCTCAATGTTTGTGTTATGAATTCCAACTCTGGTGGCATGAACTTAGGGTAAAAATCACTGTAAGCTGAGCAAGTCCAAAAAATACAAGCCTGGAGTGAAATATATTTGGGGCTGAGGTGGCGTTACCAATGTCTGAGATGGGTTTTTCTTTCTTCTCCTCCCCCCCCCACCTTCCTTTTGAAAGGCGATGCTTCTATTAGATTATTTCTGTAGCCAAAAGACACGGCTACTGTCTGGCTGAATTTGCTGCTTTTCTCTTGAATTAAAATAAATAAATAAGAGAAAAGTCTAACTCTTTTAAACAAAACACATCGGAATATTTCCTTTTTTCTTTTTTTTTTTTCCTGCCAACTGAACACATTCTATACATTCAGATAGGACTCTGGGCCACATAATGTATGATATGTACTGGTATGTGTACATCCCATGTACATGACGAGATGGGCTTCTCACCATAAGACTATCTGTGGGTACACAGGTTGGGGGGTAGTTAGCAGCCTGCTACCCTTGACTGACAGCTGCTTCATTGTCAGTTCTGCTGTACACAGACTCCTATCTCACCTGCTTCATCCTTTTCCTTCCCGATCCTTAAAAGCCCTGTCATCTTCTCTTAGCACTCCCTGGGAGTTTAGATCACATGACTCATTCTCCTCACTTGACAGGTAAAAATGGGAAGGCTTGAAAAATTAAATCGCCATCACATTTTCCAAGCCATACAACCAATGAATGGCCAACCTCATGCTAGGAAGCCCTGAATTTAGGGACTGCACACTCTGTGTGTCAGAGGCACTACCAGCACTTTCCTGACACACCCAAGGGGTCCCTCAAGGTCGCCCCACTTGCCATTGAAATAAAACTTGAAGGAAAGACATTTCACACCCAGGAGTCAAGCTCCTTTAGGCAACTGCAGATTCTTGTGCAGGGCATGGGAGTGGAGGGTTGGCAGTCCTTACAGTTTACCTACCGTCTCTGACCTTGTTTTTTTTTTTTTTTTTTTTTTTTTATTTGACAGAGAGAAATCACAAGCAGGCAGAGAGGCAGGCAGAGAGAGAGGAGGAAGCAGGCTCCCTGCTGAGCAGAAAGCCCGATGTGGGGCTTGAACCCAGGACCTGGGATCACGACCTGAGCCGAAGGCAGCGGCTCCACCCACTGAGCCACCCAGGCGCCCCTCTGACCTTGTTTTTGCAAGTTTCTTGGGACTTGCTAAAATTGCCTTTTGCGTGAGCGTCATTCTCTCACCTTTGCATTGACTCCTATATTCCCCATAATCCATCTGTCCTTGACTTTCCAGCACGGAAAAGGAATTATGCATTGGATTTTGGTTTATCCTGCATCAAATTTTTCATTATTTGTGTAAAGAACAGCTAGCACTTTGGGCCAACCATGTGTCAGGAGATCCGATAGACACTTGACCTAAGTTTTGCCTGATCTTTAACATATGCCTTTGTGATTAGGTGATGGCCCCCATGCAGAACTGAAAAGTAAACCTGTGTTTCATTGATTCTAAAGTCTGTTCTCTCTTCATTAAGCACTGCTGTTTCCTGTATTCTCCCTGCATTTTAAAGTGCTGTTTTCCCCAAAACAGAGCTGATGTGTTAGCCCAGTGCAGTAACACAGGATCCTCTAATCGTGGGATGTGCTGGTGTTCATTGGCATTAATCTTCCTTCCTCTTCTGACCAAGGACAGTGATCTGTTCAGGTTCAAGATGCCCTCTGTGTCCCCACATAGATGATTTTCTCTGAGGAAAATGAGTAATCCTCTAAAGAGATTGGTGAAGGCAGACAGTGGCCTCCATAGATTTTAAGGTTTTTATTACCTACATTACACCAAAGCTCCCCAAAATGTCTTTCAAGCACACAGTTCCCTTACAGATAAGACTGCATAAAATTGAATAGAAATGATCACATGGAACTTAGAGTTGTCTGGAATGAGGAAAAAGACTTCTTGTGTATTCAATTTCCCACCCCACATCAGCTCTTTCATTTCTGGGCAACATCAGTGATGCTATTTGTTCTGTGTGGAAACAGCACTCATGGTGGATTCTAGTATAACTAGAGACATGCACGGTGCATAGATTTAATTTGAGTCAGACCACAAAGCAAAACCTAAAGCAACAATCATTTGCCAACCCTCAATCCCTTGAGGGACTGTCAGATGACTAACACTGTTTTGCTATAGTCTGGGAGAGAATGGGGCTATCATTCTGAACAATCCACACAGTGGACCAGAAGTCTTGAGGGAGATTTTCTCTCTCCCTCCATCCCACCCCTCCCGTCCTTCCTCCCTCCCTCCCTCCCTTCCTTCTTTCTCTCCATCCTTCCTTCTTTCTTCCTTCCCATCCTTCTCCTCCTCCACCTCCTCCTCCTCCTCTGTCTCTCTCTCTCTCACACACACACAGTTGGCTCAAGGCTTTTCTGAATTACATGTTTATTTTGTCTTCTTGACTGATATTTCCTCATGTCTGAGTATTGTGCCTCTAGGAAGAAAAGCATAGTTTTTTTAAAGGAAAACTTCTCTAAAAGTCTTGCCAAAAATAAAGTGGCTTTAAAGAACAGCACATAAAGCGCTTCTTTTGAAGACAAGAATAATTTTGAAGAATTTTATTTATAATAATTTCTATTTTCCTACAAGTTTTTTGAAGAAGCAAGAAGGCCTCCATTTGAATAAGATCAGAAAAGACAGAGTCAATTGATGGCTCCCAGGGAAGGTGGGGTCACGGTGAAGGCTTAGGTACTACGGGACACATGGACATAATTCCTCTACTAGTCTTCCGTCATCAGTTTCCCACACCTGCAGTGATTTGGAATGTGAATTATGAATAGTCACTGCAATGGCTCTGTGTTCACAGATTCGTGTCCTGCACCTGTTCCCCTTCTCTGAGCCAGGCAGGGGTACTGACAGGTGTTAAACACACTGCATTCTGGCCTCTATTGTCTGCAGAGCTCACCTGCCTACTGGGCCTGACACTGCTTCTACTCATTCCTCCGGATCAAGTCGCCTATCTTCATCTCTGAAATGGGATCCTCTCCCCTCCCCCCTTGAAGAATTCTCTCTATCCTCCCTTGAACACAACCTGATTCTAGTTTGTCTGTCAATGAGTTAATGAATATTTGCCTGTAGATCTGTCTGCTTGGCTAAGTGAGTAAGTTGAGATGAAGCCCATTTCTTATTTACATGATGTCCTGACCATCCAACCCAGTGCCTGGCAGTTGGAAGGTGCTCAGTGAGCACCAGGGTTGTGCCTGGTAAATTTCAGGACTTGAGGCTGGTCTTGCTTTAAATGATACCTACATGACTCCAGAAACTTTGGCTGGCAGTTCCAATCAATGGTCACTTCCTACAGATTTTTCAGACATTTTCTCTTTTTCTACTAAATAGAAAAAACTGCTTTAAATTATAGAAAATTTCTGGGGCACCAGCATGGCTCAGGAGGTAAGTGTCTGACTCTTGATTTTGGATCAGGTCATGATCGCAGGATTGTGAGATCCAGCCCTGCATCACACTCTGTGCTGAGCGTGAAACCTGATTGAGATTCTCTCCTTCCTTCTCTGTCTGACCCCCGCCCCCCTGCTCATACTTGCTCTCTCTCAAATAAATAAATAAATAAATACAGAAAATTTCTGTATGAAATTCTGCATTTCTCATACTGTGGGCACAATACTCTGCAAATAGTGAACATTATTAGATAAATGCCAAAAAACATTAGGGTACTTTCTCTAGGTTATGTGGCTAGGACAAACAGTAAATAAGTCCTTTAGGACTTAAAATAAGTCATACATTTCTCTAAACTTTGCAATGAATTGTCTCATTTGATCCACACAACTATGGCGGGGGGGAGGAAATAAGTACTATTTTAGCCCCAGTTTATAAACATGCAGAGAGAAGGTAAGTTGCCCATGGTCATACAGTTGTACATGGTGATACCAGGATTTGGAAAGCTCGTGCCTTTAACTACCACCCTTAGCAGCCTTGATTAATGGATGCTGGGTAGGCTTAGAAATGCTGCAAGAAGGAATTCCACCTAGAAAGCAATCAAGAGCAGAGTGGGGAGGCTACACCAGAAAAGGTAGGAGGAATCGTGTGTTAAATTACATTTTATACATCTATGGTCCAAAGGTCTCTCAAGTCCTCTTGCTCATGCCGTTACTGCAAATGGCATTTGGTTTACTCTCGTTTACTCCTCCATCAATAAAACGTGTATGTTCATGGCATCCTGCTCTTGGTGATGTTGCTTTTTAGAATAAAAAAAAAAAATGTAAATGTGGGGTGAAAAGCTACTTTGTTTTGCACTCATTTGGATTTCTGTATTATGAGACTGGATTGGATTTGGGTTTGTGTCATCTTAAAAATTGATATTCTGGGTTAGGGAATGAAAAGTTCAGATGATTTTAAAAAGACGCTTTTTCGTCATTCTTAAAACCAACTTTACCGATGTGTAGCTAATACACTATTTTATTTGTAGTTACATTTTATCTCTTCCAGCTTGTCTGCTAGTGTTCCTACTTGGTAACATTACCAACCTCTTGTTCCTGTTACTGTGCATCCCTAAAGAAATAAAACACCATTTTGAAAATGGCTCGTGACTGAGATTTCTAGTCCCCCCTCCCTTACTCCGTACTTGAGTGATTCCCCACTAATTTCTTTTCAGAGCTCCATCTGCTCTGTGGTTCAGTTCTCTTTCTCTGAAATCATCAAATCCAAGGGAAACTACTTTCCAAAGTTTTGGAAGCAAGCTATTTAGGGAGCACTAACTAATGAGTAATCATACTTATCAGTGAAATTCTTGTGGAGTCTGTCCTCTGCAAACACTTAGAAAGTGTCATTTGTTTGTTTAATTTTTTTTTCCTTATGTTAACATTTTTGTTAAATTGGACATTTTGGCTTGACCTTGACTCCAGGCTATAGGGATATTAAATAGCATGGGAGACATATCTCGTAAAAGAAGAAGGATCAGAAATTTGGGTCTTGGATATTGTAATGGATTTCATACATCTTGAATTGGAAATATGAAATCATCTTCAAGTGTACCTACATCTTCTCCTGGTGACATAACTGATTGTGTTTTCTTCTGCAATTTGCTTTCAGCTTTTGAAAGAACAATCACAGTTACAGAAGAAAAAAAAAATTCCATTACCAATAGATCAATACCTTTTTATTTCTTTTTAATTTTTTTTAAAGATTTTATTTATTTATTTGACAGAGAGAGATCACAAGTAGATGGAAAGTCAGGCAGAGAGAGAGAGAGAGGGAAGCAGGCTCCCTGCTGAGCAGAGAGCCCGATGCGGGACTCGATCCCAGGACTCTGAGATCATGACCTGAGCCGAAGGCAGCGGCTTAACCCACCGAGCCACCCAGGTGCCCCGATTTCTTTTTAATTTTTTTAAAGATTCTATTTATTTATTTGACAGAGAGACCAATGCAGGGCTTGATCCTAGGACCCAGGGATCATGACCTGAGCTGAAGTCAGACGTTTAATGACTGAGCCACCCAGGCATCCCAGATCGATATCTTTAATATGAAACTTTTCTGAAACTCTTCAGGATAAATCAACATTATTATTATTATTATTATTATTATTATTATTATAGAAATGGGGAAGGAGCAGAGAGAGAATCTAAAACAGGCTCTCAACTCTCAACGCAGGGATGGATCTCATGACCCTGAGATCATGACCTGAGCTGAAATCAAGAGTCAGACACTTAGCCAACTGAGCCACCTGGGCACTTCTATTTATTATTTTCTTAACAGAAAATTTATTCTTAAGCATAAAGGGTAACAGATTGTGAGGAATCGACAGTGTGTACTTTGTTCTATCAACATTTTTCACATTTGATAATAAAGAATACGATTCATTGGAATGGATTTCTCTGTTTCCTCTAGGTGGGTTACAGTCATAGATTTCTACTTGAACATTTAGCCTGTCATTATCCCCACGCTCAAAGTTGAGTGCAGAACATCTAGTGAATAAGTCAAAGAATATAGGAAAGACTGATTACTGGAACTTCAAGAGTCCCCAGAGCAGTCAGGGGAAAACCCAATCTACGTCAGACTCTAATATTTATTGGGAACATGACACTGATGTGGTCACTTTTGCTTGTTTACTGTTGAAGTGCAGTTTACTAAAATTTGAAATTACTGAATTCCTTTTGCATGGCTAGTCATGAAAGCGAAAGGGAAAACAGACACTGGAATGAGAAGGCAGCAGGAACATGGAGAAAATAAATTAAAAGAGGAGAAGTATATAAACAACATTCTAGAAGCCCTCCTGTCTCTACAATCTCTTATTAAGTAGTGAATTCTTCATTATTTGACTTTCCAGAAGATGCTGAAATGGTGTAAATAACATCTGCATGGTTGGACCCCAGGAAAAACCCAGCCAAACCAAAGACAGCCACCTGAGTTCACATATCAACTGTCAGGGGTCTGGGACTATCTGAACTTGGTGTAAAAGGGAATCTCTGAGTTTCCTCAAAGCTCTGTAAATTTGAGAGAAATGCCATTTCACCCTGCACGTACGTGGGATGAACGCAAACTCACGTGGTTCAGTCAGCAGGAGGACTGACTTATGAATCATCCCCTAGAAAGATCTTTGAGATAACTGTCTGCTATCACAGATCAGTGAGGTTGCTGTCAAAATCTGGTGACTTAGACTATATTTTATTAGGGTACTCTCTAGGAGCAAGAGGGGTAACTCTTGAGACCTATTCTGTGTGGGTCAAATCACACCTCACTTGTTTGAAAACTCCCTCTCTCAAATAGAATAGGTTCTCAGAGAGAGAGAGGCACGGAGTTCCCTCCATTAATGAGACAACGGGGTTGCTGCACCTACAGAAGCAAAGGGTAGCGAAACCTTGATAGCATAGGCAAGCTTGGATGCTGTTGTGCAAAAGAAACTTTAGGGTTATGGGTTATCCACGGTCAACCTGAAGCCAGTGCAGAAAAACTGTAGGCTGAGGATATTTTAACAGAGTGGAAGATTTTCTAAGAGATGGAGTGAAGTCTTCTAGTTTAAAACAAAAAGAAGGGGCGCCTGGGTGGCTCAGTGGGTTGAAGTCTCTGCCTTCGGCTCGGGTCATGGTCCCAGGGTCCTGGGATCGAGCCCCACATCGCGCTCTCTGCTCAGCAGGGAGCCTGCTTCCTCCTCTCTCTCTCTCTCTCTCTCTGCCTGCCTCTGCCTACTTGTGATCTCTGTCAAATAAATAAATAAAATGTTAAAAAAAAAAAAAAAGAGAGAAAAGAAAAAACAACTCTGATGATTCTAACTCATTACTCTTCAAGCCCTGGTTATAATGCAAATTGACGGGCACGTTTTTGGGACTGCTGAGGCACTGGGTAAGAAATTGAGCTAAATAGGAACCACAGGTATTATTTACTAAAAACACAGCTTGTATTAGATCTCGTGGTAACAATGCGTATTACCATTGCTCACGTTCAGAAGAATTCCGTGAAGTTTGTATTACTATCCCTATACCACAGATAAGAAAACAGAAGATCAAGAATGTTTCATGAAGTTCCCATTTCTGGTGAAAATTGGAGCAGAGGACAACACCAGTCTAAATCTTTATGCCTACGAAATCTCTATCTTATCCTGGTTTTCTTAGATGCTCACAGAATCTGACACATGAACTGTATCTTTTCCACCAATTAAGATGTTTTTTTTTTTATATCCCCTCCTTATACTATGTCTAAAACCTGCCCATATTCTCTCAGATGTGCTAACAGCCGTGTTTAGTTAAGCTTCTGAAAAATTATGGCAGGAGCCTGTTCTTAAATCTGCTCTTCCCCCCGGCCATCTGTTTTCTCAGACCCACTCACTTGCTCCTTCTCCACCAACAACCGTTGGAGGGTCTGGCTTCTCTCCTTCTAACCGATCATTCGGTTTTCAACTCAGGAACAACTGTCTTCTCTCTCTCCTTAAGTATTCTTGATTTGCTATCTCTTAATACTTCTTTTCCTTCTTGACTTCGAGACCATCTTCTGTGAGATGTCCCTCTGGGAAAGGTCTCCTATTCCTGGGACCTGCCTTCTTCTGACTCAAATCTTGAAGAGTCATAGAATGCCCCAAATATTAGTTACATCTTCTGAATTTCTATGCTTAAATAGCTTGTGTACAACGAGGCAGCAAACTGCGGAGTCTCTTGGGTTTCTAGTTGTCTCATTTGCCGTGGGTGCATAGCATCTCCTCAAAAAAGTATAAATTCCTTAAAGAAAGGGTTATATCTGTAGACACACTTATTACTCTAAAACAGGGTTCACAATGGAACTTAAAAATATATTCTTTTATTTGACTTATTTACTCAATCAAGGCTTATAATTTGATGCAAAAAGCACCCCGTGTTTTTTGGTTGATCGGAATTTTCATGAAAATACCCAGTTGACTTCGATCTTTCCTAAGTAAAAGCCAGTATAAGTTTGTATTTACATGACTGATTATATCAAAGGAAGTGACTAATTCCAGATTTTCTTCTAGTGGAAAACAGATTTGTCTCTAATTGGGAAAATCTTCTCTACTTAAGCTTTGTGTTATCCCCAAAACAGCAAACACACAGTAGATTTGAAAAGAGGACAAAACAAAAAAAAAAAAATCACCAACTCTTGAAGACCAGAAAAAAAATTTAACAACATGCACAATTTATTGAGAATTTATTATGTGCTGGAGTCCAACCACCCACTTCACGTATCTCTAAGGTTTAGCTTTCTAGCACATCTATGTGAACTGTCCATCAGCACCCATGAGTTCAAGGTGTTTAATGTGCAGAAAAAAACTTCCCAACTTTTAGGAACATTTCTGCTTACAATCTTACATCATGTTTTCCCTGTAGATTTACAAGTGCATATCCAAACTGTAACCTTATTTTTTTTAAGATTTTATTTTATTTGAGAGAGAGAGAGAGAGCGTGAGAGGGGAGAAGGTCAGAGGGAGAAGCAGACTCCCCATGGAGCTGGGAGCCCAATGCGGGACTTGATCCTGGGACTCTGGGAACATGACCTGAGCCGGAGGCAGCTGCTTAACCAACTGAGCTACCCAGGCACCCCTGTAACCTTATTTTTTTTTTAATGGAATCGTGGTGTCGTGTCTTTTTTTTTCTTTTCTGGTCTACGTAGATACTTTGTTAGAGTACAAACAGTGTAAGTGTGCACACACAAATGCACAACAATAAAACGAAGTATTTTTAGTATCTGTGAGCGTAGGTATCATTCTCTGAACGTAAGATGTGGAGAAGTGTGGCAACCTTTTTGAAATTTTGCTGCATTTTAGATAGAAAGCATGTTTACTGAAGTCTGAGGAAGGTGCCTCAGTCACTTGATCTTGACATGATCCGCAGCTCCTGCAGGCTCAAAGTCAATGTGGAAAGAACTGCTGTACAAGAGTGATCACACGTTTACCCTTGACTTTAGATCGTCTGCATGCTCTTTAACTAGAAATATTGCTCAGGGTTTGCCAAACACGCAAAGGCTGAGGCTTTCACCATTTTGCAAGCAAAGGAAACAGCATTTGAACCCCTTTTGAAAAACTTCTTTTTTTTTTTTTTTCACATTAAGAGGCGCCACACGAACAGAACGTGCCATAAATAACGTGTGCTAACATTTTCCAAAAACTGGACATCAATTAATGCTAATTTATGAGGAAACTTCTTTGGAAGAGATTAGTCCAGACTCATAACTACTGAAAAGACTCATTAATATAAATGTTAAAGGGAGTTTTTTTTAAAGGGAGGGCATTAAGGTAAACGCATATCATTACATTGAAAGCTCATAATTTATTGAAAATTCAGTGGAAAGGAAACTTTACACTGTATGTTTCCAAAGGTAATGTTTTAACACATTAATCAAGAAAATAAAGTCAGGTTGAGGATGTGACCTTAAAAAACACATGCCATGAAAATCCAGCGTAATGATACCTAACGTTTATTGAATAAGTACTACGTGCGTCATTAGGCGTACACTATCTTGTTTATTTTTTTTCCAAACAATACTATGGTGTAGGTCATATTATTTTTGCCATTTTACAAGGGAGAAAAACTGAAAATCAGGCAGATTATGTCAGGTGCCATAAGTCACAAAACTAACAACCGGTAAAAATCAGATTCAGAACCCCATTTCTTAAACCACACACAATACTATATTCTACTGCCATTGACGATTGTCAGATAGATGTACGGACACATTTAGGTAAACTTATGTAATGCTTTATTCTCTAGGATCTTTAAAAATCAAATAAATCATTTTTCCATGAGTTAAACTATACATTTCTACACATACACAAATTAATTCAACTCTGATGGTCTTAAGTAATTTCTTTGCTAAAATAAAAATGAAAAAAAGTTTATATTTATTTGGTTTCTTTAGGGATGTGTGTGTGTGTGTGTGTGTGTGTGTGTGCAGATGTGAGTATATTTTGGTAGAGAAAAGATGGGGCATTGGGGAGAATGCAAGAAAGCAAGATTTATCCACAATCTTAAGATTGGTTATCTATTGCCTAATAAATGATAGATTTCTGGTAGATTTATTTGACTTAAATGTGCATATTTCTTCTACAACCTGCAATTGACCCTATAATTGGGCAAAGATTCTAGCAAAATATGGATTTTCATTATCTTAGTAGGCAGTAAAATATATGGATCCTTCTAGAACAATGGTTCTCAAACTGGATCATGCTTCAGAATCATCTGGAAGGTTTGTCTAAGCAGAGTCTCCCAGGCTCTTGTTTCTGCTTCTATAGGTCTAGAGCAAGGCCTGTGAATTTTCATTTCTGACAAGTTCCAGAGACTTGCTGTTGGTTCTACTCTAGCGACCCTGCTTTGAGAACCTCTGCACTAGAACGGGCACTATTAATGGAATATACATAAGCCCCTAATGTACTTTAGTGATAATAGTCAAATATTCAATAAACAAATAGTGTAGTTTGTTTTTAGATCAATGAATAAAATATATATTAAGTAGTTACAGATAGATTTATAAATAATTATTACATTCAGTTCACAGAACAAACTAAAAGATTAATATCCCAAAATAATTTGCTATGATTATTGAATAACTTCAGACTTTCTAAGTCTTTTTGTAGCTACCAGCATTCTACTCAGGCACTCAATGTAACTTGAGGTTAAAAAGAAAGAAAAAAGATGAACTCTCAGGGCCAGTCCTTCCTGAATTCTCCATAGGAACTGAAAAGCTTTCAACCTGAGTAAGTTGAAAGAGGGAATCTCATTAGAAATGGACCACATTCAGCACACAGAATTAAAGGAGTTATATTTGGATGATTAAGTATTTAGAGCTCATCAGTGAAAAGACAAGGCTCAGCTACCAGGATAAACAAAGAGAATTCACCAAGGAAATAAGAAGGAAAATTAGGGATGAAGTTAAGAGGAATAAAAGATGCCACTTTCAATTGTGAAAGTAAAATCCTGTCTATGTTTTCTCAATAATTCGCTTTAAGGAAAACCTCTCCTCATGAATCTCTTCAGGGGTAGGCGGCTGTTGGCAAAATCGAGTATGAAATACTTCCAAAGTTTACTTAACATGGGTTTCTAAAAAACAAACAAGCAACAACGACAACAAAACCCCCCACAGACCCGTGTTCCCGATTCTACGGGAAACATTTGTGTATCAGTCCTGTAACGTCCTCTGTAACTGAAGGAAGAAGTATGAGTTTAACATGCAAAATTCACTACATGAACCTGTGTGAAATGTTTCAATTATTTCTATAATAACATTTAACATGTTCCAGATACAGCGCATTAAGCACAGAGCCAAGAAATGTTCCCAGCCTATGCTGTTTTTCATTTGGGTGTATTATAAGTGTATGAAACACATGTTAGGAATATATTTCATATTCTGCATTTGTAAAATATCAAATTTATATCAGCAGAAACCACAAGGCAGCACAGGAGCTGCCCCCAGAGCAAGGCCATTTTGCAATCAAACTTTTAACACCACATTATCATTTTAAAGAACAAATCTCCTGGTTGAAATGAAGAAAATGATTTTCACAACTCATGGAAATTTTCTTTATGTATTTATTACACAGGATTCAAAACACACACTCAATAAGAATTAGTCTCAAGTTTCTATTTTTTTGAAATATGTGCCATACTCCAAGTACATATTACAAATAAAATTAATTCAGCTTGGCTATCTTATTCTATTTTACAGCAGAGATAAAATTTTGTGAGACTTTTGAAGTTTATGCTGGGGTCTTCAGATTTTTCTGTGCTAAAAAGCAATCAAGGAAGAAAAGTATTCTTCTCGTAAGCTAGATAAGTTTATTTGCAAACTTCTTTGGTATTAAAACATAAAATGTTGCTAGTTTTCTGAGAAATTCACTTATGCCACAGAATTTACCTTGCAGCCCCAAATATTAGGCTTTTCTCCCCATCTTATTTTGTAATTATAAATATTATGCTAACAGCTATATTTTATAATAATTATAAATGACATGGATTTGGGTAGGACCAGCATAGTTTGCCTTATATTGAATTATTTTCTAATATAAGTACTTTTGTGCCTGGTTCCACTATCATTATGATCACATTTACAGATCCTAAATTACATACTCATTTCCTAGACCTGGCAGGTCCTGGTCAGTTTAGGATATGCTTGAGATAAGCTAATGTCCAAAATAGAACCTGAAATATCAGTGCAGAGTTCATACTCCACCGGTCGGTATACAGCCAGCTACAGTCATGGATCGTACCTTGGGGTTTTTCTCCCATTAAAGGAAACTATTTGATCAGTGTGTCTCTTGGGCTCCCACACAGAGCTGGCAAGTTACTTAATTTCTCTGTCCTCAGTTTTCTCATTGGGCAATTAGGGAGAATAGGAACACCTGCCTCATCAATTTTTTGTGAGGACTTAATTGAATTCATACCTGTAACATACTGAAAATAGCTTAGAGCACAGAGCAAATGCTACACGGGTGTGATAGGTACTATTATCCCTCACCAGTAAGATTGGTGTTCGCAGTGTGTTCGCAGTGCCTCCCTAAAAGGCATATGCATTTAATAAGTGAAGAGTAGATTAATAAATAAAATAATGACGCTTTTCCTTGGATTCCTCCCCACACTTTTTTTTTAACCTCTCTAATAAGTTATACCGTATTTCGTATTAAATTAAAATGTTTGTTCTCATACTATGTTCCCCCTACATTACTTGTGGGCAGGGAGTGTGTACCTTGTTCCTATTTCTAGTGCCTCAGTGACAAGAACCAGGGCTGGAACACAGGATATATCTATTATGAGCATGTGTGGAATGAATTAACAACAGCAGAAGAGCCCAGAGAAATGTGAGAGACTTTGCCTCTCAATCATTAATTTTTTTAATTTATTTTCATTCCATATTTCTAGAGCAACTAGTCTGTGGATGACATTTTGCTGTGTGTGATACAAAAATGCATCACGGTCCCTTACTTCGAGAAAATTATAAATTAATAGCGAAGGCAAAATAACACAAAATGCTTCTACCTGGGTAATATTGGACTCACAAAAGAGTATTATAAGAAATGCTAAGAAATTCCACCAGAAGAAGACATCATTCCCAGCATCACAGAGTGCCAGAAAGGCATCACGACCTTGTACTAAGTTATCTCCTGCCTTATAGCAAACAACGGCCTGGCTCCATTTTCCCCCACTGGATTGGTTAAATTGATATTTGTTTGTTTGATGATGAATTAAATTTGTGTCTATTTCTACCCAGACTCACTAAACCACCTGTGAATTCAATCAAAGTGGTGAAGTGCATTAAACAAAATTCATGGGCTTTTTTGGATTCTTGTCGGCATAGCTCAGATAATAATATCTGTTTGTTGACTTTGGGGCTATATATTAGGAAGCCAAGGAATTAGTGAAACTGCTTAAACTCATCAGAACATGAGTATTTAATAGTGTTCCCAGCTATCAGTAAGCACGGCTCTCTGTTCCTCGGCAAACAGTGACCACAGGGAAAGCATATTTGATGAAGAGCCAGGAGCGAGTATAACCAAACTTGATCACTTTCAGTGTCGTGATCAGTTAAAAGAGCTAATCGGGCAAGCTTGTGTAGACACAGCATTGACTCCTATGACCCACTTTGTGCATATGTGTGCATGTGTGTGTCTGTGTGTTTCCATGATATACTCTTCCTCTTTTTACTCGGTAGAAATGGCTTGACGCAAATGTGAGTGGACCTGGCAAGACGTGTTCTATTTCACAAATTTCTAATCAGAGTGGAGGACCCAGGAGCCTCCTGCCAGCCTGGGGCCTGAGGCATCCTGCAATTCACATTGTCAAGTGTTCCCTGCCTGTAAACAGTTACCTCACGTTACCTCAGAGCGCGAGGCCATGTTTGCATGTGAGAGCCGCCAGCCACAGTATGGCTTAGCTGAGACTCTGACTTCTGGAAGTCATTTTCCACCACGTGCACGTTTCAATAAATCTGCAAAATAACTTAACCAAGGAGACCCTGGGTGATTTTTCTTCTTTCGTTTTTCTCCCCACCCCCACCCCACGCCCAACTGAGCTGTAAAACTAAGTCCCCTTTATCACAAAAGTCTCCACTGTGTAATCCAATGGGCTTTCAGGGTTGGCTTTCACACATGTTTGTCTCTTCCTGTGCCACTAAATTGTATCAGCTGCTCTGCATTTGGGCCTGATGGGGACTGCTGAGGAGGGAGAGGCGGTGGCTGTATTTGTTGGCTATGTCCTCACAAAAACGTCCGGATCAGGGAGTGCCAGTTGAGGCATTCGTGGAATTTACTAGATCTGTGTAGGTTATTTCATTCGTTTTTTAATTTGGTATTTGGTTAAAAGAAGAGATAAAGAAATAAAAGATAAACACCTTGAGATCTGACTTGATTATAGTTTCTGTTTCATACCACCTTATAAATAATAATATGGCATTCTATATTCCATTATGTTGACCTAGGTATGCATAATCCTACCGATCATAACAATATATAAATTAAATATATATAACTATAATAACACTATATATAGTAATGATACATATAATACACTATTTCTAATAACATTCCTGAGTAGCTCTGTGGGCCTTGGATACAATGTTGTCTAAACTAAACAGTTTGTGTGGTTATGATTTTTGATAAATGCAACTCTCCTAATGTCAAATAAGTGTTTTACATGTATTTATGTGTGTGGGTGCTACTTTTAATAGAACCAACACATGAGATAATATGGCCAACCCGGGGTCTTAAGGGTCTTAAATGTATTTATTAGGAAGAATTACAATTCAGTCTTTGTTTTTTTTTTAAGATTTTAATTATTTACTTGACAGAGAGAGACACAGCAAGAGAGGGTATACAAGCAGGGGGAGAGAGAGAGGGAGAAACAGACTTCCTGCAGAGCAGGGAGCCTGATGCATGGCTCCATCCCAGGACCCTGGAATCATGACCTGAGCCAAAGGCAGGCACTTAACGACTGAGCCACCCAGGCGCCCCACAATTCAGTCTTACAAAAAGCTTTGATTTCACTTTCCCAGAATGATCCTTCCCCTTAGATCAGCCTTCTTTGGCTTATGCAGTATAAGTTAGATCTACTGGTCTGAAAGAAACTGGATTTTAATCCTTAGCCATATGGCTAACTTGCTGGGTGACTGGACAAGTCCTTGCATCTTTTTGGGCCTTGCTATCATTCTGTAAAATGGAGAACATCTTACTTGTATTACTTCCTCATGATTTGGGGCCTGGTCAAATAAAATAATATATTTTGAAAATGTTAATAGTATCATCCCTAAAAAGATACTGCTAACACTATTGAAATTATAATTTAGTGATCATTATTATTTTCCTTTTCATGTTCTTCTTGGGTTTTCTTCCTCCTTTGCACATCTTGACTTATATTTCTCTGGATATTTCCACTGGTGTTGGAAGCTCAGGTTGGCATAGTTTTCTGTAACAAGCTAGATGGTAAATATTCTGGGCTTCATAAGCACCTGATCTCCGTTGCAAACACTCAGTTCTGTCATTACAGCATGGAAGCAGTCACAGGTAATTGTAGGCAAATGGGCATGACTGTGTTCCATTAAAACTTATGAATGCTGAAATCTTCATTTCATGTAATTTTCATATGTTCTGAAATATCATTCATCTTTGCATGTTGGTTTCATTTGTTTATTTGTTTTTTGTTTGTTTGTTTTTTGTTTTTTTTTTTCTATTTGAAAACAAAGAAGATACCATTCTTAACTTTTGGTCCTACAAAACAGGTTGTCTGAGCCAGATTCCTCCTGGGGGCCATAGTTTGCTAACTTCTGCTCCAAGCAAAGAGCTAACCTCATGACCATGCTTCAGACAAGAAGGGCAGTTCTTAGCTTAGAGGAAGGGGTACTGGTAGTTGGAGGTCAACCCCAAATCCCAGGTTTTACCTCTAGCTCAAATTCCAGGGAGAAATACTAAATAACATGTGATAAAAATATAATCCATAATGTGTATTTCTTTCAAACTACTCATCCTCAGGCAATCCAAGGACAAATGGCTGATTTTCAATTACTTTACCTTCAGTTTGCTACAATGGGCCAACTCTTCATCGGTGATGTTAGAATGTTATAAAGGAAAACATAAACTAGAAATCACTTAGGTCCTCTCTTTTTCTAGAGGAAGGAACTGCTATCCCACCAAAGTAGAATAGTTTGCTCAAAATCCATGCAGGGCGAGACTAGAACTCATATGACCCAAGAGGGGGCCCTTTCCACTACACGATTCTGTTGCTCTAATTGCTCCTGGAAGCTCATCCCAAACAAAAACAGAACCAAAGTCACAAACTCTTGGACCCTTCAATAATTCTAGGTGAACATGCTGACCCAGTCATTTCTCCCTCGTTTTAGAACTACACGGCAGAGGGAGGGTTTTGAATAAATGCCAGTGACCTGCTCAATATCCCCAGTTGTCAGGTAAAGTTTTAGGACAAGCAGCTATGGTGGCCAGCTCCTGGAAGGGACGGCTGTCTCTGTTTAAATCACATCTTCTTTTCATGGGCTACTAAAAATCTTTAGGGCATTAGCCCTCAAAAGACTTGTGCCAGGGGCACCTGGGTGGCTCAGTGGGTTAAAGCCTCTGCCTTCGGCTCAGGTCGTGATCCCAGGATCCTGGGATCGAGCCCCACATTGGGCTCTCTGCTTGGCAGGGAGCCTGCTTCCCTCTCTCTCTCTCTGCCTGCCTCTCTGCCTACTTGTGATCTCTCTGTCAAATAAATAAAATATTAAAAAAA
Source organism: Enhydra lutris kenyoni (assembly GCF_002288905.1). Taxonomy (NCBI): domain Eukaryota; kingdom Metazoa; phylum Chordata; class Mammalia; order Carnivora; family Mustelidae; genus Enhydra; species Enhydra lutris. The sequence goes on along the minus strand of NW_019154141.1, from coordinate 3,039,780 downwards.
AAAAAAAAAAAAAGACTTGTGCCAGCAGACACGGCACCACAGGGAGTTTCATTTTGATTTGGCTGGGGATCCACCCCCAGCAACCTTCCCAGTCAAACCCGCAACCCGTCTCTGGGAGAGTTCACCGCTGCACCATCACCTAAGGCCACATTTAAAATCCTGCAGTTTTTCATTCTCATGCAAACAGACACCAGAATGGAAAGGTGGTGCATATATTATCCACATCTGTCTGCTACAAATTCTGCTCAGTTTCATGCTTTTAGGACAAATTCCAGGCAAAAGGCCACTGGGAGAGGCTCCATTTCTCAGTACCCCATGCCCAGCTCTGTCAGTGAGGCGGCAGAATAATTTCTTTCATAAGGTCTGTCCCAGCCAAAAACAACATACCCGTGCCCCGTGGCATGGGATCTCCGAAGGGAAGGGACTGTGTTCTGAATTACACTCCGAGGGGAGCTGACCTGAGATCAGATGCCTTAAGACCTGGAAAGCAGCGAGACAGGAATATATCAAAGATGGACTTTATCATTTGGTATGGTTGGAAAATCAATTTTCTATATATGGAACCGTGGCATGGATAAAATCCTCCTCTCATACTACACGCTCCTTCTCCCCCGGTGTACGTGAGAAGGACCGCATTTGGAGCTGGATAGCAACACTCAAGAAACAAGCATCTCCAAGTTGGAGCCAATCATTTAAAGTGATGGAAAAACAAGGCTTCTTTAAAAAAGACATGGAAAGATGTCATTTATATGCACAGATTAAATTAGCAAAAAATATAGGCCTATTCAAGGTCCCCACTGTGCTTCTTTACGTATCTAATGGAAAAATGGCTCCTGATCCAGGATTTTATTATTATTGTTATTATTTGAAATGCCACCTTAGAAAAAAAATTTCCATTCGATACCCACCTTACTAGGAGAGGCTCAGTACAAAAATAAATAGTCGAAAATGTGCTGTGACTAAAATAGCGTTAGCCAAATTAATGCTAAATTTCCATCTGGACTTCAACATGCTACCACCCAGAAATATTTTCTGGATCTCATTTCTATCTAGCTCTTTTTTTGTTGTTGTTTCTTTTTTTCTTTTCTTTTCTTTTTTGTTTTGTTTTGTTTTCTTTTCTTTTGAGATTCTTTCCATTTGACTTTCTATGGTAATAGTGTTGGGCAGTTGGTATAAGGCAAATTATTTTATCACCGCCTTAGGCTTACCGCCCATCTCTAGGAGGTAGGTGCTATCATGGGATTCCATTGGGAGAGGGCGCCTCTAATGGTGGTCTTCTACCCCACTCTGGGCATTTCAGCAGGTTTATTCTTGGCTATGACATAAGGAGGCAGGCAGAGTCTCTGACAGCAGGGCACACTGTCCCTGCATCTCTTTATCATGCCTTGCTATAACTTTGGCTCTACAACCTTTAATGAGTAAAGGAACAAACAAACGTGGGACCAAGCAAAGCCTCAACCAGAAGAGCTGGACTAACCAGGTAGTGAAATAGTAGATTAGTTCTCATAATTAAAAATATTCTTACTATTGACAATTCCAAAAACCCTTGGTACATTGGACAAGTCACACCCACAGGGGCACCTGGGTGGCTCAGTGGGTTAAGTCTCTGCCTTCGGCTCAGGTCATGATCTCAGGGTCCTGGGATCGAGCCCTGCATTGGGCTCTCTGCTCAGCAGGGAGCCTGCTTCCCCCTCTCTCTCTGCCTGCTTCTTTGCCTATTTGTGATCTCTCTCTGTCAAATAAATAAATAAAAATCTTTAAATTAAAAAAAAAAAGTCACACCCACAGTCTGACCCTTTCAGAAATGAATTAAATTCTTACAATGGTTGGGGGAGGGGCGGGGGCAGGCGATAAAAACAGATTCAAAATCCTAAAGTCTAGGCCACCGTCCAAGTTTCATTATTAACTTACTCTGTGACCTTGTACAAGTCATACAACTACCTGGGTCTCTAGATCCTTCTTTTAAAAAATGGGACTAATAGCAGCTGTACTGCCAACCTCTTGGTAGTATCTAAGCAGATTCTTGGATAGTTGCAAATGGCCTTTGGAAGCACTAAAAATGTGCCCTAACAGCACTTTTTTTTTTTTTTTCTTGCCAGGAAGATCAGCACAAATTATTTTATAGCTTAAAGAGATTGCTATTTGAAAATTCAAACTAAAATTTATTGGGCATCTCTTCTATGCTTGGCCCTTCCTAAATACTATCTTCAACCCTCACAAAATCCTTGGAGGTTATGTGTTTTTATTCTAATGTGACAAGAGAATAATCAAATCTCAGAGAGCTGAAATAACCTGTTTAAGATTGCACGTTATCCATGGTAGAAGTGCTCTGAGCTCCCAGAACTGGCTGACCCCAAGAAGTGGGAGCCAGTCATCCACTACGCAGTATAGAGACCTATTGCTGGGACCAAAGATTCTTGTTTCCATTCATTTTAGGTCAATTTAATAGTTTTGGGCAAAGCACATCAGAATAGAGTTTTGTTTTTGTTTTTGTTTTTGTTTTTAGGGCAGAGGTAATACTTAGTGGTACTATTTGGAACCAGAGGTCTCAGGATCTGTGATCCTGTCCACTGTGGCCCTTCAGTGATGTTCCACACAGTCTGTGTACAGAAAAATAAGTGTTTGTGGGCTGTGTGTGTTGTTGTTGTTAGTAAATAAAGAAATTAAGGTGTTAAAAGTATAATTATCTTCTCTGCTTATATTTTTTAATTTATTAGCAATAGCCACTGTCATTTTCTTACCCCTACTAAATACCAGGTCCTATATGAGATCTTGAGGGGCCAAAGCAAACATGGTCCCAGCCTTAAGATTTGAAAGTCCACGTGGTGGCACAGAGTTAGGAGGTCTATTGGCTACTGGGAAAGCAGGTGGTAGTTTTAGCCTAGGGTCAGGGTGAAGAATTTGGGAATTAATAGATACCTGTGACAGTTATTTAGAAGGTAAAAGCCAGTAAGTCTTGATTATGGACTCAGTCCACTTGGGTAGGGACATGGCAGGGAGAAAGTTCTCAAGGATGACTTGCAAGTGAGAAGAAAACTCTGGAGTATGGTGGCATTTCCCTTATCATTGAGTAGTAATGAGGATTAGGGCAAATGTGATTACATATAGGGGAATTCCATGTAGGCATTCGATAAATGCTAGATTGTGTCTTCCTGCTTCATTCGTAATTGACAAACAAACCAATGAAACTTCTATTTATCTCAGAATGTAAGTCACATGTGCAGGTGCTTGAGTATAACTTGTTTCTTTTATTTAAAAAAAAAAAGACTTTATTTACTTGAGAGAGGGAGAGCACCAACAGGGTGGAGGGGCAGAGGGAGAGGAAGAGGAAGAAGTAGCTTTCATGCTGAGCTGGGAGCATAGGAGGCTTGATCCCAAGACCCTGAGATCATGACCTGAGCCAAAGCCAAATGCTTAATCAACTGAGCCACCCAGGTGCCTCTAATTTGTTTCTTATTCAGGAAGACATATTGGGAGGAAGGAATCCAAAGATATACTACCTCATTATAGGCTCTGGAACCTTCTTTTCACCTTGGTACAGCAATCTGCCCTCTACTTTTTCCTCCTAAGGCTACAATAGCAGGAGCAGAAATAACCAGGTTGAGTTTCCCTCTCTTGCCCTTCCCTCTGGTCAAGGTTCAGTCAATAGTGCTAATGAGCAGTGAAATGGCCAAGAGTAATAGAAGAAAGGAGAAGGGAAAGAAAGGGAGCAGAAGTCAAATACTATATGTTTTAGTGCTCATCTAAGATTTACATTATGCTTCTCTTCATAAGGATTTGAAATAAAATTTGTAAAAAAAAAAAAAAAGGAAGTGTATCTCATAGTGTATAACAGATTCTTGTTGAACACATCAAATTCCTCTCTGTATCAGTTTTTACTAATATCACCTCAGTCATGATTATCATCAGGTAAGCATCTTAGTGACTTGGGTTACTGTAGGAGATTTGTGGAGCAGGAGATCATTTTAGGGGTGTAAGATTTCATCAAAAAATATACTTTAAAACTCTTTACTTCCGGATCCAAGTCAGGATAACAGAGGAGACCTTCCTAGTCCCCATGACAAACAATGGAGGGATACAGATGGGATAAATAGGTAGACTAACCAAATGGCACATAAAGGGATGCATTAAGTCAGTAAGCTCTGAAAATTAAATCACACTGCAATTTATTAGTCTCTAAAAGACTTCCCTCTAGATGAAGAATAATGGGAAACATCACACTAAAATAAATGTTATTAATTTGAACTCTGATAATTAAGACGTTAGTCAAACTTTTGGCTATAAGTGTTTGGAATAAATGACTGATATTAAAGACAGATATGAAATAAAGAACCAAACTAGAGTTTAAGGTTTACAGCAATATTCTATAAGTCGTATTTTTCTCCTTCCACTCTCTTATTTTACTGTATCTTTGGTACTTGCTTCAGTTTCTAGCTGTATCACATCAGCAGTTCCCTTCAGTGAACAGGCAAAAGTTAACATCGCAAAATGAAATCTGAATTATTTCTCATTTGGACAAATGTTTACTGTCGGATGCACATTAGTGAGGCTTGGCCTGCTTAGGGTAGAACGACTTATTTTTTACACTTCCAGGACGGTTTCAAGAATAATTTAGGTGAATTATTAGGTTTAGAAAGAAATAGGATTTTTCATTACAGAAGTTAAGTTAAATAAAAAAGTCCCTTTTCTGGTACCGACTGAACACGCTGCTCTAAGGGACCTGTGTAGAAACAGGGCTCAAAGTCACGGGTAGAAGAATCTTTCTAATCCAGCATCGTGGGTCCAGCAGAGCCACAGGGTGGGGATGTGAGTCTGCAGATAAGCCTCTGCTGGTCTGAACACCCACAAAGAAACGTTCAGTGGTCCGTACACTGGATCCTGAAACCACAAACCAAGGGAGTCTGTCCAAAGCTCCTTCACCAGGTTTAAATTGTGTGGATGTGTGTGCTACCTTTTCATCCATCTCCTCAGGTTACAAGCAGGCACAGAACTGACATTTATGTTTCTGTAAAGAAGTCTTATTATCACTAGGTTGGTATCAGCCAACTGTCGGAAAGCAAAATGCACCTTCGGAACTACCTAACTAATGCCTCCTTTTAAAACGTGTGTCATCTTTGGTATTTCCTTTGGCCCCTGTGAAATAAATGACAACTGAGTCATTCAGCTAGCTGACTTCCATATCAATTCACCTACTTCTCAGGAAATCAAAGTAAAAGGTATAAGATAATTAAAAGGCCGAGGTGTCGTTTTTTCCTTAACAAGGACGACTAAGCCCCGGGCACTGCTATATCCCTCCGGGGTCAACTCTGACGTGGTTTCTACTATTCACCCAGATTTGCAGTTTTCAAAACGTATTAGAATATATCCAACATCTCTTTCTACAAGTAAACTGCTGCTGAACAGGGGGAAAAAAAAGTAAGAGTTTTACAAGGTTTCAGATGCTTTTACATTACATTGCAATATACAATGTGACAATTTTATACAATTTTCACTTATTCCTGGTTCTGAGTGAGGGTGTTGACGCTCTCTTGAAATTCCAATGCTAGAACTATACCACGAGGAGTATTTCAATCCACATTGCCTGCCCAGCACTGAGTATGCTATATTCAGGCTTCTGTCAAAGGAAATTTTCCAGAACCTTCCACATCACAGATTCTTTGGACCAAGGGGACAAGAACAAGTTTCAGGGGTAAATTGGTCCATATCCATGAGTCGAAGGCAGATTATATGCTTGGTAGATAAAAGACTGAATTCTTT